>NC_059380.1:14037500-14378750 GCF_019703515.2 Myxocyprinus asiaticus
TCTGTTGACATTTCAATTATTTGTTGCTTTTCCCCTCCACTCAAACATACACCAAAGAAAGTGAAAGCTGTGTTAGACATTACAACCAGAGTTATTATTATTTTGAATTTTATTTTAGTTTTTATTTCTACATATTTTCAATTTGTCCATTCAATTTAGTTTAGTTTTATCTAAAATTATGGGTGAAATACAGTTAATGTAATTAAATACATTTAAAGTGTTTAATAAATTTAATAAATGGTAATATTAAAACATTTAATAATGCCCATAAAATTAAATACATCAGCATAAATTAAAAACAGAAAGATCAGATACCATAAAAAAAAATAAAATAAATAAATAAAAAAAAATTATATTCTACAGTTCTACACTTCACACTTTTCAGTCCTCCTGCTGTGTCAAGGTGTAGCCTACTTCCCTTAAGTCAAGATCAAACTCACCTTAGGCTGATGTTTGTTCTTTTCACATTATATTTAGTATGGATAATAGGTGAATAGAGACATCTCCCCTCACATTCTTAATTATATTTTCTGACTTTTCTGCAATTGAAATGCAAGTGCCAGCTCTACAGGTAACACACAGAGGTTGCACTACAAACATGTGACAGACTGAGTTGTACAATTTCCTCATATTAGTTTAAATGTCCCTGATACGTAGTACATTTGATTTTGTCTCGATATAGTCAACATTTTCAGTTAGAAATGACGTTGCGTTTAAGCGCGAGTCTGATAAAACATGTTCTATTTAATAATTTGCAGAGTTGGGGAACGTACTTTTTAAAGTGTATTTACATTATTGATATTTCTGGACGAGAGTGGCAGAGCACATCTGGCGAACGGTGATCTTTTTCCCGCACAAAAATACTGCACGGGCGCGTGGGCGAGAGAGTTAAAAAAAGTACTTTGAAAGAGTGCATCCTGCTGCTCTCAGCCAGAATAATCAAATGTAAGGACATATACGTGTGAAAACTGATGCGCAGTATATCAAATACACAATGTATGGTAGTACTACTGTAGAGAGCACATCATTATGAAGACAAAGCCAAATCCTGGACATTTAGAGGCAATTTTGAAATCATTGTGGGATGCTTGTTCTCTTGAAAAAGAGGACATGTCTGGAGAAAAGAGGATGTATGGTCACCCTATGTTACGTTATTTGTTGTTTGTTTGTTTGTATGTTTTCTTATTGCATCACAAATGCCATGGACTCGGCCGGACTCTGAAAAAAATCCCAAGTCCGAAAAGCTCAAGTCCGAGTCAAGTCTGAGTAAAAATGCATCCGACTCTGTGACAAGTCCAAGTCCTTTAAAATTGGACTCCTGACTCGGACTCTATTCAGAGTCCGAACTCGAGTACCCCAACTCTAGAAGGCGGCGTACCCATTTCTCTCTTGTCTTCACGGTTTGATATTGTGCTTGGACAATGAATCAGGAAGGGTAATGAAAGCCTCTCAGCTTCCCCGAGGAAACTTTTCTTATATAATTACTTCGGCCTTCTCTGGTGAGTTTGAAATATGCTTTTTTGGAGCCAGTACAATCTCTCTTGGATTAATCCCTCACAAAATGGATGTTTACCGTGCAAGCAAACTGAGTAGAACCAATTTGTATCTTATTAATGTCTGTGAAATGGACAGTTGATCATCTGAAGAATTAACTCTGCAGAAATAAAATTTAAGGGGCAGACAAGTCAAAGATTTTTTTTAAGTTTTGACAACTTAAATGAGTTGGGCCTGTGTTTATGTAGTGTATGAACAACTAATTAGGCCCCTATTTGATCATCTCGACATGAAAAATCACCTAAGCTTTGTAGGTAACTACTTTCCAAATAACATGTCAGTCAGCTGAAGTATGTTTCGACACTGGTAAATTCTCTGACATTTGTGTTGGCTTTAGCGTGAATATGAGCTTCAGAAAAACGTTACCATGCTCATTGACATTTTGATTACTCAGCAGTATCATTCTGTGAAGCCATACCTATCTCCAATGCACAACTTCCCTGCATGCACCAGCGTGGACATGCTTTCAGCACACAACACATTCATACAGAAAAGACGGATAGCGTGTGGAATTTTTTTGACCACCATTACCTCCCCTGGATCCCTGGGAAAAACAGCCATTCTTTTGCATGTTCATTATTGACGCCATGCAAACCCGAGTCAAACACAATTTTAATTTTGTTTCACCTCACAGGCAAGAACGCTTACAAGCTTTAATATGCCTATACGCACATGCCACACAAGTGGTGCATTTCCATTCTCCGGAGCTGATGTGGGTGGGTGAGATTTGAGGTAAGGTTAATGTGGCACACTCAAGGGCACCGTGAACAGATTTGCCATTTCCAGCAGCAGAAGATGCTCTCACTGCCAGATGTTGTCATGGACAGGCAGAGAATGGAGGACAAAACGGCTATAGGAAAACCGAAGATGATGAAAAAGTATGAAAAATGCTTACAGACAGTCTGAAACGCTAAAAATAGTTATTTTGAGAGGCTGTTTGAGATGGAGATGATTTATGTAAGCAGCATCTCTGTTCTGTGTTCGCTGGATTCATGTGGACCGATGGATGGGATTGTGTTGTCTAAAGATGAAGATAGAGACAAGATACTGACTCCAATTTCATCCAAACTTTAATTACTTCAAATCTGGACTATTTTAAACTTGCAAAGCAGCACTGTATAGATATTCCTCAAGTATTCTGGATAGAGTTTGTACTAAACCCAAGTATTACATTCACCACAACCTGCTTAGCATACAGACTCTCTCAATGGTAAACTTGATAACACTTCCATTTGAAAACATTAGTTAATGCAGAAGGTATCATGAACTAACAATTAGCAATATATATTTACAGCATTTATTATTCTTGGTTAATGTTAGTTTATAAAAATACAATTGTTCATTGTTGGCTCCTGTTAGTTGATAATGCATTAATATTATATTGTATACATATAACTGTATATGTATACAAAGTATTGTTTATGTAAGGAATAATGTACAGTCAGCCGGTTGTTATTACAAAATAAACCCTGACAGGAAGATCAGACCCCAACACGGAGGGGTTTATTTTGCGATAACAACCGGCTGAATGTACATTATCCTGCTTATTACATGGCTACTAACCAAATATATAAATACATGGACATGATCGCATTTAAATTTTGTAATGTGAGAAAAAATAAATCGCTGAACAGCTGAAATCCACTTTGCGTTGGAGTTCCATTGCTGTTTATTTTGTAATTAATGAATGTCTGACTGCTTATTGTGTACCTTATTACAAGACTTCTTGCCAAATAAATAAATAAATGCATATAAAACATTAATTTGACTTGAAATTATTTTATTACCTTACTTGTACAGAATGCAGAGTGATCCGAGAAGCAGGAAAGGTGGCTCGCAAATGCCCGGATGAGCGGTCTGGTATGTGGAGGTGTGGTTGTTTAAAGAGAAATATCAGACTGCTAGATGGCACCATTGACCAATAAGAATCGAGTATTCCAGAGAGCCGTGTAATAATGTTTGTTCACGTTAACTTTTGTTAACAAATGAAACCTTATTGCAAAGTGGTATGGTGAAATGTATAATTTTAAGAAATTTAAGATTAAAGTTTGTAAATTTCCAATTGACTTGAATTGATAAAGTATTTAGAATACAAAATGTAACTTGTACTATTGTATCTATTTAATCATATAGCCACCTTTACTTGGAGACAGTGTAAAAGACAGTATTAAAAAAGCAAGACACATGCCTGTTCTGTTATGACAACAGAGCCAAAGGCTAAAACCTAATCTTGCATTATACTTATTAAACTTATAATTACACTATTCATTGTTTCCTTCAGGAAAAGCATATCTGGTTTTAATGTGGTATATGTAAAAAAAAAAAAAAAAAAAAAAAAAAAAAAAATATATATATATATATATATATATATATATATATATATATATATATAATTCTTACATGCTTGATATTTTAACTGTCTGCAGTGCAAGAGCACAATAAAGCAGGCCAGAATATGGGGTCTGTTTATTATGTGTAGTTTGCAGACAGTACTGATATATATAGTACCTTTACTTTATGCACACTCACTGTTCATTCAGTTTACTTTAGGAAACTGCAAACAAACATCCATTTACATGAGATAAAAATTAAACAAGATATACATTAGCATACAATATTTTTTCTTTGTGCAATTGCATTGTGACACAGTGATAGTAGATTTGAACTCTATCCTTTTAGATGACACATATATGTGGCCAAATGTAAACGGAATGTGCATACCCAATCGAATAACAATCTGATCGATCAAGATGTAAATAGGTCCCTAGTTGTCCTCTCCTCCAGTCTGATTTACATGGCACACAAGAGTTTATGGCGAAACTCTGGCCTTTCCTTTACAACTTTGTGTCACACCTGGCAACACTGAAGAAGGTGGAAGATCATTATGAAGGATTGTGATGAGGAGCAGGTGGATAAATTTAACAAGAACTTGGCTGTCAGTGATGTGGTGACAGCTGAAGTTGAAATAACACACAGTGAAACTTAAGACAGAAGATGTGGCCCTCTCTTATCCACCTGTGCTCTGTTTCCAAGCAGACGGGCTTCATTAGAGTGGAGTTAGAGCCAGATCATTGTACCTCATTGGCTTGTTCCTGTGTAGGAAGGAGTAGACTCTGATGTCTGGATTTGGAAAGCACTGTGGCACAATGGCTTACATAGGTCAAATACTCGTTCTGTCTTAGGCCACAACCACATTAATTTGTTTCATTTGAAAACTCTGTTTTCATTTTTCTAATTGAGTTTTCCAAAGTTTTTGGTAATGGAGGGTGTTTTCGAAATGTTCCATTTTCAGTGTAGCAAAACAATGTTGTAGTGCTATTGAGAGGCATAAACATAGCGAAATCAATGCATAGCAAAATCAAGGTTAATGGAACTTGTCACACATACACAAATATCAGTGTCGGGATTTTAAGAATTTATATTAGATTGTTCAAATAAAAATTGCATTCAAATTGATGTTTTACCCAGCCCTTTCCACTGTTATGGGTAAACGGAGCTCTGCGGGACTATCTGTTTATGTCCAGCCATTGGCAGAAGGGGATTGTTCCAGAAATCATTATTTTTGCATTTCCGTTTATTGTGCTGCTACCCAGATAGCACACATACGTCCCAGAGATGCCTGTTTGAGATCTTTTGATCTGGAAAGCATCACAAATGTACTAAATATCTTAAAAAGATCAGATTTATGATCATTCCAAACCTTAAACGTCTCAAAGACATACTGAATATCTAATAGACATCTGAGAGGTCTAATAGGCGTATTGCAGATGAGCAAACAATGTAAAATAGACGTCTTCCAGATCTAAACACACACATCTAATAGATGTCTGGGAGATGTACGTGTGCTACCAGGGTAGTGGCACAGAAATTAACTCTTTCTGAAGTTTGACCTTTAGGCACACACAATGTTCAACCTAAGAAACAGCATTTCCCCAACTCAGTTCTTCTCTTTAGTGTGTTTCTCTTTGTGTTGACCCATTTTACCATCTTAAACACACATAAGGGATATTGACTCCCCTCTGTTCTTGCTCAGCTGTCTGGAACTGTACAGTCTACCCTCACCACAACCCATTACCGCAGCCCCATTGCTCTCGCAGTGAAATATCAAACAGCAGGGCACCTCTGTGTCTCTTACCCTGCAGTCATGTCCACATGCAGAGAGACATTAGGGACAGGAAACGGTGAAGCAGAAGAAGCAACCCAGCTCTACTGACTGCTGTCATTGCTAAATAAGCTTTAAGTTAATTTGATCTCATTAATGAGGAGTTCCAGGGCTGGGGGGTGTCTGAATTACTGCAATTACTTCCAATGCGACTGAAACTGTACAATCATATTTGTTGCAACATGGAATGTTTTTTTTTTTTTTTTTTTTTTAACATGACAATGGGGCAAAACAGTATGTTAGGGCAAGAAAATATTAGCATTTCACTTCAGTAAACATTAGTTTTTTTGTTTATTTTAAACTCTGGCTCAGAGGGATATTTTTAACTTTTCATTTTTTTGCCCTCATTTTAAATTATAAAATGACAGTAATGCAAATTATACCCTGAATTAACAAAATATGTTAATTTAGCATTCAGTTCAGTTATTTAATGAGATAATCAAATAGTATACTGAACAAACACAATAATAGAAGTTGTTTGTATGTGAAGTCGACCCTTTTGTTAGCTTCACTTAAAGAGCTGATGCCAGTTGTCAAGAAAACAGATTTTTTTGGGGGTCATTAGATATCTAAAACACTGGCACGCAAGTAATGTATGAAATGGGATCTTAATGATGATCCTCATGAAATGTTTTATGTGCTATATTTATTGATAAAAACTATGGCAGTTGTTACTATATGGATTTTATTGTTAGTGACAGGTCTTTGAGAGCTAAAACTGTGTACATTGTGTTTCATAGTAAAAGCAATAAATAAAATCTAAAATAACATTTATCTTTTTTTTTTTTACTTTTTTTTTTTATTCAAACAAAGATGATGTCCAACCTTGTCTCAATGAATTAATGTTACTATAACAAAATTTTGGGAAACTGACTGCCAAGTATTGTCACAGTTTCCTGGTGAAACTAACAACTACAACAACTGTGCGTTTTATTCACTTTCACACAAATCACGAGTACAACAGTTGATTATGAATTTATAAATACTTATTTTTCGCTCTATTACAGATACACTGCTATGTTATGATATCAAAACACATACTATAATGCATCATTTGAAAAACAATACATTTTAATGCTTGTGTTACAGACTCACCTACATTTGCACACTTATTCCAGTGTGATCAGCTTTCACGGTAGCTTACCTCATAGACTGTTGCACTTTGAACTCTGAAGTATGCAGTAGGGCTGCCCCAACCAAAGATTTTCCTAGTCGACTAGTAGGCATTAATTTAAGCCATTAGTCGCATGTTTATGATATTAATTTAATTACTTAAATATATATATTTTGGGGGTCATCAGAAAATGGTTTGAGTTCCAGGGCTGAGAAAGTATAAGTATCACTGCTAACACTGTTCTACATTACAGAGAAATACTAAACCGTAATAATGAGCCTTTAAAATATAAATTTTACAAGCGCACGCACAAAGCAAACCGCAGTGACACCAGCAAAAGCGGTAATAATTCTGAATGTGTCGGAAAAACCAGCAAGGAGACTGTCTGAACATTTTGTTAATTTATGGAGAGAAATGCACATTAGGGTTGTGCCGACAGATGATGATCTCGGGGATCGACAATTGTCAGAGTGATCACCAATAGCTGGTGCCTTTGACTATGTTGACGATATTTGGCTCATTTTCCCATGTATTAAATAATTATTATTATTTATTAGGCTATTATAATTATCAGATTAATATTACAAATAATTTGCCTGTAGACACACAGACACACGCTTGAAGAAACACTTTATTATATTATTAAGAACAGATGACAGAAAAGCCGTCTATGCACATGTATGTTTGTATGGAGGCGTGCAGTCTCGTGGAACACGTGCATGTAAAAGGTTCTCTCTCTTTCTTTGTTTCTGTCTTCTGAATTTTTGTTTTGTTTTTTTGTTGCAAGAACAGTATCGTCTATAAGTGCTGCAAATGACCTCAGACATCTCAGCTCAGGAGGTGTTTTGAGTTCAGTTCACTTTATTTCCACAGAGCAGTTCATTGTGACCAACTCTGCAGCCTATACATCTGTGATTAAAACATAAAATAATACAAAAACACGTTCACCTCGAACCATGATTTATATTTCAGTGATTATTATCATCATTATAATTATTATTTTTACATTTATAATTGTTTTTATTTCTTCATTTGCATAAGTAATTTTCCACCTGCATGTTTAGACGGATTCTTGCCTGACGGTAAATGGAAAGGTGTGTGTGTGTGTGTGTATATATATATATATATATATATATATATATATATATATATATATATATATATATATATATATTATTCTTTTATCACATTATTTTATTTGCTTTTTCATTTTGTTTGGAGTGCAATTTGAATTTAGAAATGTATTTGATTTAAGTTTTTCGTTTTTTAAATAAAATACATTTCCAATGTAAAATCACTAAAGCAAGAATATTCACTGATCCCTCAGCCTGGGGGTTGCTGATGTAATTGGATATTGCTATATGCTGTATGTGTGTGTGTGTGTATGTATGTATGTATGTATGTATGTATGTATGTATGTATATATATATATATATATATATATATATATATAAGCAATATCACACGAGCAAGAGAGCGATATGGCCCTACATCAGCACTGCTGTGATTCGGCCGCAGGCCGAGTGCCTTAGGTAATCACAGCAGTGCTGATTTAGGGCCGTATCGCACGATTGCGAGAGTGATATTGCTTATATACAACAGTTCAATGAACAAGTACATTTAAAAAGATTTGGAAAAACTGAGTATGGTCATAAAAACGCATTTGTGCATGGAACTACTTTATTACACAGCGGATCAGAATCTGCCGTTGCTGGTTCAAACCAAATGATGCGTCCAAGCCTCCGTTAGTAATGCAAAAATTTCACTTCAGAAATAGTATCACGGCTTGTTCTGTTTCTAACAAGTTATTGGATAAACAAGGATGGATGTTTATGTGTGTTTGTGTGTGTGTGTGAGAGAGAGAGAGAGAGAGAGAGAGAGAGAGAGAGAGAGAGAGAGAGAGATGGAGCGTGTGCGATCACCTGTTGCCACTCCCAAGCAGTGATGCCGTCAGCTTTCTGAAGATCAGCTTTCTCAGTGGAAAAGTAGCCGCCCAAGCGGGGGTATTTCTCCCTATTTCGCAGTAACCAGTGCGCAAGAGTCTTTCACTATAGAAACCGCAATGTCCTCCGCCATTTTAAACAGTGTGTCCACTGGAAAGTCCGATAAGAGATAAGCGCCTTCAGTTTGTTTAATTAATTAGTGTGTTGTGTCTCTCAGCTGTGATGAGCCGTAATGCTGAAGTTGTTTGTTTAAAGTGGTTTAAAGCTATTTCCTAGATTTAGTAGTGATACATGCGATCACGGAGTGTTGTATGTAAGTACTAGCTGACGTGGATTCACTTCACTTCACCTAACTGGCTCATATTACACATAAAAATGATCTTTTGCCACCACCTGCTGGCTAACATATATAATGTAAAAAAAAATAAAAAAATACATACAATACAAACAGTAGCTCTTAACACATCTGCACTGATCTTACACTTTAGTTTAGAACGGCACGAACACAAGTGGAGTGATACACACTGTGAAGCGTCAGAGTGCTGATGGTGTCAGACCATCAGTGCTCATGGAATGTCTCTCGTCCAATCAGATTTGAGGACCGGAACTAACTGTTGTGTGTGTGTGTGTGTGTGTGTGTGTATATATATATATATATATATATACAGTTGTGCTCAAAAGTTTGCATACCCTGGACAGAAATTGTGAAATTTTGGCATTGATTTTGAAAATATGACTGATCATGCAAAAACACTGTCTTTTATTTAAGGAGAGTGATCATATGAAGCCATTTATTATCACATAGTTGTTTGGCTCCTTTTTAAATCATAATGATAACAGAAATCACCCAAATGGCCCTGATCAAAAGTTTACATACCCTTGAATGTTTGGCCTTGTTACAGACACACAAGGTGACACACACACAGGTTTAAATGGCAATTAAATGTTAATTTCCCATACCTGTGGCTTTTTAAATTGCAATTAGTGTCTGTGTATATATAGTCAATGAGTTTGTTAGCTTCTCACGTGGATGCACTGAGCAGGCTAGATTCTGAGCCATGGGGAGCAGAAAAGAACTGTCAAAAGACCTGCGTAACAAGGTAATGGAACTTTATAAAGATGGAAAAGGATATAAAAAGATATCCAAAGCCTTGAAAATGCCAGTCAGTACTGTTCAGTCACTTATTAAGAAGTGGAAATTTCGGGGATCTCTTGATACCAAGACAAGGTCAGGTAGACCAAGAAAGATTTCAGCCACAACTGCCAGAAGAATTGTTCAGGATACAAAGAAAATCCCACAGGTTTCCTCAGGAGAAATACAGGCTGCTTTGGAAAAGGACGGTGTGGTTGTTTCAAGGAGCACCTAACTGGCTCATATTACACATAATAAGACTGCAGGAAGGGTACCACATGAGGGAGGAGGATATCTTCCCAGTAACACACAGCGTTGAGATTGCCTGCAATGACAACAAGCTCAGTCCGATGATGCTGTGACACACTGCCCCAGACCATGACGGACCCTCCACCTCCAAATCGATTCCTGCTCTAGAGTACAGGCCTCGGTGTAACGCTCATTCCTTCGACGATAAACGTGAGTCCGACCATCACCCCTGGTGAGACAAAACCACGACTCATCAGTGAAGAGCACTTTTTACAGTCCTGTCTGGTCCAGCAAAAGTGGGTTTGTGCCCATAGGCGATGTTGTTGCCGGTGATGTCTGGTAAGGACCTGCATTACAACAGGCCTACAAGCCCTCATTCCAGCCTCTCTCAGCCTATTGCGGACAGTCTGAGCACTGGTGGAGGGATTGTGCATTCCTGGTGTAACTCGGACAGTTGTTGTTGCCATCCTGTACCTGTCCCGCAGGTGTGAAATTCGGATGTACCGATCCTGTGCAGGTGTTGTTACACGTGGTCTGCCACTGCAAGGACGATCAGCTGTCCTTCCTGTCTCCCTGTAGCGCTGTCTTAGGTGTCTCACAGTACGGACATTTTATTGTCCTGGCCACATCTGCAGTGCTCATGCCTCCATGCAGCATGCCTAAGGCACGTTCACGCAGATGAGCAGGGACCTTGGGCATCTTTCTTTTGGTGTTTTTCAGAGTCAGTAGAAAGGTCTCTTTAGTGTCCTAAGTTTTTATAACAATGACCTTAAGTGCCTACCGTCTGTAAGCTGTTAGTGTCTTAATGACCGTTCCACAGGTGCATGTTCATTAATTGTTTATGGTTCATTGAACAAGCATGGAAAACATTGTTTAAACCCTTTAAAATAAAGATCTGTAAAGTTGTTTGGAATTTTACCAAATTATCTTTAAAATACAGTGTCCTGAAAAAGGGACATTTCTTTTTTTGCTGAGTTTAGTTGTTGCTCCTAGAAGTACAAGGTGAAGAAATAGGTTCTCATAGTTTTTTTTAACAGAATATGCATATTGAACACAAACATTGCAAGAGCTTTCTCAAAATCAACATACTCCAGTCTGATTGGCTAGCTACGCAATTTCTGGGAGGATTGGTGCACAGGTTTTTATCAGTCAGATGGGAAACAAACTCAACTAGTCCGACAGACATGAGCTGCATGTAAAAACCGCTCTGGTGAAGAAATGTAGTATTTTGAGCAATTTAAGTTGTGCTGTCATAGGTGATGGTGCAGGTCTCATGCCTGGAGCTCCAGGCAGTTCCTGGAGAGAGAAATGTCCGGATCAAGTTCATATATCATCTTAAGGTGTAACTTGATGTGTAGCTTCAGGTTAAACAATCAAAAAAGGCAGTTTTGTTTCTTTAAGGCATTTGAAGTGTCACTCTGGTGATGGGTGAGACGGTATTTTCAACATGAGTATGTCGTGCTCGTTTGTTGAATTGTAAGATGTTGCAAGGTTGGTATAACAAGAACCTGCATGGTATATAAACTAATTTCAAAGCCATAAAGCCACAGGCCATAGGCTTCCTCTACTTTTTAATTTTCAGTTCGCATCATTAATCTGTGGAAAACAAATGGATGCTGTAAATTAAAGTGCACCATTTGGCATGAACATCACTCCAGCACTGGCTAAATAAACATAACTGACAAGTGATGGATTGCACATAATGTACTGAAAGTCTGGACACAGTGCAGTATTTGGTGATTGGATAGTAATGGTGATAAACGTAATACAGTCCAAAAGAATCCAAATGTGTGAGACCACATTGAAAATCTGGGATTAAAATTATAATTTAAAACTATGTAAACACACTTTTTGACAATGAGCATGTTAACTATTTTGTACAAAAGTTCTTTTGTTCTGTACGTCCATTGAAGTGCACAAAGATGCTCTTTGGAATATTTTTACACCGTTCTGGTGTAACATGAATCATCAGGAATTTTTTACAAACTTGGGGAATCCATGCCAGTTTGAGTGCATGTTGTCATTAAAGCAAAAGAAAGAACAATACAAATGCATTCTGATTTGCAGTCAATTTTGAAATCTGCTTTTTGACTTAATCATAATGCTGATAATATAGTCGTAATGGAAAAAAAGCAAAATAAAAAAAAAAAAAAAATATTACTGGTCTCAGATTGGTCTGACTGTTGGACTCCACAGTATATTTTTTATATATATTTATATGCGTTCATTATAGCAATTGTTAAAATCAAATTTAGTCATTGAAAAGTTTTACTCCTTAAGAAATGGATTATAGTTTTGAAACATATGTATAAAATCATGACCACTCACATAAGATGAGGACTCTTGTCATATCAGTAACCTTATAAAAGCTTTTTTATTCTAACTGTGGCAGGGGTGCCCTCATGAGGGCTGCCATTTTATAATCACATGATCAGCCGACTACTACTCTCTTAGGGTGTGTTCACACTTGTAGTTCGGTTCTCTTGGTCCTCTTGGTCCGGACCAAAAAAGAAAATGATACATTTTTAGTCCTTGTTCGCTTAGCATTCACACTGGCATTTTTAACACCAAACCTAACGATACAAAACCAAAGGCATCAGGAAAAAGTCACAACCTGATTGGACAGCTTTTATGACGTATATTTTTTGACGGAACTAGCAGAACATCCGAAACAATGCTGGCTGCTGGGCTAAATGCACTCGTTAGATTTATATATGAATATATGGTGGTATTTTTACCAGCTGAGAACAAACGAAGAGCTAATAAAATGTGTAAAGGAGTCAAAACAGCACCTGGAATTCCTCCGTTGCACACACAAATGAGGATATGCTGCAAGGACGGCTGACGGCGGTTCCGACGCCGAACTGTAATGGGCAAAATAGCTCCTATGATGAGAAGAACAAGATATACCTGAAGTCAGTATTAGGCAAATCACTTCCTGTTTTTGGTCTGTTTAGACTAGTCTTTGGTCTGTCTAGTCTTTGGTCCATGTTGCGTTCATATGTCAATCAAACCGCACCAGAGATCGTTTGGAAGCGGACCGAGACCCACTATTCAGGCGGTCTCGGTACGCTTGTTTGGTGCGCACCAAGGTTCGGGTGACAGCGTTCACACTTGTTCAAATCAACCGCACTAACAGAGCAATCGCACCAGAGTTCGATTTAATCTAACCAAACCTGCCAAGTGTGAACACACCCTTAATCTCAGTCATCTCAATCTTGTTATTGGACACTTTCACTCTTGGATTAAACTAATCATGGCTGATTGTGAATTTCTACAATGGCATCTGTAACTGAAAACTATTGATTTTGAATGATGCTGCATCCACACCACTAGGTGTCACTGTAAGTCCAAGATGACATGAACAAAAAGTTACTGAGTGCACCTTTAAGTTAAATCACAATGCAAAAATGTTTTGTATGTTACAGTATCATGTCTGATGACTTAAAAGTCTTGTTGTTTTGTCTTATAAAATTTGCCATCTAATTGTTTGCTAATTTATTATTAAACTCAAGTCTAATGTTTTATATCTGTTAGTTTCAGTAGCCACATTTTACACAATCAACATGTTAAATTGACTTGGAAGCCTAAAATTTCTGGTATAATTATCACATTTTATTATTCACACAATATCACCAAATTGCTGTTTTATGGATATAATCTTTAAATTTAGTAGCGTAATCAGTTTTATCAATCTCAAAAACATTTGTGAACTTCACAGTAAAACTGAGTAAAATGAATAAAAATGACATGATGAAATAAAACTCTGAGCCTAATCCTAGTTTTGCAAATAGTGGGGTGCTTTTATTTAAAGCTGAATGCAAAATGCTGGGTTTTTCAGGGTTGAATTTAGAATGGCACAATCGTACTGTATATCTGGAGTGCTTGTGCAACAATCGGGCTTCCCTCGTTATGCGTACTTCAGAGAGAGCACCTCTCGATACTGTGGCACAGTTTGCCATTTCCAATGTAAACATGAAAAGTAATTATGTTATGTATTGCAATTATGTAATAAACTAACTTCTTGCATGTGGCTTATCGGATTCGTCAGCCAGCACCGAAGACCATTTTTGACCAGGAAAATCCCTGCAAAGTTGATTTTGCCGCAGTTCTGTGGCAAATAATTACATTTATACAGTTGTGCATTCCTGCACATTTGCCTACAATTAATTGCATCAGCTCCGTTAAGAATGTGGTTATTGGCTCGAACTATTTTATGCAGACATTTAACATTACAATGTCCTAACCTTAAACCATTAATGTTAAAATAGCATCAATACTATAGGAGCTGTCAATATGTGACAGCTCCCGTAGTTTCACTGTCAGTTTTTTCCAGCTGAACACTCAGTCCATGTACAACTCTGTCATTCATTTTATTGCCTCTTTCTCTTTCTTTCACTCTGTCTTAGCTCCATATCACTGTAATCTCTGACTCCTGTTGTGCTGATCTCATGTGCAGTAGTGTCCTGTCTAGGGATGCACCGATACCACTTTTTCTCTTCCGATTCTGATATCGGAAATCTCAATATCGGCCGATACCAATCTCAATCCAATACCAGTGTTGTTTTTTGCATAATCAGTTTAGAATATCTTTACATTATTGTGTGGAACTAATTGGGAATACTCTTTAATATGTAAAGAAACACAAACCTCTAACTACACATTATTTCAATATAAATGTATTGCTTATTGAGAAACTCTTTATTATTAACTAGTATACTGGATATTGTAGCAGCAAAATTACCAGTAATTCCAGTCTTCAAGTCTTCAGTAGAAAAGAAACCAGTGTTTTATTTTTATTTTTTTCAAAAATGTTTCAACTTGCATCTGGACTTTAAAGGATTCAGGATCTCTTTTTTGTTCAATTTAGTTGTAAGATATCAGTCCACTTTTCATTCACACAGTGATTTTTTGGAACCCATTCAACTTAAATATTGTTATAAATTGTAAACAAATACTAATGATGACAATAATAATAATAAATTGTTATTATTATTATTGACTTTTAATTTTAAATACAACAGTAATATATTTAAATCATGCACTTTTTAAACCCTCACACTTTTATTTTGACATTCTAAACTCTCCAGGAAGTCCTGTATGTGTCTGTTTGTAGGCAAGTTCACAGTAGTTTAATTCGCTTCTTATTCAAATTCTGGTAAAATGCACCTCCGGTGCCGTTCTAAATGCATATTATAAGTGAACCGAATTATTGAGCTTCTACATCTGAGATGCTGTTCTTAAGTAGCGCTCAGATATTGCGGACCACTGTGAAGGCTAAAAATAGCCACGGTTGCATCATCAGCCTGTGCGTGAGTTTGTGTCAACAGAGCAGCACCATTTACTAAAGCGCTGGTGCGCGCATACTATATATTTGCTTATTAAACACAGCCTTGTGATTCACAGAGCTATCGCACGTCTTCAAGTGGCTTTGCACGAGTAAAATGCACAAGTCATATGTACTGCTTTAATGGTGTTTTACTGGTTCTTTTATGTCATTTTTGGAGCTTGACAGTAACGAACATGACTAACACACAGTATCGGATTTGGATCGGGCTCGTCGGACCGATACCCGATCCGTCTAAAAGCTTCAGAATCGGAGCCGATACCAATCCAGGTATCGGATTGGTGCATCCCTAGTCCTGTCTAACACTCTAGATCATAACTCTTGCTGGGACGAGAGGTGTTCTGTTAAGTCTTTTCCCACATCAGCCTCTCAGCTGTTGTTTTGTTATATCTCTCTTAGTTTAGAGTAAGTGTTCCAACGACTTCCCTATCTCTGTTTTGGTGACTTCTTTGTTCTTATCCCTCTCGGTCACATACATGATCAATGCTATCAGCTCTGTGTGGCAGAGATAAATTATGCATGAGCTCATATCAGCGGTGGAGTTTTAGAGTTGTTGTGATAGTGAGTCTTTATCAGCACATAAAGTGTAAACTCTCCTGTCATCATGTTCACAAAGCAGTATGGCTCTTTAAAGAGTAGTGCAACCAAAAAGGAAAATTTGTCCAATCACCCTCAGGGCATTCCGTATGACTTTCTATATTCTGCAGAACACAAAAGGAGAAATTTTAATAAACATCTCTCATTTACATTGGCCCATGTTCATGTGAGAACTTGCATTGTTACAGTTTTTCTCAATCGATTTGGCACATTTACTGAAACAAACTTACAATTGTCAAAACTAAGTACAATCCTCACATCACGTGGTACATTCATCACACCACTCTGTGACCTGCAAAAGATGATTACTCAATCAAAATAATTAACTCATGTTTCAAATGTAAATAAATCCATCAATGAATAAATCATTGTCATCAAAACAAAAGGTTCCTTTATCATTGCTTAGACTAAGCAATGCAAAGACATCTTGTCAAATGACAGTGTACTCTGAAAGTGTGATATTTACCCACTATGTAATATTGTCCAGTTGCTAACATTGTATATGTAGGCAGCTGAATATTATTGATGTCAAAAAGTCATGGCACACACTATACTTTCAACAAAACTAGGGATGCACCGATCCGATGCGTGGATCGGTATCGGCTCTGATACTGAAGCTTTTAGACGGATCGGATATCGGTCCGATGAGCCCGATCCAAATCCGATACTGTGTGTTAGTCATGTTCGTTACTGTCAAGCTCCAAAAATGACATAAATCGGTATCGGTATTGGCCAATACTGAGATTTCTGGTATCGGAATCGGATTGGAATAGAAAAAGTGGTATCGGTGCATCCCTAAACAAAACATTTATTCAAACATTTCTTATTTTCATTCTATGTACACACTTTACAGCCAACCGAAAATACGTAAAAAAATAAATAAATAAATAATAATAATATATATATATATATATATATATATATATATATATATATGTATACCTCATGGGTCTTCCAATCTCCCCTCTCTGTCTGGCCACATCATTTCATCTACATCACACCTGATATCCTCTCTTGCAATGCAACGAGGGAAAAATCTTTTGGCATGACACAGCCACCCCGTACAACAATCTGCTGTGATATCCTCACAACCAGGATCCATTGCACCCAGTAAGGACAACTGGTCATGAGGATGGTGATCATAGACCTTCCATCTCCATGCAGAAAAGAACTCCTCAATGGGATTTAGGAATGGGGAGTATGGTGGGAGAAACTCCATCAAAAAACGTGGGAGGGCAACAAACCATTCCCTGACTGTATTTGAATGATTGAAACTTACGTTGTCCCAAACTATAACATACGTTGGCAAGTCATTTCTTTCCAACCCCCTCTCATTCTCAGGAATGAGATCCCTGTAAAGAGTTTCCAGGAAATTGAGGAGACATTGTGTGTTATAGGGCCCAATGATGGGAATATGGCTGAGTTCCCACATATGGCGGCACACATTGTAATGTTCCCTCCACGCTGGCCTGGCACATCAACAGTGGCTCGGTGACCAATACTATTACGGCCACGTCTCCTTACTTTGGTTAAGTTGAATCCTGCCTCATCAACATACACAAAAATGTGTGGGGATTCATCAGCCTCCAGCTTCATCACTCTCTATAAAAGAGAGTAAAGCAATTTAGGAAATAATTTACAGTAGATATTGTAAATCATACAGTTATACATATCCCACATTGTGTAACATATTCAGCATATACAGGTTGTACTTGTCAATACTGAAAGACAAGAAGATTGCAGCACTGTGTTTGGTTGCTCTAAATTGTGAGGAAATTGAATTGTTCCCAATCTAGCCTAAACCTATCCATCTGACAACTATTACAACAATACCACATAACTATTATGTATCTAATATACAGTTGTGCTCAAAAGTTTGCATACCCTTGAAGAACTGGTAATATATGTACCATTTTTAAAGAAAACATGAGTGAGCAGGCAAAACACATTTCTTTTATTTCTTATGGGATTCATATTCAACTGTAGGTTAGAACATAATGGCACAATCATAAAACAAAACATGGCAACAAAGAAAAAAATGAAATGACCCCTGTTCAAAAGTCTGCATACCCTTAGTTCTTAATACTGTGTATTGCCCCCTTTAGCATCAATGACAGCGTGCAGTCTTTTGTAATAGTTGTTTATGAGGCCCCAAATTCTTTCAGGTGGTATAGCTGCCCATTCGTCTTGGCAAAATGCCTCCAGTTCATGCAAAGTCTTTGGTCGTCTTGCATGAACCGCACGTTTGAGATCTCCCCAGAGTGGCTCGATTATATTAAGGTCAGGAGACTGTGATGGCCACTCCAGAACTGTCATTGTCGTGCTGGAAAGTCCAAGAGTGTCCCATGCGCAGCTTTCGTGCAGAAGAATGCAAATCGTCTGCCAGTATTTTCTGATAACATGCTGCATTCATCTTGCCATCAATTTTCACAAGATTCCTCATGCCTTTAGAGCTCACACACCCCCCAAAACATCAGTGAGCCACCACCATGCTTCACAGTGGGGATGGTATTCTTTTCACTATAGGCCTTGTTGTCCCCTCTCCAAACATAGCGCTTATGGTTGTGACCATAAAGCTCTATTTTGGTCTTGTCACTCCAAATTACAGTGTGCCAGAAGCTGTGAGGTGTGTCAAGGTGTTGTCGGGCATATTGTAACCGGGCTTTTTTGTGGCATTGGCTCAGTAAAGTCTTCTTTCTGGCAACTCCACAATGCAGTTCATTTTTGTTCAAGTATCGTCATATTGTGCTCCTTGAAACAACCACACCGTCTTTTTCCAGAGCAGCCTGTATTTCTCCTGAGGTTACCTGTGGGTTTTTCTTTGTATCCCGAACAATTCTTCTGGCAGTTGTGACTGAAATCTTTCTTGGTCTACCTGACCTTGGCTTGGTATCAAGAGATCCCTGAATTTTCCACTTCTTAATAAGTGATTGAACAGTACTGACTGGCATTTTCAAGGCTTTGGATATCTTTTTATATCCTTTTCCATCTTTATAAAGTTCCATTACCTTGTTACACAGGTCTTTTGATAGTTCTTTTCTGCTTCCCATGGCTCAGTATCTAGCCTGCCCAGTGCATCCACGTGAGAGCTAACAGACTCATTGCCTATTTATACACAGACACCAATTGCAATTTACAAAGCCACAGGTGTGGGAAATTAACCTTTAATTGCCATTTAAACCTGTGTGTGTCACCTTGTGTGTCTGTAATATGGACAAACATTCAAGAGTCTGTAAACTTTTGATCAGGGCCATTTGGTTGATTTCTGTTATCATTATGATTTAAAAAGGAGCCAAACAACTATGTGATAATAAATGGCTTCATATGATCACTATCCTTAAATAAAAGACTGTTTTTTTGCATGAACAGTAATATTTTCAAAATCAATGCCAAAATTTCACAATTTCTGCCAGGGTATGCAAACATTTGAGCACAACTTTATGTGTGACAGGTTATTTTGATTGTTGGTTGTTCTATTTAGCATGTAGGGATTTACACAATGAACATGTGTGTAATTGCATTTTAGAGTAATATCATTCAATAGCAAATGAATGGAAACTATTTTGATCTGCACGGCTTACTCAATGCATTTTGTGCCAAAGCAATTATAAATGACTATAGTCATGTGAACAAATTACCTAATGTTCATATAGTTAGTCATATAGTTTGACGAAATTTAATAGTCATTCGACGATTGTGCCAAAGCGATTGAGAAAATCTGTAAGTACTAAAACTGACTTAAAAATGATTTAGACACTGAGGAGACATAAATCTCCTCAATCTCCTCATAAACTTGCTCTTCCTCTTGTAATGAAGAGATTTCTCTTTCCTCTTCCTTTTTGTTTTATTTCCCAGTTGCCTGCAGGACACATCTCTTCAAGTTGCTTTGAACTTATTTTTAATTCTCCACCATGACAGCCTTTTATGATCATTTGAAGACGTTAATGACTTTGTGAAGTCATTATACCATGTGCCAATTCAGTGTCCCTGTGGCAGCCTGTAAGGCGATGAGACTTTGGCTGGGTGTGTGCTGTGTAAATCTGACATGATTTAAAACTCATTCTGATCCTTGGCCATAAACTTGTTAAACGCTTATGACACCAAACAGAATATGTTTCCACAAGGGACTTCATTGACTTACCTTTGACCTTTTGTGATTCAGTTTATGATGCTGCAATGCATTTTTCCTCTCTCTTTTGTTCTCTCTTCTTAATTTATGTATATTATTTACTGTTAGCTTTAGTTTCCTTTTTTATTTATCTTAGTATTAAAGTGCTCAAGGTTATTGTAAAATTGCAATAAAAACTTTTGGATGCTAAAGCCACATTTAAAATGTACAAATTGTTTTGCATTAAATAAAAAAAATAAAAAAACAAACAAAAAAAAAAATATATATATATAAATACACACACTTTTTTTTTTTTACTGTAACACTTTACAATGAGGTTACATTCATTAACATTAGTAAATGCATTTGAACTAATGAACAATTTATTTTTACAGCATTTATTTCTTTGTGTTAATATTAGTTACTAAAAATACAATTGTTCATTGTTAGTTTATGTTAGTTCATTGTGCATTAACTAATGTTAAAAGTTGCAACTTTGGATTTAAAAAATGTATCAGTATATGTTAAAACTTAACATTAACGGAGATTAATAAATGCTGTAAATGTATTGTTCATTGTTATTCCATGTTAACTAATGTTAACAAATGCAACCTTATTGTAAAATGCTACCAATTAAACCAAGTGGCATCTGCAAACAATTAATGCTTGACCTTTTCTCAGAACTAACTTTTGAGCCTTTTTTGGAATAACTTTTATCCAGCTGATCCCAAGGAAATTTTAGTGGACATATGAAGTCAGTTCACACAGATGCCCTAGCAGAGTAACAACAGGTGTAGTTCATCACATTAACTGTGAAAGAATATCTCCAAATACTTCTGGAGTTTTTTGGTATTATTTGAAGCTAACAAAAACGTTTTTCTTTTTTTTTTTTTTTTATGCCTTTTGGTTTTATATATGGTATTGTAATGCAATGACATGAATACATGTTTAAGTGTGACTAAAGTATAAAGTGTGTCCAAAAATACTTTTTGGGGCCTCTGTATATTACATAATGCAATATGTAAATCACACACCCTGGTACAGTTTTAAAAATCATTATCAAGGTAATGTTTCTCTGAGGTTCTTCGTAATAACATAAAAGTAACTCTACAGTGTATGGCCCTGTTTCACCAGATTCGATAATGATTAATACCACAATATTGATCAAATGTTTCAACAAAGCGCCTCATGACAAGCTATTATTTCCTCAGCTGCGAGCTTCCATCTCTGTGAGATTTCCATGATGAAAGAAATTATGACTAAATTGCCAACCGCCATGGAAGACACGTCATAAACATGCCTTTGGAGATCAGCTTAATATCTGTAATCAAATTACTGCTGAAAATACACACTCCTCTTCCCAGACTCATTTCTTTTTATTTGCTTGTTTATCTGAATATTTTTTGAGGCTCTTTGCTGTGGGATGAGTTGACAGTACCTCTAGATTAAGTTTTAAATTAAGCAAACTGGCTGGAAGTAAAGGAATTTCATTAATTAGTTTCTAAGGTATTGGGTGGCAAATGTTACTGGCTAAAAACTTTTTTGTGGAGCGCGGAAAGCTGGATACCATGTTAAACTGCATTCAGTTTTGTCTTATGGAACTTCGTCAGAGTAGACATCATATTTAATTTGACAAAATGAAGCTGTGAGGAATATCTTAGTATTGATCATTCAGCTGACAAAATATTGAAAATGCATCTTAGCAAAAAAATAAAAATAAATAAATAAATAAATATTCCAGCAAACAAACAATTTAACATGAGTTGTGAAAAATTAGATGTGGTCTAGGACATAAACATAGTTCAGCCCATAAAACACATTGCACCTCTATTCCTCACAGCCTCGTTTTCTTTCACGTCAAATTAAATATGATATCTACCAAGACTAAGGTCGATTGGAGAGATTTTTATGCTAAAGAAATCCATATCCAGTACTTTTTTTTTTTTTTTTTTTAATGAGCACAGAAACAAGATAGACATAAAGAATTCAATTAATAGCTGCAATTGGCATGTTGTGACCTGACTCATGCACTGCTCATGCATTAAGTTCTTCATCAATTAAACAGAGGCCATGCATTTGCTCATGATATGTAACTTTGTTATATAGTTCACATGCATTTCATAATTTGCATATCACATATTCACATATCTCAAATTATGGCATGTCTTCTCTCTAACAAAATCCATGTTTTTATTTTGTATCTTTTGGCTTTAACCCTATCCATCCTTTCTTTCATTTTAGATGCAAGGGAGATTGTCCTGAAAGCTCAGATTTTAGCAGGAGGAAGAGGCAAAGGAGTGTTCGACAGCGGCCTGAAAGGAGGGGTGCATTTAACAAGAGAGTGAGTTCCTGCATAGACCCATTTTCTGTGGATGAATAGATCTTGAATTCCTATCTTTCATTCCTTTTAAAACATAGACCATTGCTTGACACTCTGCATTTCTCACCAAGAAAATAAGAGCAACATATCACACTGCCCTCTGCATTTGCACGTGCCCTCAAAACTCAGTTATAGTATAGGATGATGGATTTCTCAGCTGTTTGTAGCTTCAGTAGCAATGAACAAATTATAAGTGTAAAAGAAACTGTAAAAATGTTGTGTAAAAAAACCCTTGAGAATGAAGGAGACATGTGCAATATAGCAATCTCTGAAAGCCAGAGCAGAAACTTTAGCAGAAAGCCATGCGGTTTCCTCAAGTAGGCGCTGATTTATGACTGAGTGCCCACGTCGTGTATCACTGTCACTGTAGTGTACTTTCGGGATGAAGAGAATCATCTAGAGAAAGCATTCTGAACCGCAGCCTGATCTGTTTTATCTAGCAAATGAGCACAGCACTTTTTACGTCCCTGAGAGATCGGCAAGGTAACACTTTACAATAAGGTTCCATTCGTTAACATTACTTAAAGCTGCACTATGTAAGATTTTTTGTTTAAAAATGAACAAATTGCCATTATTGAGTAAGTACATAAACAATCAGTGTTCAAAACAATGTCCTTACCTTACCCCGATTTACTACAGTAAGCCAATAAAAATGATTTGTATTTTGAGCTGTCGGGTCGGATTTGGTACGAAACTGCTGGCTTATGTCGTTCCTCTTTGCGTCATTACATCATGTCCATAAAAACAGGAAAGAAGTACCGGCTGTCTCGTCTTCTGTCCGAGGACGCTGTTCAGTTCAGTCAGTCACAGTCACACAGTCCAGGAGAGCAGCGCTGCAGTCTGGATGGATGTTTATCTGTTATCCGTTTGGCGAGGTTGTTTACCTGCTATAATGCTTGGATACAGTATGTTGTCTGGTAGGCTGGGTAGGGTTGTAATGCTTTTATGAATCGAACATTACCCGTGTGTTTACTGATTGCGATGTATCTACGTTGTGCTGTGAAGTTATGTTACTAAATGTATGACTTCTGAAATTGACTTCTTGTCATTGTTATATTTAAGCATATTATTTTCATATTTAATAAAGTATATTTTATCCCCATCATTTTTGAATCTTCGTTTTATGTTTTTAGTTTACAGTGTTATTACAGTTTCACTTGCTTTATCAACTGAGGCTGTACCAATATTAGTTTTTCGTTTTAGTCATAGTTTGTCTTTTGACAAAAATGTCCTTTAAAAATAGTTAATTTTAATTTTTATTCAGTTTTACTAACTGAAGTGTTAGCAATTCTTCATACTTTAGAGACGTATTAATTTTCCGTGAAAGGATACATTGTGTGTAGTGTTTCTTATGGAAACCACGTATTCACAATGCAAGTTACTCAATGCATATTCTGACTTGCGCGTTGTTTCTCTGTGTTGATGTAAGCTGTTCCATAAATGTTGTGGATATATTGATGAATCTCGTGTATAAATAGGATGTGTTTGAATGAGGTATTTACCCCATTTTAAAGCAGATCATTTTGCTTGTGTTAGCGCGTTCAACTCACGCAGCTCAAGCGGAGAAATCCCTAACATACTGTCTGGATTAATGGATACAATTTATGCATATCTAATATCTTCTATATACAGACTCTCAAGAAGTTTCTTTTTCTGTTTATATCTTGCACTGTTAATATCTTGCAGTATAATTTTTATTGTCATATTTTCGTCAACAAACTTTTTCGTCAGTGATTTCATTGACGAGATTAACACTGGGCTGTACATAATGTAAAAAATAATGAATTCTTCCATTGAACTTGTATCAGCCATCACGAGTTTCAACTCTTAAATTGATAAATGTTGTACAATACAAACATTAATAGTAGATAAAACATATAGTAGAATAATCATATTAAAATATGCTGGTAACTGGTGGTGGTTTGTTATCATTGTAAAAGCGCTTTGAGTGTACTGTCAGAAAAGTGCTATACGTGTAAAATTAATAAATTCAAAATATACAAATGAGAGTGTTATTTATCTTCACCAAAGCAAGTAATATTTCATTTTTAAATGTTTAATCGTTTAGTAAAAAGCAACGTGTAAATAGCACGTTATGACTCCAGCTCTGAATATCTTCCAGTCATGATCACACACAGGCAATAAGCTCAAATCATGAGTTTCATCCGCCAGAGCAGTATTGTTGAAACACTACGGACGTAAAGAGTTCTTCTGCAAATTGCTTGCAATTCTAAATTTTAACCACATATGTCGCTAAAGAGCACAAAGTTATGTAGTGCATTTTTAATGCATTAAGTAGCATGAACTAACAATTAACAATATATTTTTCTTGCAGCATTTATTAATCTTTGTAAATGGTAGTTAAAAAAAAATACTATTGTTCATTGTTAGTTCATGTTAGTTCATAATGCATTAACTAATGTTTACTAAAGCAACTTTTGATTTAAAAAAAAAAGTATTAGTATATGTTGAAATTAACATTAACTTAGATTAATTAATGCTGTAAAAGTATTGTTCATTGTTATGGAAATTATGGGATCGGGAAAAGTCTTGAGCCAGATTCGAACATGCTGTGTCAGTATACGCACCATAGCTCAATGTGTCAGTACACATGTGTTTAACACCAGGCCATGGCTCTGACAACTGAAACATATTTAAAATGTTTGTGGTGACAAGAAGTAGACAAATTAGCAAATTGAACAACCTAGTCTCATAGAATGAACGTTACTATAACTACATTTTTGCAAACTGACTTTTTTCACCTCTCATTTAACTTTTAGGACACAAATTGTTAGGTTTAGGCTAAAGTTTTAGGGAAGGACATTTTATTTTTTACTCACTATTTCTTAGTGACCTAGAAATAGTGCAGAATCTTAAAATGTTCTATAACTTTTGTTTGTTTAAAATGTTTCAAAATCCTGAAACTTTCTTATGTCAATGCTAAAAAAATAAAAATAAAAATCTGACTTTTGGACCAAACTATATTCTTGAGTTTTTCTCCATTTTAAAAGTTTCATAAAGTTCTAGTGAATTACAGTTCAATGTTCCAGTGAGTTATTATTATTTTAAATTTTTTAAAATTCTGCAGCTTTTTCAAAGGGTCTACAATGATTATCTTGCTCTGTTATTGATGTCTCTCTATATTTCAGCCCTGCTGTTGTTGGAGAGCTGGCCGGTAAGATGCTCGGCTTCAATCTGACCACCAAACAGACCCCTAAGGAAGGAGTGAAAGTAAATGTGGTATGCAGGAGAGCACATTTTCTTCTTTTTTTAATTTTTTTTTAAAAACTTTTTACCTTGTTTAACTCCATAATTTCAGCTAATGTTGTTCCACTGAATAAATGATTACTCTTGCACTCGGAAATGAAATTTGCTCTTTCTCTCTCCACTTTCTTTTTCTTCCTGGTTGCAGGAGAGAGCCGTACCTTACAATTTAAAAATGCACTAGTTTTTTTTTCCTCTTTGTCTTTTTTAAAGAAATGTTCTTTTTTTCTATTAGCTCAGTTAGGTGTCATGGTTCACTGAAATTAATAAACCTTGTGAGTCAGACCTGTGTGCAGAGAATGTTGGTAAACAGCCATTTCCATGTGTCACTAACAAGCTGAAATATAATTTCCCTCCTCCTTTCTCTGCTTCTGTGTCTGACATCCACACAGACTGGCATACTCCTACACACAAACCATCTGTTTAACTGTTTCTCTCATTCTGGAGGTAATGACGGTTTCCTGCACTTTGCAAGTGTTTATCCTCTTCTCCCTCTCGTCTTAAAATACGGCTTAGAGCTCCACATTAATGCCCGCTTTCATTCCCAACTACCTCCCCTCAAAACTTTGTGCAAAACATAATCAACACATCTGTCTATTTCCTGCCTGAGAAAGAGCCACAGGGGAGAATGTTTCTGGAAGAGTAGGACAGATTCACCAGGAAGGTGGTGAAGAGAAGCAGGACTGGGATGCAACCATTGGAAATGCCAGTTCGAGCGTGTGGCATGCCCCCCACAATCTTTCTCTCGCTGCATTTGAGAGAGCGTCACATTTGCTATTCAACACTCCAGTTTCCTTCTCACATGGATGCGTTATTGTATAATGAGGTTTTCCTCATGAATTCAGAATTTAGGATCAGTTTATTGAGAGAAAAAACAGAAAAGGATCAGTGTGTTTTAAAAAATAAAATAGTGTACTCCTCTTGTTCAGTCTTCTGTTGGTGCTGTTTCACATTGCACTTGTAATCAGCACATATTTATTTTGGCGCCCATAATGAGCTGTTCAATTATGACATAAATTTGTTGGTCAACCCTGAAGGTTAATTTACCATAGGTTCCCTTTTGCAATTCCAGTGAGATTTTAGAATAGCTATTTTCAGTTTTTGAGTAGAATAAGGTCTGTGGTTAACATTGTTTGAAGAGACTTTCACACTTTTTTTTTACTGCATAAAATAACACATGACTGTAAATCAAATATGAATTTGGAAGCCACTGTGTTACCTTGTTGCTGAAAAGTTGCTTTATACGGACTGCAACGGTTGTCCAGTTTTATTTTTTTCAAGCACATAAACTTGCCTCATTGTGGTAGTTATAGTCCTAATTTAGCAGCTTAGCAACTTACATTCTTTAAAAATACAGCAGCATGTTGCAGGCTGGATTCAAACATATGCTACCCACATGAGGCTGTTGATTTAACGTGTTAATTTAGTGAGATTAATTATATAAACAAAAATGTTTGCGAGTCCTAGTCAGCAGGGGGCAGTAAGCACTGCTCCAGCTATACATGCAACATGCAGCTGTACAGACAACAAACCAACTGCTGGACGGAGCAGAGTGCGAGAGTATCGAGCCACATTTTTTTTTAAGTTATAAACTACATTTAACTTGAAATAGCATCCTAAAAATGCATAATTTATGACTAGAGAAGCTAAAAACCAGTGAAACACGATGGCACCGCGGTGAGACGCACCTAAAACTTTTTACATTTTTCTTTAACTTTCTCTCCTTGCTTTCATTTTCTTCTCTCCCTTTCCTCTTTTCTGTCACTTCCCTTTTCAGCATTCCACTTCCCTATAATTCAATCATTTAAAGCGTTTTTTTTTTTTTTTTTCCTACCTCCTTGTCTGTGATTCCCTCCCTTCCAACTTAATATCTCTCATCTAGCTTCATATCGGCTGTCAATTGTATTAGCAGTAGCAGCAGAGCCTAGTTGAACATGTGCCCTGCTTCAAAAACATGTGCCTGTTCATGATGTACATTATTTTGTAACACACCAACATGGATCTCTATCTTACTTGGTGGGTTTGTTTGTGGCGGGCAGGTGATGGTTGCTGAGGCTCTGGATATCTCCAGGGAAACATACTTTGCCATCCTGATGGACCGTTCCTGTAATGGACCCGTGATGGTTGGAAGCCCTCAGGGTGGTGTGGACATAGAGGAAGTGGCTGCCACCACACCAGAACTCATCTTCAAAGTACAAGCACTCTCTTTTCACAATCTCTTTTTTTTAATGAATGAGAAGACTTGTAATGGGGTGTAGAAAACAATCATTTTGTGTGAAAGGACTGTATGTACATTATGGGCCTTATTTTAAGAGTGCTTGCACTTAGCACGTAAGTCTAGTCACATACATTTTGCTATGCCATAAGTCATACACACAAAGTCAATTGGCATGGCCATGAAGTTTTGGTATTTTCGGGCAAGCATGCTCTAGGCGCTAGAGGGTTTGGTGAAATTGCATGTGCAAAGTGCAAATGGGCTGGGTCAAGAGCTACATAATTCTGAGGTTCTTCTCTGGTCGTTGTATTGTCTGCATCCTATATAGTCCATTCCCTCAAGCACCAGCGATATAAACAATGACAGCACATTTATAAGAAGTTGTTAGTGTATATGTACTGTATGCAATGAATTAGAATAATAGAAATATGGTTCTTTTGTACATTATTTGCTTCCTTTTTGAATATCTGTCATATTTCTATGACAGTTACATGCGTTCTCGTCAGGATTTGGATGTACGCTCCATTAACTTATAGAGAATGAAAGTATTATTTATCATTTTCATCATGGCTTGTATTAACAGTAATTGTAACAGTAAGCACATCACTTCTACAGGTTGATTTTGATTTTGAAAAATTATATTTTTATTGAAATATGGAAAAATTATGCCAAAAATGTAGCTAAATTCAAATTACATTTCAAACTAAATGAAAATATTATAAAAATAATGAAGTGGTCAAAAAAGAAAATCATACCAAATCCAAAAATTTAACCCTCTCCTACTTCTTCCACTGACCTCTTTTGCAGTGACTTAAAAATCACTCTATGACAACAGATGGAAAATATTAATACAAATTGAAAGTATAAACATAATAATAATTGAAAAATAAAACATGACTTCTAGATAGTTTTACACAAATCCCATACATTTTTGTTTTATAAAACAGCTGCAACAGTGATTTTCAGGGACATTATTTGATGTTCCACTATATTTTCAGAATTTGGATATAAACATTATAACTACTTGCTGGTGGTATCTCCAAACTGCAAATGCAGTAACTGAGTTTAGACTTTGCGCTGAAAACAGATGTGCTTCTCAAATGTCTTATGTCAATAAAAAAATCTCTCATCATTTACTCACCCTCAAACAGCGCTGTTCTTCCGTGTCTCACGTGCCTCAGATCTCCCGTGTCTCAAGTGCCAACGTGATTACTATCTATTCTTTTTGGAGCTTCAAAAGTCTGATCACCATGCACTTGCATTTTAAGGACCTACTGAGCAGAGATATTTTTCTATTTTTCTTCAAATGTGTGCTGGTGAAGAAAGAAAGTCATACACACCTGAGATATCATGAGGGTGAGTAAATAATGAGAGAATTTTCATTTTTGGGTGAACTATCCCATTAACATATAGTACACCCACAGTTAGTGCAAACACTCCAACCCACACCCTCTTGCGCTTTGCTATGGCGTGAAAATTGGGCTTAGAATTAGCACTCTAATTATAAAACAGAGCCTTATGCCTAATGCACTTGCACCCTCAAAAAACTTTGAACTGTGTGACTTTTTCTTCCGTGGAACCCAAAAGGACATATTTCGAAGAATATTTTCTATGCTCTTTCCATACAATGAGAGTGAATGGGGTCGAATATTGTCGAACTTCATCAAGCCCAAAACAGCATCTTAACAGTGCAGTTTTCTGAAGTCTTACACCTGCCTAATATTGTGTAGGTCCCCCTCATGCTGCCAAAAGAGTGCCAACCCGCATCTCAGAAAAGCATTCTGAGATGATTTTCTTCTCACCACAATTGTACAGAGTGGTTATCTGAATTACTGTAGACTTTGTCAGTTCAAACCAGTCTGGCCATTCTCTGTTGACCTCCTTCATCAACAAGGCGTTTCCATCTGCAGAACTGCCCCTCACTGGATGTTTTTGGTTTTTGGCACCATTCTGAGTAATTCTAGAGACTGTTGTGTGTGAAAATCCCAGGAGATTAGCAGTTACAGAAATACTCAAAAGTCTGGCACCAACAATCCTTGAATGGCCCTTTCAGTCCATTAAAATCCCATTGAAAATCTTTGTTTGGATTTCAAGGAAGCTGTGGCAGCAGAGAAACCAAAAAATATCAATGAGCTGGAAGCTTTTGCTCATGAGAAATGTGCAAAAGTTCCAATAGAGAGGTGTCCGAAGCCTGAGAACACTTACCTAAAACATTTATTTGATGTTATTAAGGGTAAAGGTGCTCCACAAAGGATTGACTTTGGGGGTTGAATATTTTTGACATGACATTTGTGGAGAGAATTAGTTATTTTTTATTTAAAAATTTGGGTGAACTGAACTCTTTGTTCTCAAAATCACTCAAATGTGTATTAAAAACTTACTTTGATTGTTTACTGAGGTTTTAGTTGATGTGTTTTAATTCACATCACCAGAATATATTGCAGGTCAGGGGGGTTGAATAATTTCGATTGCAACTGTATATATGTTTTTATATACATATGTTTTTCGCACAAGTTTTGAAACTTGACAGCCCCTGGTAACAATTTGCTTCCATTGAATGGAAAACAGTGCCATACGGGTCTGTAATGATGACAGAATTTTCATTTTTGGTCAAACAATTACTTTAACAAATTGAATTGCTATATCTCACTCTTGTAGTTCATTGTGCTGTCTGTTTTTTTTTTTTTTTTTTGCGTTATCTCTCTTGTGCATGTTTGTGTGTATGAGTGATCTGTTAGAGATGGCCTCATAATTGGAAAGCCATTGTTCTCCAGCTCTTTTGAGGTTGGCTGCATGCCAACACTTAATTGCAGCTCTCTTGATTTTAAAATGAACATCAGGTTTGTTTAAAATTTTAGCTTATGTTTGGTTTCCTCTCTCCCCTTCACCCTCCCATTTTTTATCACAGGAAGCCATAGATATATTTGAGGGGGTTCGAGATGACCAGGTGCTACGTATGGCAGCTAATTTGGGATTCAAAGGACCTTTGGAGAGACAGGTAATGGGGTTGGACTGAAATTCTGCTATTAGAGTCAGTGTTGTTAACAGAACCACAGCCCCCCTCACCTCACCTCCCCTCCCCTTGTCCTGTGTTTCCATCTTTCACGTGGGAAAAAAAGAGCGAAAGTATAATGGAATTGATGTCTCTGCCATAACCGTCATTAAACATTTCCGCTACGCTTTAGGTCTGAGCAGACACCACCAGCCATCAACAATTGTGTTGTTGGAACACTCACATAAACTGCCACCTATAAACGGATGGCAGATACGCTGCAACTACCATCGCCATAAACTATAAGCCCAATTTTAAGATTTAATGACATTTATCTTGCAGTCTTGTACAGATTCTGTGAGTGCCCCTAGCGCAGTAGATTTGGTAACTGCTTGATTTCAGATGAGCCTCTTCTGTTTTTTTCTCAACAAGTTTTGTCTTAGGACCCAGATTTTAAAATGGACATCAATTGTACAACTCAATTGGCCAACAAAGTAACAAAATTGTTTATCACACAAAAGTAAAGAAAAATGGTTTTAAATCAAACATTAAAATTTATTAAAATGACCAGGAACTGCATAGGCCAAACAATGTGCTAAATTATTAACATGACATTGTCAAAATAGGAAAAGTGACAATTTTGTAAATACATAAAGAATAGCAGAAGTGTAATTTAGCAGCCTTTGTACCAACCTATAGTTCAAACACTTGGCCAAATGTTGTAATTTTAGCCATAATACCAAGTGACAGGTGCAACAAAATATTGTAAAGTTTGATTGAATGCACTGCAACAAATACAAATATTTTTCTCTTCATTTTTAAAAACATTTATTTTGCCATCACAACTATGCACAATTATTTGCTTAGTTTCATTTTATTATTTGCATTTAGCATTGTTTTTCCCAGCTTTCAAAACAGAACCTACTAGTTAAGAATCACTGTTCTAAAGTATGCTTCTGGATTGCATTGTCAATTATGATATTGCATTTGCTTCGTCACACTAAGCACTGCAAGAAATCTGTATTGGCTCAGAATGTTAAAAGGTGGAAAAGCACACATCATCTTAATTGAAGCGTTTAAATGTATGTAACTTCTCAACATTGTGTTTATGTGTGAACAAGTGCTTATTTTCTCAGAAAGGGCGTTGATTTGAGTTGCTCAGGGTTATGGGAATTATTACTAAATGTCTGGCTTGTCAGTTTGGCTCTCATAAAATCATCCCTTTAATGCGCATCTTTCGCAAGCATCTATTTGAGTCAACGCTAATTAGAACGCTTTGGCATGCAGTATACCGTTAACTTAGCCTCACCACTTTGAAGTGAAGCTAGATGACAGAGACGACAAAGAGCTTGCGTGCGCCTGTGCATGCTGATGAAAGCCATTCCACAATGTTTTCTGTCAGCCTGCTCTCATTATCAAAAAAGCTTCCATTGGCTAGGGGAAGAGGGAGATGTCATTTTAACTCTTAAATGCTTTGAAAGTCAAATTTGTTATGATGACATGCTTTCAGAAAGCACATGAAATAGCTCTGTGTAGAGCAATAAGAAGTCAGTTATCTTACCTGTCTTTGCCTCTCCTCAAACCTCAGCTTTGTTAGAATGATTCTTGTGCTCTAGTCCAGGGGTTTTCAAACGTATTGATTCAAGGGAACCCCCAAATATTATGATCGCCTTGTGAGGGACCCCCATGAAAGTATGAATGTTGCAAGGAAGGAGAGATGAACACAATATTTTGGTTTCTTAATATATGAAACTGTATACAGATTCATTTTTATATCTTACTGTTAAAAACTGTGGCAGGCAGTAGAATAAAATAACTTTTGTTATTTTGTTAGTTTACATTTGTTACACTTTCTTTAAAAATTTCCGCTGATCCCCTGCACTCCCTCGAGGCCCCCTAGGGGTCCCCTAACCCCAGTTTAAAATAAAATTAACAGTAACAATAAACAATAAATAAAGCAGTAACAATAAAATTAATAAAAAGCTGTATTTATATAATTTTTGCCTGTCCATAAATGTATGCTTTTTTATTTTTAAATCTTTAAATTTAATTTAAATGTAATCAATTAAATTTTGTAATCCTTTTTTTTTTTTCTTATGAAACCATACTTTTTTATTAAAGTTTACTTTTGACTGTTCACATTATCAGAAAATGTAGTATAAGAATTTAAACAAATGAATTCATATTTTATTGTCAGATTTATTGTTATGGGAATACAAAATAAGTATTACAAAATCTTATAAAATATTAAGAAAGTATTACAAAATGCAAAAGTATTACAGATTTTTCTATTAAATTGTAATATAGAAGTACTTTGAAATCTACAAAAGTGTTTCAAAAGAAAAAAATATTTTACACAAGTACAAAATTATTAAAAAATCATCCACAAATGTACAATACAATTACAAAATACAAAAATATTATAATGTCTTCAATGAAATTATTACAGTATAATGTACAAACTACATTAGTATTATGAAATCTTCTACAAAAGTTTAAAAAAAGTATGCAATATGAAAGCATTATGGTTTATTTTAATGAATTATTATTACAAAATATGAACATATTACAAACTCTTATAACAAAAGCATTAGGAAAGGAACACAAAATGCAACAGCATTGTGAAATGTTCTGCAAAACCATTATGAAAGTTGTAAATGTAAAATATTTCAAAAGTACAACATATAAATGCATTACAAATTCATCTGCAAAAGTATAATAAAAGTACAAAATACAAGAGTATTATGAAGTCTTCTAGGAAAGTATTTTTAAAGTACAAAATCCAAAAGTATTACGAAGAAAGTTCTAAATATGAAAGTATTATGAAATATAATTCTCAGACAGCTAGTTAAGAGTTCTTTAATTAAAATAGTATTAAAGTTATATTGTGCAATAATTAAAGTAGTATTGTGCAATATAAAATTATAATTTCATTGGTCATTGACATATACAAAATGTCAAGAGTACACTCCGCTCAGCACAGTAGGTGTTCAGTCAAGGATATGACCTTATTACTGCTCTGTGCATATGACCCAGAATATGAAGGTGTATGTGTGTTTTGAAGTGTGTTGAGGTTTCAAGGTAGTTTGAATGGCTTATGTTAGCTCTCTGAGCTCTGCGGCATGTGTGCAGCTTGGGTAATTAGTGCTCTCTGTGGGTCTGTCACAGGCTGCAGATCAGATTAAGCGACTCTATGATCTGTTCCTAAAAGTCGACGCCACTCAAGTCGAAGTCAATCCGCTTGGAGAAACACCTGAGGGACAAGGTAAGATTTGTGTGTGTGTGTGTGTGTGTGTGTGTGTAAAGATCCAAATAGAAACTTGCAACTTTCAGGGATAAATGTTATTTCACACTAATGGTTGGCTATCTCAAACTCTCGTGGCTGTGGAGAATGCTGTCTCAGCAAAACTTTACAGGTTTTAAAAAATCTAGCTTCACCAATGTAACACTGGCACAAATATGTTCTCAATGTGATCAAATACTATCCCCAATACCATTTCCACTCGTTTGTTTGTAGGTACCTGTTAGGAAATGATTTAGGATGTTGTTACGTTTATTGGTATGAAATTACATAGAGTAGGTCCAGAGAGGGTAATGCCTGCAGTATTAGCCTGTCAAATTAAAGAAGGGAAGAGAAATCATCTCTGCCCTGGACCATAATGGCAAAATGATTTAGTCCTCAAAGGGTCCATTTTTTAGGTTCTTTCTCTACTCTCCTGTTCTGTACCATCCATTTTTGTGATTGTATTAGCATAAGGGGTATTAAAATGTTTCAGTGCATTGATTACGGAATTCAAAAATCAGTTACCGTTACTGTATAATACCCAATGTAATACAGATACCGTCTCACGACAGACACAGAGCATGCAAAATTAAAACAAAAAAAGTGCACTTGAAATTAAGTAAGTTCAAGCCGCTGGGCTCCGCTATCTTTATCATTTTTCATAACTGTTTGCATCCATTTGACCATACTAATTTAATTGCTGTTGCTTTATTCCCCAATTACAATATATTATGTTTATATTGCTTTTGTATCTCCATAATATTTTTTATTTATCCCTAAAATTGTATAACCACGAACAGAACTCAGCCAAATTAAAGGAATATTCTGGGTTCAGTACAAATAAAGCTCAATCGAAAGCATTTGTGGCCTAATGTTGATTACCACAAAAATTAATTTTGACATATTCTTTTCTGTAAGAAAAGCAGAAATCGAGGTTACAGTCAGGCACTTACAATGGAAGTGAATGTGGCCAATTCTGGGGGGTATAAAGGCAGAAATGTGAAGCTTATAAATTTTATAAAAGTACTTACATTAATTATTTTGTTAAAACGCATGTATTATTTGAGCTGTAAAGTTTATTTAAATTGTAATTTTTACAGTCATTTTAGGGTTTGTTGGCATTACATTGTCGTGGCAACAAAGTTGTTAAATTTGCTATAACTTTACACAGAAAAGTTTAGTAAGTGATTTGATCACACTCATGTTAACACACATATTGTTTACGCCTTGTGGCTATACTTTTGAAACAACATTCAAAAATTGGCCCCCATTCACTTCCATTGTAAACGTCTCACTGGAACCCAGATTTTTACCTTTTTAAAGAAAAGGAGGGACGAGTCGCAATCAATTTTTGTGGTAATCAACATTATGCCACAAATGCTGTCAACTGAACTTAACTTGAATTGAACCCAGTATATTCCTTTAAATGTGATTGATGGGCAGATATTTGCTCTGTACAAAATCAATCGATCATTCACTCCGATCATTCACTCGTTCCCTTTATAATTATCAGAATCAGAATCAGCTTTATTGCCAGGTATGCTAACACATACAAGGAATCTGTCTTGGTGACAGGAGCTTCCTGTGCACAACAATACAATACAGCAACAAGACAGAGATAATAATAAAAAAATAATAATACAAAATAAATAGAAATAGAATAAGAATAAAAATTGGATAGAAAATAAAGTATATAAAGAATACACAAAATGTGTGTGTGTGTGTATATATCTATATATATACATATATATATATATATATATACACACACACACACACACATAGTGCAAATACAAATCTGTTATATACAGTGGAAGGGAATATAATGACAGAAGAGGTAGGATGTGTTGGATAAATATAAAAAGACTAAACTGTGAATTAATGCCACATTGTGTGCAATATAGGGAATAAGGATTGATTATGGACTGTTCTGAAGGGAAATAACCAGTTAAAGTCATTATGTTGCATTAGATATTGTTTTCTTTTTTTCATTTTGGATCTATAATGCATGGAACACTAGTATTATTTTTCTGTTTATGTACACAGCCACATAGAGCCGAACCTCTTTGGTCCTAATTTGGTCCTGATTTTAAAATTAATTATTGTGTCAAATCGTTCCAAAATAATCTAGTCGGTTCAAATCATGACCAAATGTACGATGTCACGATGCATCGTAATTGCTGTTTAAATAATCTTAATCAAATATAATCTCTGTCAGAGTTTATTTATGCTGTCTTATTCCTGAGGATAGTATGTTTTCTCTGTGAAAACCATAATAGAGCTATTAAAAAAATACAGCTCTGACTTTGACATTAATCTAGACATATTTCTTTATGGCAAGGATCACAAAAAAGCTCTATGAATGGCTTATGATACATTGTTTGTCCTGTTTTTTTGTTTGTTTGTTTGTTTTGTCAAAAAAGTGACAAAAATAAAACTGTGTGTCTTTTTCCTAAAGAAAGTGCTTTCAAACGTATTATGATGTTCGTTGTTTTCTGGATCGCTTGACTCTCTTTTTCTTTTTCTTTTTATCTATCTCTATACTCTTTGCCCATACTTATTTGCAAAAATAGCTAAACTCACCTAGTAACAGTGTAAAGTTTAAACTGATAACAGCTCAGGAACTCTGTGTACTTTTCTATACAGATTATCTTTGTTAGTGAGTGCCAGGTCCCTGTAATTCAGGAAACACTACAAATGAGATAGGTGCTGGGTCTGGTCACACACGGCCACATGGAGCAGACAGCCACCCACAACTCTATTCCCTGGCTAATTCTCTGATTCAGCATCTGTGTTTGTACTGCTGTTTACTATACAGGGTTTTGGCCCTGTATTAAATGAGAAATTATAGATGTATACATGGTGTTAACAAAGACCATGTCATAACTACCAAAGTTTGTTTTTATAGCTGTATTGAATAGGTTTACAGAAATGCAGCTCCCTTTCACTCGATGTAAATTCTTAGGTTTGCAATAGCCAATTGGTCACACGCACTCCTTGGATTTTCTAGAATAGCTCAATTGTTAGATGCTTGCTGACTTATGTGCTATTAAAAGTTATGTGAAAATAAAAACCTGTTCATGTCAGTTTGTTGATATTTGTTGGTACAATCCAACACTATTTGGTCCTCATTGCTTTATCAATTTCTTATTGCATCTTTTTATTCAGGAGAGTGTTCTTCATTACTTAGAAAAATGCAAATAAATGTTAAGGTGGCACATTAAATAAATTTAACATCTTGAATCGAAACCAGTTGCAAAGTAGAAATACTGAACATTGGATCCATTTTATTTTTTTTTAATAACTGGGCAAAGACCACTATTTTTGTAGTTAAACACTGAAGAGTTAAATTATGCCAGGATATGACTAAATTAAATGCAACCTTTTTTTATGCCTTGTTTTCACAGTTGTTTGCTTTGATGCTAAAATCAACTTTGATGACAATGCAGAGTTCAGACAGAAAGCTGTGTTCGCCATGGACGACACCGCAGAGAGCGACCCCACGGAGACTGAGGCAGCCAAATATGACCTCAAGTACATCGGACTGGATGGAAACATAGCTTGTTTTGGTGTGTTTTAGTGATTCTTATACAATAGCCTGTTGCTATTTAGTTATAATAAGATTATAAATGGCTTATTCCTGTTATCCAGTGCCTTTTTGAGCTCTGTTTAAGGGATTTAAGAAAGTATTTTTATAAAAGTTCATAACAGACTTACATAAATATGCTCTGGTCAAGTTCAGGCAGGATGGAATGTTTTAGAGTGAGACAAACTTACCAGACATTACAGAATTAATCAAATACAGACGTTTTTGCGTACATTTTTTTTTTTTTTTTTTTTTTTTTTTTTACCAAAAAGATTTCACTGAAACCAAAGGTGTGAAATTATTTCAAATGTAAGCCTTACATTTACTTAATTGTGAAAAAACAAATAATAATAAATAAATAAATAAATAAATAAATAAATAAATAAATAAAAGCTAATAATTAAAAAAAAAAAAAAAAAAAAAAAACTGATTTTTATATTTTTTATCCAGTATATTAAGACATACATTATATGATTGGGACATGAAAATTTACTGCATGCATTTCTGAATGGCCCAAATTACATACCAGATGGATCAGATGCTTTTCAAAAGCTGTTCAGAACATTTTCATCTCTCATGGGATATTTAAAATCCAGCTTTAGAAATGCTCTTTTTAGTAGTTTTTGATGTCTTTATTTTAATCTCGACAACAGTATTTTGAGAAAGTGTTACCGAATGGGCACCAATCCAGTCAACTCTTCCAGCAGCTCTATAAAAGCTCCATAAGGGACCTGCCTGAACCAATGGGCTCTAATGAGCAAGAATGTTCTGGAAAACGACTCAACCAAGATGATTGCTAGTCTACACGTTTAAGTGGTCCCTCATTATAAATCATGGCTCTCACAGTACAGCTCCAAGAAAGAGCCTCAGACAAGACAAGCGCAAGTGAATCCAACTGACCTTGATGTGTAGACACAAACACACTTACATGCACAATTTATTGGCAGTTAGTGTGCACCTTAAAAGCTTTGTAAAGCAGTAAAGTGACAGCTGTTCGGCTGAATTTCTCTTTATTGAGTGTCAGAGCCCATGCCAGCACGTTAGCTCAGCAGTGAGGAACGGAATAAGGGGATATATGTGGAGCCAGCAGAGTTGGGACAAGCAGGAAACGGCTGAATTAGTTGGCTGCCATTCTGCACACAGAGACTGGGATAACAGATACTACAACTGTTCCTGACACTCTGGATACTTTTAATCAAGCACAGTTTAGCTTCATTGGATAGCAGCGAACTATAGATTGAGAGCCTGTGTGGGCATGATTTACTAACCAATCAGCCAGGGCCGTTACCACCAAAGACAGCGTGTGCTTAAGTAGATAATCAATATGGGTTGCTCAGTGACCGATTCTTAAAATTTACCTATGGTCCCCCACAATCTGGAACATTTGGGAACATCCTAAACTGCTGTACTAAATGCTACTTCTACTGGTTTTTTGTCTGTCTTTCTTGAATATATGTTGCATGTAGAAAGCTAGCTACAATATATTCTGTAGTAGGGTCCAGGACCTGTTTGACCAGTTTGAAAATCTGGGATTTAAAATGTAATATAAACATGGAAATAAATAGGAATTTGAAGGAGTTTAAAAAAATGTAAAACAAACAAAAGTTGACATGAAATAAATTAGAAATATCTAAGATTATGTATTATCTCTAGTAACTAATCAAATGTAAGCTAATTTTTCATTCATTCCTTTGTAAGAAAGGTCAGATATTCTTGTTTCCGTTTAAACACACAAGATGCAAATCATGCTGGGATTACATGGATCATCATGTTTTGCACAAACTTGTTCATGCCAGCTTGAGTGTGTTGTTAAGCAGAAGGGGATCTTACAAAGTTCTGAAATTCATTTTCAATTATTATTATTTTATTTTAGAAATTGTTATGCTGACAATATAATTTGTAATAAAAAATAAAATAAAAATCTATTATCTACAGTGAATGGTGCTGGTCTTGCTATGGCAACGTGTGACATTATCGACCTGCATGGTGGAAAGCCTGCCAACTTCCTGGATCTGGGTGGAGGTGTAAAGGAGAACCAGGTGTACGCTGCTTTCAAACTTCTCACTGCTGACCCCAAGGTAGAAATGCTCCTGAAAATACAGTTACTTTACTAACACATTAAAGCTGATGTATGTAAGTTTGGGGTTGGGCTATCTGTTTGTCCAACCAATTACAGACTATCAAAATGTTTAAAAACAATCATTATTTTTTGCAATTCCATTTGATGATGCTAGTGGCACAGAAATTGCACACTTTACCTTTAAAGACAGACAAAGGTCAAATTAGGGGAATTTGTTTTAGGAGTGAGATGATAAGAACTTCAAGTTCATCTTCTTTACCGTGCATTTATTACAGACATTTCTCAATTTAGGAATACTTTTCTTCCTCCTTTGAAATTTCCTCCATCTGAGATTGTGTTGACTCCTAAAGCACCACTGAAGACTTTAGGCTTGTGGCCGAAACCAATTCTTTTTACTATCATTACGAGCTGGAGCTCTGATCAATATCTTCGCTACAGTCACAGCTCTGAAATCGCAAACATACCGACACACACCTCATAACTCATCTTTTCACTAGTACTTTTCTCCCCCAGACACACACACTTACCGTCCTCCTCGTGTTGATTACTTGCTCTGCTCTGAAGCACAACATACTTTTGCTTCTAGTTTTTACGAGCTGTGAGGTGTTGCATCCCGGATAATGATCCTTTGCCGAAGCACACTGGAATTCTTGGCACGATGCTAATAATTTGTTTGCATTTGTTGTAAGCAAACATGTCAATATGTACCTGATTTGGTTTCGGCTGAATGTGTTTGCATTCGGGACACATACTGATATCTTCATCACAGAACTCCGTTTACAATAATGGGAGACATGGAAGTCATCTTGTATCTCGCACACTGTACGTCAGTAAACAGGAATGGTGAGAGTTTAATAGTGAACCCTGCTTTTTGAGTTTTGCAACCCAAAGTAGCAATATTTCAGAAGGCTGAAAGTGATGTATTTTAAGGAAGCTCTTGTCTAAAGATTGCATCACTTATGTATATTCATATTGTTCTGCACATATTTACATTGTTCTGCTTCTGTTCTGATTAAAAGTGTGTTTTGGTTTGGCCATGAATTCAATGTCAAAGTCTTCTATTTTTTCTCATGCAAATACACAAAATGCATAGGAATTGCTATCTAGTCTATCAGTCTATCCATCTGTCTGTCCGTCTATTCATCCATCCATCCATGCATCCATCCAGTCCATACATCCATTTATGCATCCATGCATCCATCCGTACAGTTAAAAGGTACAAGAAACTATTCATTAATGTATACTTGTTGCTGCCCAACACACAAAAAAAGGATTTATGCTACAATATTTAGTTGCCATTTGAGGGCTAAATCATACAATTTGAATACATAAAGAATGCCCAAACATTGTGTGTAGTATTTCTCTCAAATGAAAAGTGTCTAGTGCCAGTCTCCTTCTATCCAGTACTCCTGTCATCAATGGAGTACCTGAAATGTTGTGAGCTCTATTGGGAGAGAGTGGTGGCCCTCCCCTGCAGTCACTGAGTTCCCACTCTGAAGATTCTGTGTACAGCAATTTGCATTTCACAGGAGCTTTCACAGACACCCAGGATCTGTGGAAGGAATATTAATGGAAATGTTAATTATTAGGTCCTCTGGCAGGATAAAATGTGCAGTTGCATCCCTTCTAACTTCTCCCGGAAATGTTTGATTTGTTTGTTGTGGGACTTTTTTTCCCCTTGCCTCGTTCAAATAATTTTCATTCAATTACTAGAGAAATATTATATTTGTAAGTATGCCAATTACATCAAATATATTATAACACAGCTTTTTCGAATACTTGATTCTGATTGGTCAATTGCAGCATTATGCGGTCAACAATCTTTGTATGACCTCTAAATTGTATATGTGACTGTTGTCATAGGCAACGTATTTCCTTCTTATATTATTCTTATAGTATTACTATGTGGTCTCTTTCTTGTCATGTAATACAATATTTTCAACTCAAGGCAGTATTTCACATCCATTTATTTATTTGGGAAGTAGCCATGTAATAAGCAGGGTAATGTACTGTCAGCTGGTCATTATCACAAACTGGGTTACTATACGATATTGAATGGCTTACAGTACGTTATGCCTTGTATATATTAAATATTAATATTTTAATATTAAAATTGTATTCACTGATTATTAATTGGAATGAACTCACCCCCACCTCTTTAAAAAAAACAACAAAATAAACCAGTACAAACTTTAATGGACCAAAGACCGAACCCTGATGTACACCCCTCACTTAAAGTATAGCTAGAATTGCAACGTTGTAAGATTGAGGGCTTTGAAATCAACATATGGAGAATTTACTGATATACTGTCAGATGGTGAAACCCTGTCTTTTGATTTTCCAGGGAGCCAAATGCATTGTATAAATGCACTCCATTGATATACAGTAGTTATTGTATCCTCACTCATCAAAGCTACCTGCTGACAGCCCAAAGGAAGAGGCACTCTTTAACTATCTCCCTCTCTCTATCTTTCTTATTATCTTTTTTTTTTTTTCATAGGACATGGAGCACATCCTATTAACCCTATTAATCCACTAATGGCATCTCTTTCGAAACAGCCCAACTATTTTCCTTCAATTTATAATGGGTAGAAAGATAGATGAAGGCAGTACCAGATAAATGTGTGTCTGAGTGGACACATTTTGTAACACTTGGATTACATAATTCCATCTCCTCAACTCAATAGCTATTGTTCAGGCCTTCATTTACTTACGACAGAGAAATCCGGAAAAAAGAAAGCCAGAGAACTCTTTACTTTGGGCTCTGTCAACACATACTACACACTCCGCATTGCAAAGTTTGTTTACAGAACATGAATAAAACATTTCACATTTGCCACAGTTTTACAAAAAGCCAATAGCACCTGCTAGTCGAATCCAAATGGCAACCGCTAAACAACGGCATTATACTCCCCTCCCTCCACTGTTAGATGTGGACGGATAGATGTTTTTGCTCATGGCTATTTGGTGCTTATAGAGTGTAGTTTGGAGTGGGAGTGAATTAGGACTCTGCCATGTCAGACGTGCTCCCAGGCATCAGTTGTTTGATGAAGGTGCTTGGCTGGGTAATTGTGACTGGTGGGGTTTTAACCTGCCCTGTGTAGAGAAGGCTGGAGCAAAGGGTTGTTGTATGATGTGTATTTGAGGTTAACTAGGAACCAGTGCAAGAGCTTGATAGTACATGCTTGTGGTAAATCTGAAACAAATGTTTTTGTGTCAGTTCTGTTGGTCGAACTGCTCCAGTGCATAGCTTCTGTATTTGTGTTCAAGGAAATGAGTCATGTTGATTTACCTAAATTGAAGTCTCTTCAATTCAATAGCTCATCAGACCACTGGAGCTGAGTCGTCGTCAGATTCCAAAAGTTGGGTTAGAACATTAAGTGGGCTCTTTTCAAGTACCAAGAAAGTTGTTCCTCGTGGTTAAGTTTTACAATTGATTACTTGTTTAATATGTAAGTAGACAAGGCAGATTTTGTGAACTCGCTGTGAAAAGTTTCCATTTTTATTATTAGCCAGCAGGCTGAGCTAATGTTGATGAATGTAGTCAATATGCCAATGAAAACCATGACCATCACGTAATCATTTTGAGGCTGGTGTTGTTATACTAATCCAAGCTCATGCTCCTGAATTTTTTGCGGTTGTTAGTGCTGTATGTTTTAAATCTTAGACAAATGGCAAAATGGCGAATGTAGTATGTCCAAGAATGTTTTTATATTACACACCTACATACCTTCTGTACATAACTAGGAATGGGGATCGTCAAGAATTTGATGATTCTGATTCCTCTTAACGATTCTGGTTCCATTAATGATCCTTTTAGAGCTTTTGAGGAAAAAATACTTGGAAATAAGAAATGCAATTCTTATTGGATTAACTCCCCTCAGCAGCTTGTTACCAAATGATGAAATTACTTAACAAATTCTAAATATTTTAACAAAACAGATTCTTGCAGAGGTGCATTTACACAAACTTTTTAATTAAGACATTTTAGTATTTCATTGATTTTTATAAATGACCACTCATTAAAACAAATCTCATAATGTGTATCTTTAAGTACACATTGTCATTAGGGGTGTGAATCTCGGAGTTAAAAGCAAATTGTTCTCAATTATTTTTTACAAATTCAGAACTATTCGATTTGCAATGAAATCCTATTAGATTCCACTACCAATTCAATTCTGCATTTTTTTTTAATGCGTTCATATGATTCTTTAAAAATGTCCCCTAATTGTGTCTTGGGCAATGAAAAGAAAGGCAAAATATGTAAAATTATTTGTATTATTTATTATTTGAAACAAAAGCTGCTTGAAAGAAAACACATTAAATACACATACATGCAGGCTTCTTGAATTACAACAGAGTGCAATGTGCTGCTAAAATATTTTAGAGCCAAGAATAGCTACAAAAGTATTCCATATTTCACCATAAAAATTCCATGATATTTTTAAAGACTATTAATTTGCATGACTTTTCCAGGCCTGGAAAACACAATTTTAAAATGTGTGTTTTCCATGACCATGGGTCAACCTTGAATCAGTAAAACGATCCAAATATTCAGTATTAAAGTAACATCATATGACTACATTCAGATTCCTCAAGGCCTCATATAAATAAGAAAAAGAGAAAAGCAATATCAACTAGATGACTTCAACTTAAATGTTTTCTGCATGCCAAATCCCCAACTAAACAAAGATACCAGTAAAATGGCACTATTTATCTTTTAAAAAATAACAGCCAAGTTTCCCCACAACAAAGGATTTTATTTCAGTAGTGGCCATGCAATGGCTGCATCCAATTGGACAAGCCATTAACTGATTAGGCAGCAAGTCGGCTGCATCCAAAAATGTAGGCAGCCGACTTGCTGCCTAATCAGTTAATGGCTTGTCCAACAACATTTTTGAATGAATGGAACTCTTAAAGAAACTGGTCTCAGAACAGTTTGAAAAGCACCTTATTTTCATCCTGCCTCTGTATACAGCCTCCAAAGGCAGCATTTTCCAGTTTTTGGATGCAGCCAATGAGTTTCACTCAAGACAAGAGCATGATTATTGACCAACACTAATGATTCTCGACTCGATATTTCAAGATCGATGCATGTAGATCTTCAGGATAAGTAATCAATGCATCAAGAAAACAAGTGAATCGTTACACCCCTAATTGTCATATCAGCAACCATCTAGTAATTACTCTGGTGTAAGTCTCACAAGCCTTGGATACACATATCACATTAACAGTTCTTGGTTAGTTTAGAGTAGGACTAGCAAACTAAGAACTAAGTTTTTCATTCCCTAAAAATAACTTATTTATAAGAGTCGTTAGTTTGGGAGGTTGTGCTGTTTCTTTTGCGGTGTAGATTAAAGAGAAAGACTCCTAGTCATTTGTTTGTGAATCGGACTACACTGGTTGCACTGTATGTTTCGTGCTGCTTATTCAGTAGCAGTGACACTGAATGGTAGTGAAGGAAATGCTGCCAGAGTATTTTAGCATGGTGTCCTGTATGCATCGGCAGACAAATGCAGGTTTGAGAACAGTAAAATGGAGCTAAATTGTTGAAAATAATTTATTTAAAAAAATTAAAAAGATACAATACAAATCTAATTGGAATACAATTCAAGTGTTATGAAAGTTTTGGAATTCACGCACCCTTATTTTCTTTGAAAATCTCTAACTCAAGAAAATACTTGTGCTTATATTTGCAAACTCTTGTTGGCTCGTTCTGTCTTCCTTTATGGCTTGGGACTTGAGCAGGAGCACTTTGAGAGGGCATGCTAGTATGTGAGTAAAAAAGGGATGGAAAAAGCAAGAGAGGTTAATGTTTGGGAATGAGAAGCCCATCTTCCTCCTCTCCTCATTACTGTCTGTGCCACTGTCTGCCGAACATTAAACACAGCCCTGGTCTTTATCTATGAGTATAAATACACAAATATGCTCACTCTCATGCCTTGCACATACTCCATCATTTGTCTCCTCTGGGGCCTTTGTGATCTTGTCATCTCCATGGTGCCGGTGATGTTAGTGTATAATGATCAGTCGTCACTTTTCGGCTGTCTCAGGCCTGGGGGAATCACATTTCCCATTTGTTGGAAACACAGGCAATAAGAGCCAGCCCAATCTCCCAGCCCCAACATGACCACCTCAGTAATGGAGCTCATTTCCCCTGCGTCTGGCTGTCTGGCCCTGGACCATGCTCAGCGGAGGCCCACATCGCCAGACCTTCTGCCCCTGCTCTTAGACTGTTAATGCTGACTGATAGAACAATGTCTCACTGGCAGGAGACACATTTATTTTGTGTACAGGCCACAGCAGCTTGAGGAGCAGTGAAGGATACATAAGCAAACAATAATCAACCACCTTTGCACACTGGCTGAATTGATATGATGTCCACAGAATACACAGTGTCCTAACCAGTCATGACACAATATAGTAACCCTCTATGGACACGTTGGAGAAAGAATCGCCATTGGCTAGTCAATTTTCGTTTTTACTCGGCTGACTTTTGACAACATGTAAGTGTAATGCAACTGAAAACGAAAAAAGATATTCAGAAAACCGAGAAGGGGTCATCAAATATATACTGTATATATATTAGGCATGTGACGGTAATCGGTTATACGGTAAATAACATGAACAATATTGTTATCGTGGGCACTTCAAAATACCGTAAATAATTCAGAAAACCTTTTGGCCAAATTGTTCATATTTTTTTGATCACACAGTAGATTTTATCCCATGAAAGAATCAAGATTTACAACACTGCATGTACACAGCACAAATTATACATGCACACTCTGATGTAAACAAACCAGCGTGGACGAGAAACATGGCTGAAGGAGGAACACAGCCGACCCTTTATTTGCATTCTAGTAGAGTTAAGTTGTAAGTGTGAAAGTATTTTGGGTTCCATAAAAATGCAGAGGGATTGTTGGTTGGAGATGGTTTCCCTTTTGTAAAACATGCAGCATAAAAGTGGCAGCGATCCAACATGTTTGCTCATCTGTGGGACAGTCATCTGGTACAATTCAGTGAGGTAAAGGTAAGTTGTGACAGTTCTGCTCGTTTTCCAAACTGTTTTTTAAAACTGAGAGACAGTCACAAGAAAGTGAACTGTTGTTGCTATTTGCAGATAATGTGTAGCTTGCTTTCAAGTGGCCAAAGAGTAGTTTGCTAAAACTCCGCTAGCTACACAGTAACGTAGTAACAACTAAAATACAGTTGTAATCAGCTAACAGTAAATCCTGTAATTAATAATGGCGATGTGACACAATGATGATTTCAGTATTCATTTCAAGTTAGAACACAACTCAATCGTACATTGCCTACATTGTGAGTGATCTTGGGGTTATTACATTTGTAGCTAGTGCCTGGCTATATATTAGCAACTGGCTTGCTATCCAGAAAAGACAAAAAAAAAAAAAAAAAATGCATACTATTGTTGTAGCCTTGTAGCTGGCCTGATAAAATAGTATAGCCTTAATTAAACATTAGCCTCAACAAGACAAGGTCTGTATTGATCTGTAATGGTCAGTGGCCCCGTGGCAGAATGACCATTTAAATATAAAGACGTCAACTAAATGTTATATTTGGCTATGTATCTATGGTGTTGATGGTAGTTTTTTAAAAGTTCAGGGTTCTTTTCAAAGTCCTTTGTTGTCTGTTAATTTGAAGGCTATTTTAGTATTGATAAGGTAATTAAACTTGTTATTAAGAGAACAACAATAAAGTTTGTTTATCGTTCAACACGTTTTTGTAATGTAATTCAAAACCGTGATAATACCGCTTACCATGATAAAAGCTTCAGCTATTACCGTGACGTGAAAATTGTATACCGTCACATGCCTAATATATTAATAATGATACAAGCTGTTGTCACTGTTTGAAATTTCATACACATTTTTGGCAAAATATTCACAAGGTTGGAACCTAATGAAAATAGAATTAGTAATTATATTACAAAAATAATAACTTAAGTGCTACTGTCAAAACTAATATAAAAAAAAAAAAACTTGCATAGATGCAGCAAAAGCCTATTTGTTAAATGCTTTAATATTTACAGTGTTTTCTGAAGTTAAAATCTTTCGCAATGTATGATTATGCATTTTAAATATTTATGTATTTACACATTTATTACATTTACTATATTACTAAATGTTGTAACATGTTTGTTTTTATGCACTTTTGCCATTTACATATAGTTTACATTGATATGTATAACAAGCGCTAAATTGGTACTGTCTCTTTAAGAGATCAGCTCCGTGAGCAGTTGTTTACGGTTGAATGAACGCAGCGCACATTAACGAGAGAGAAGTTGCATGATGGTGTTTCCCTCATCCGTGCAATGTATGATTAGATATAATGTTCCTTTTATCTTTTTGATCACCAACTGTCTGTAAATAACAGAAAGGATTTTAAAAGAGACATGAAATGAAAATTAGGTGCCTGGGTCTTTGGATACAAAATACACGGAATGAAGCAAAAGGAAACTTTTTCTTGTACAATGTGTATTGACTAGCTTGTACAAATATTTATTGTACATGTCCTCAAATTCAAATCTACATGCTCTTGATTTTTGCAGCCCTTTTGCCTTCTAACAGGTGTCCAACAGGCATGTTACTGGTCTGCTATAAGATGGAGAATGTTGTGAAAACAGTCCGTGGAATAGTTTGACCAAAGTCAGCCTGCTCGTCAAAGCAATGGTGACTGCACGATCACGACAGATCCGGACCCACAGCAGGCAAATAAGGTCAATTTCCTTCAGGGCGTGCACTAACGAGACACAATACTGTAAAAGACAAGGCTGAATCCAGCTTCTTAATCGCCAGCTTCTTATTCAGTAAAAGGATTGAGGCGCTCAAGTTCTCTTTCGTCACTACACAACTCAAGCTCTGGCAAGTAAAATCTGAATATTTACTCGGCAGTGTCTAATAAAATACATATTTTAGTCACATAGCATGAAATTTGGTCGCATATGCGAGTGATTTACTCGCTGCGTTGAGGGCTGTAAAGGGACAAGCGATAAAAGCTACAAGGACTATTCCATGTTATTCTTAGTCGTGACTGTGATGTGCAATGAGCGACAGGACGTTTTTTTGATTGCTTGGTTTCTATTCAACCTGGTCTCATAGAATCACAATACTATTATTCTTGCTACATTAATTTTATGTGGCTTATTGAACATGTCGCAGCAGTTTCTTCGTGAAATGAACACTGGAGGTGCTACTACAACAATGGCTTTTCATTTCCACACAAATCACGAATCACAAATAATGCGGCAGATTATCAGTTCATAAACATTTTTCACTCTGTTCCTCTCACAGTGCTATCATACATTTTAATATGTGCATGAGCGATAAAATTGCACGGTAGCTCAACTGATAGGAGTCCAGAAGAGTCAACACATAAGCCAAAAGTATCACAAGCAATTATGTTTCTCATCTCACATCTGCTTTTGACACTTTTGTTTGGGTTTAGGGTAGGGAGGTAGGTTTTGTTGATTTAAAAATCGACAGAGCATTAATCTTAACTTCATCTGTTTGTGAGAACATTTAACTTGCTTTTAGTGCCACTCAGTGGCTATTTCACCTCAGAACTATTGCGATATTTGCAATAAACCACGTAATGTAATTTTTCAAAAATGTCACCACAGTGATATAATTGAATGAGATTGGGGTTTTTCTGAATGCATTTTCGCACTTAGTGTGCACAGAGAATTTAGTTGTCGGAAGCTTGTTGCATCGCAGATGGTTAGGACATGGTGTTATATGCATAATCCTGATTCACAAAAAACTTAGGCACAAGGCAATCATTTTCCTATTATGTAATTACTTGACTCCCTAGTAATCCTGTCTACCTGGTTAGTACCAAAAATAGAGACAAATCATGAGAAATGTTTAATATTTTTTTGTTTCTCTAGCATTTTCAGTTGTCTCAACATTTGTTTCAAAACTTTTCCCACCCATGAGTATGATGGATGATGGTTTATAAAAACCAATAAAAAACATAATGCAGTTCTTTCTGATGTGCTAGCAAGTGAGAAGCACACAAGCTGCTATCACCATTGCCTCGCTTGCATGTGGTCTCTAGAGTATGCTTATTTTGTTTTCAAAATGTTCTTCACGTAAAGAATTTCTCAAAAATGGTTTGTGAGCTGTTATGCTGATTTGGGATGCAGAAAATGTGTGCTCAGATATCCAGATACTGCATTTTTTTTTTTTTTTTTTTTTTTTTCGAATGAGGCCAGGGGCGGACTGGCCATCGGGAGCACTGGGCATTTTCCCGGTGGGCCGCTGGGTAATTTGGGCCAGCCCATTGCTGTGCAAGTACTGGCCCATCCTACAGGCAATATAGGCGGCCGCCTTGAGCTCCAACATGTCTGCGCAGACCCAATTACAGAGTGAATATTTTACAAAATCTGTAAGGTAAAGCCATTACAATGGCTCTTATTTTGAAATACTGAAATGACTTTTATATTGAAATTACTTACACTTCCTAGTGGATATCCATATGTGCGCATTAGCTCGGTACCTGGCGTGGAACTCATTATTTGACATACAAATCACAATAATGTATATTCTTATAATTAAGTATAAGATGAGCTCTGAATAATCACAAAATGACAAATAACTGCAAGTTACAATAAATACAAAAACAGCAGCATATGTAAAATCTGCAAACAGTAAATCTATGAGCAGTACATAGTCATTTGCATAATTTATTCATATGGCAGGGAGCTGAAGTGCGACTGTTTAAAGGATAGCAGAAACAGCGCTTTTCAAAGCATAGGGCTTTTCAGTTATTCTAAAGAATAATCTGGGGAGGGAATTAAAACACTGCTGTTATAAAGACACAACAAACTCACATAGTGTAAATATGAGCAATCAGTCTGGAAAATATCTGCGAAGATCTACCCTTTAAGAGGTGTGTTTATTTATATATTTTTACATACATTTATATTTATATATGTACATATTCTGGCCAACTTTTTTTTTTTTTTTTTTTTCATAAACATTTACACATAGTTATGTGAGTAATTGACATACAATTTTAAGCATTGACATCAATGCTTATTTGAGTGTTTTCACAAAACCAAGCTCAATTGTCATTTGCCAATTATAACCAGAAACTTTGCAGTTCATGAGTTGAAAGTGAATGTGACCTTGCTGACTAATTGCGTAGCATTTTGCAATGTTAAATTTAAACTTGAAGTATGTAATTTCTGCATTACTTGTACCACTGTACAGAAATGCTAAAATAATAATCCAACAATTCACAAAGTTTTTGCTCATATCCACTTTAGTCACGTCTGTATTGCAAGTTAATTTCCCGATCTACAGTGGAAGAAAACTTGTTTAGATTTAAAATTTTCTGATGTCTGGACTCTATCTGCAGGTGTCTATGATAATTAATTGAAATGGTTCAGTACTTGTCAAGGGTACTTGATATATGTTAAATTTTAAGTTTTCACTGCAAATGCTGGAATTGCCATTGTAGCTCTGTGATTGGCCAAAATGCTCCGTTCGACTTTGAAACCATCTATTTTTCCCTGTGGAACCCGGATGCTTGACCTCTAGCCTACTTTCTGTAAGATCTGAATTTCTGCATTTTTAATTTTAGAATATTGAATTTTAAAATATTTATCATCTGAATATTTACAGCTAATTTCACTTCTAAATAATTCAGAACACAAATCTATAAGATATGCCACAAAAACAATACAATTTTGTTTGTCACATGTTTAGAATTCAAATTTATGAAATTCAAATAAAAAAATAAATAAAAAAAATATGCCATGGAAAATTACAATTTGTTAAATGCCACATGTCTAAAATTCAAAATCACAAAATTCAATTTCAAATCTTTTTGTCTTTTATTTAGCTCCATATAAACACATTTGATTGACTTTCATATGAACAGGTCTTCTGGAAAGGCTGGAGACTGATAGCACATAATTTCACAGCTTTCATAATGTTTAAGCCTAAACGTATCAAATTAATTCATTAAAAAAAAAAAAAAAAAAAGAAAAAACAGATTTAAACTTACATGAGCGGTTTCTTGTCTTCCCCAGTGGAGACAGACTGAGCACACGTTGTCCAGTGTGTGCTTCCCTTGTGATTTTGATTCAGTTTTATGATTCGCTAAATGAATTCAGACCACTTTTTGAATAGTTTTGATCGGTTCAATTGAATCAAATTAAAAAGATTTGACTCAAATGATTCTTTCACGAATCGGATATCACTAACGCCGATCTGCATGCAATTTACACTTAAAGCTATGTTATCTTTTGTGGGGTTCAGTCGCAAAAGTAACGAAAGTGTCTAGAGAAATTATCAGAGTAAGAGTATACATTTTTCTCTTCAAAATGGAGTAAAGTAAAAGTCTAAAGATATATGTATACTCAAATAAAATACAAGTATTAAAATAATTACTTAAGTACAGTAACAAAGTATTTGTACTTTGTTACTCTACACCTCTGATCATGACCAGATCAGTGTTAATTCCCACTGCACTACATATGATGGTACAACGGAGTGATGTCCAGATTACAAACACGTCACAGTGGGCTTTGATCTTTATTAGCATCTGTATACCCAGAGATACAAAATATCCCTTTTAGTTAGCCTGAATTATAACAACAAAGTGAATGCTCTTATAAATTAAAATCATAGCTGTGTTGTTGTATCCTGTTTGTTCAGTGTCTAATAAAGTGGCTATTCTGCAGAAATGTTTGCTTTTGATATTAGTTTTACTTTATTGAACGGGGCCTGTGATCTTTTTACGAGACCTCTCGCACAAGAGTATACAGTATGTGCAATTAGTGAAAGTGCATCCATTTGCTAGGTTTTCACTAATTCAAGACATCAGTGGAAGAGGCTCTTCAAGGATGCATTTGATGATTTGCTTACAATGTGTCATTGCTTTTGTTCAGTCAGAAAGGTTAAGGGCTGCATGCCATAAAAGTAGTCTTTATCTTTTCAGTTTCTTTTTTCTTTTTTCTTTTTTCTTTTTTTTCTTTTTTTTTGGTGGTGGGGGGGGGTTAACTGGAGATCACACTCCAAAAATTTTGCTCCAAAACTATTCACACCATCTCTGATGATGAATTTTGTCAGTAAAAAGAATGGATGTAGGCACGATCATGATTTCAAGCTCGATTACATTTCCTAGTGCTTGACCCATGCGCAGAACTCTAGATGGTGATACAGGAAGTGTAATCGAGCTTGAAATCATGATCGATTTATAGGGGAAAAAAAAAGATTACATTTTGGTCTGTTCTCACCCAAAACCGATTTGATCGCTTCATATGGATTAGTTTATAGATTGGATTATGGATTTGAGTCGTATGGATTACTTTTGTGGTGCCTTTATGTGATATTTGGACCTTCAGAGTTCTGGCTGCCATTCACTTGCATTGTATTTACCTACAGAGCTGGGATATTACATCTGCGATGGCATGTGGGTGAGTAAATGATGACAGAATTTTCATTTTTGGGTGAACCATCACTTTAAAAAAAAAAAAAAAAAAAAAAATAATTTGTCTTGGCTAAAACTTTTAGTTTAGTATTTTACTGGAGTTGTCATGTAGATTTGGCCAAATTATTTGGTAAAACTGTGTGTGTGTGTGTGTGTGTGTGTGTGTGTGTGTGTGTGTGTGTGTGTGTGTTTTGTATCCTAAATTGCTCACTTATTATTGAATTACCCGGCAAAAAAAAATCCTTTACTTTGAGCTTATATTATACTCAAGAAACACACATACAGACTGTGTTTTCTGGTGTCCACACACTCTCCATGCATGAGTGCATGTCATAACATTGAGCATAAATACAACCCCAAGTGAATGTTGATGGACATGTGGGGCTATAAAAGGCAAATAGTCTTCCTGTTCCTTTATGCACTCAGAAAAGAACCATTCAGTTAGTTTCAGATCCTGCACTTGGTTTCTCTAGAGATATATGAGGTTTCCATTTATTTTCTTTAACAGTCACGCTTAACAAGGTATGAATGCCATTGCATTACATCACATAATATCAAACTGAAAGAAAGATGGTACAAGAAGACTTTGCAGGCCAACTATTTCACAAAAATATGTTTGTTTAAAGGTGCTATATGTAAGATTAACAATCGGTACTGCAATCCAAATTCAAAATATTGGAGAGTTGTCTGCCCCGCCTCAGACTCAAAGCTCATGTGGGTTGCCAGAAAGTTGACATGCAAATTAGCCAACTCCGCATCCGTTTTAAAGGATTTCTGGGCTTTAAGCTGTCTCCATCTTCCAAAGGCATCTCCAATATTTATCCTTGTTTTACTATGCCTCTGGTTATGGTGGTTTTTAGATGGATGGCGAGGCTTTTTAGGTCGGGCGGAATCTGTTATCTCTGATCTAGTTCGTTTGCTGGCTTCCATGGCTGCAGCACTCAGTGTTGTTTGCCTGCAAACTTGTTCAAATCTGGCAACCCGGCGGTGTCAAAATACTATTGGTGAGTGGGCAGTGGGCGGGATCACACAGGCTAAAACATAAACACAAATTCCATCCCGGAATGGGAAGTTAAAGGTAGAATATATTGGCTATAGCATTGTAATTGGAGAAGCCAGTATTTCAACTTAGCATGTTTCCTAATTCTCTAATGACATATTATGGTCATTTTATGAATTAATACAGTAAAAATTTTACATATAGCACCTTTAAAATGCTAAAACAGTAGACATGCTATATAAAATGAAGATAAAAGGAATCTGCACACTTTCTGGTTGTCAAACATAGGGGGTTATTTCCATAGTTAATGTGATGAACTACACTAGTGTTTACTCTGCTTGTGTAAATTTGACATTATTTGACTTCATACATACACAAGCAAACCAAGAAAGGCCTTGGGACCATATTGTTTTTAAGCCCCTTCAAAAAGTGGTTCAGAAAAGTGAAGTTAGTTCTGAACTGCTATCGCTCTGTCCATAGGTTACATTTTGTTTACTAAGTGCAATTCTGACTCTATGTTCTTGTCTAATTTGGTTTAGCTATTGACCACAGTATACGAAGTTTTTCCTTGGGACCTCTTTATTTTCCCCCTTTTTTACACTGATCTTGACCCGATAAGGTCTGTTGTTGTACTCCTGAGTGCACCGCTGTCCAATACAAATGGTAAATCAGATCTGGTCGTACACAAGTGTGTACATCGCACAGGAGAGCTCAGAGTAAGATGCTGATGCGATAGCTCTCTGCTATCTCCTCCGAATTATTCCTGCAATCATTATGCACGTAGCTCAATGGAAGCACGCAATGCCTTAGAGCTTTGACTAGCTCTTTGTTATCTGTCCCTGTCTCTCTATTGCTCTCCCTCTCTCTCTCTCTCCATAGTTAGATGCCATTTTAAGGCACTGTATCGATGTGCAACCCAAAGCTCCTCTCGATATTAATTAGCTCCTCTTCCCTTTATCTTTACTTCATTTATCAATGGCTGCCAGATAACGGTGTGCCAGGACTCGAGAGAGCAATGTGAAAAGGATAAAGTAGTGAGCAAAACGATGGGTAAGAGACCCTTTATTTGTGTCAGGAATGTGTTTTATGAATGATGAAACATCCCAGTCTTGGTTAGTCACTTGCTGTCCTCCTTTCTACTCACCTCTGAAATGTGTGAGTGTGTCATCAACTGTAGAACCAAACTATGCATATACAGTGGCCCCAAAAGTATTTTTTTAAGTCACACTTAAAATTGTCTAACTGTCTTTGCATTAGATTAAAAGTGTCTGCTAAATGCATAAATGTAAACAAATGATGCCTCTTGTCACAACAAAAAAAATTTCCGAGCTATTTTTCCCAATAACTTTTAACCAACAGGTGTCAAGGGCTGTGTCTGAAACCTAAAGGCCTCGCTGCCCAAGTGTGTGTCAAGTTTCCTTATAAGGATGGTTTCAGACTGCCTTCCTTAACATCATGTCTACTTATCTAATACAAATACAAATGAGCTTTGGACATAAACAAGCAAATATTTAGTGACTTGGTCATTGACGTGACGTTATTTTTGTTGTTGTCTGGATATTTTCAAAATCTAAGGTAATACCCTCTCCTATGATAACTTGATTTAAATGTCTTAGTTAAAAATCATTTTGATATTTGTTTCTGTGGTTTAAGTAAATAATTTCTAGGTGGTGTATCTGTCTAGACACCATAGATTGTAAAAAAAAATAAATAAATAAATAAATAAATAAAACTAGTGTGGCATATTTTTTTATTATTATTATTTCTCTACCAATCAATAAAAAATGAAAAATCATCAGTTAAGCAATTTTGAACTTTTTTTTATTTAAAATTATATTTTTTTAATATTTGAAAAATATTTGTCCATCAAATAAAAGTCAGTGTGGTGTAACTAACATGCGGGCAAACATTTTGTTGTCATGTGACGTGAAAGCAATAAAAGAGAGAAGACCCACATGTCTGTGTGTCAGGGTCATTACATACATTTATTTATTTATTTATTTACTTATTACAATCTATGGAGTCTAGATATTTTGCCATTTTTATGAAAAGGCATGCTTTGGTATCCAAAAATTTTTTGTCTTCATTTTGAATACAGTATAAATTTTTATAATTGAAACTCTAACTAACATCTTGTTCTATCTTTGGAGAAAAAAAAAAAAAAAAAGTCAAACCAAATGATATATATATATAACTTGGTTTGACATTTTATAATATAATGCAGTGACATTCAGATATTTAAGTGTCCTGTACGTCCATGTGTGCAAATATTTATTGGTTAACCAAATTCTTCAATATGTACTTTTTGTGAAATTTCACACACATTAGGGCATGTATTGGTTATTTTTAATCCTGTGGATACTGTGTACTTTTCCTGCATTGCTATTCAGCACCTGAGTTGTGAGTTTGCAGTGTGAATTCAATGAGAAAGACTGGCTACCACAAAAAAATATAAAGACAATAAATAATTCAACACATTATTGTGTTTTTTACTGGCTAAACATAAAAACATACAGCATGATCAATGTATTTTGATTCAAGAACGGTCTCCCCACTGTACAAACAGAATTCTGTAGGAAACACTTTTGATAGTTATTTAGTTCTGTCTTTGGAATTGTGGGTGATATTTAATGTGCTGGTAATACTCCGGAGCACTTTACGCATCAGAAGGCTGGTAATGTTGTTGATAAAGTTCGTGGAATGAATGCATAGAATCTTAGGAACATTTCATAACATGAAGCTTCAAGAAATTAAATAGTTTATTTCAGAATGATGCAGAATAGACCAATGTCAAGTACAAGATGGATTATTTCACTGCAGCCCAATAAAAATTGTTGTTTCCATGGTGCAGATACTTAAGAAAAGTACAATATGTTCATGTAATGTTGTTTGGGTAGTGTGAACGATGCTGCTGGTTTTAGGCATGTCCCCATTTGTTCGTTTAGGCTGGATGCACTTTTAAGTTTACAACAAGATTCTCAAAGACTGTCATAAATGCCAGTGTTGGAATTGGTAAATCTGATAAATTTCAGTGAATCAGTTCAAAGAGTCTGCTTTAATGAATCAAATCAAAACTCTGATTTGTTTGCTACATCACTCAAAAATGGGTAACACTTTACGATAAGGTTCTATTCTTTAACATTAGTAAATGCATTAGGTGTCATGCAATAACAATGAACAATATTTTTTTTACAGAATTTATGAATATTGGTCAGTGTTAATTTATGAAAATACAGTTGTTCATGTTAATTATTATGCATTAACTTGTGTTGGCATACACAGCTTTGTTGAAATGAACATTAATTAATATTAATACATGCTGTAAAATAATTGTTCATTGTTAGTTCATACCAACTAATAGTGTTGTGTTCGAGTCCACCTTAGTCGAGTCCTAGTAAAGTCCGAGTCTTTAAACAATCGAGTCCGAGTCGAGTCCGAATGAATCTGTTCAAGAATTTGAATTAAAAATTGTAACCGTAAACTAAACATCAATATTTTAAGCTTATTTTAAACTTCACAACTAAGAAAAATAATTTGTCAATATAAATGCAAAAAACAAATTATTAGTATCCTGCAGAACAAACTTCATAGTGGTTTCAGAATGAAAGCATATGCTTTAGGTGTATGAAGACAAAACTGTCCTTCAACACACTTCTTATTGCGTTCTGTTGACATTTCAATTATTTGTTGCATTTCCCCTCCACTCAAACATACACCAAAGAAAGTGAAAGCTGTGTTAGTCATTACAACCAGAGTTGTTGTTATTTCGAATTTTAATTTAGTTTTTATTTCTACTTCATTTTCAATTTGTCCATTCAATTTAGTTTTGTTTTATCTAAAATTATGGATGAAATACAGTTAATGTAATTAAATACATTTAAAGTGTTTAAAACATTTAATAAATGGTAATATTAAAACATTTAATAATGCCCATAAAATAGATACAACAACATAAAATACAAACAGAAAAGATCAGATACCATTAAAAAATATATTTATATCCTCCTGCTGTGTCCAGGTGTAGCCTACTTCCTTGAAGTCAAGATCAAACTCACCTTGAGCTGACATTTCGTTCTTTTCACATTATATTTAGTATGGATAATAGGTGAATAGAGACTTCTCCCCTCACTTGTATTTTCTTACTTTTTTGCCATAGAAATGCAAGTGCCAGCTTTACAGGTAATATGCAGTGGTTGCGCTACAAATATGTGATGGACTAAGTTGTTCAATTTCCATCATGGTCTATTTCATCTGTCATATTAGTTTAAATGTCTCTGATATGTAGTAATCTGATTTTGTCTCAATGTAGTCAACATTTTCAGTTAAAAATGACTTTGCGTAGTAAGCGTGAGTCTGAAAAAATGTGTTCTATTTAATAATTTGCAGAGTTGGGGAACGTACTTTTAAAGTGTACTTTTGTTATTGATATTTCTGGATGAGAGCGGCAGAGCACGTCTGGCGAATGGCAATCTCTTTCCCGCACACACATACTGCACGGGCGTGTGTTGGCGAGATAATTAAAAAAGTACTTTGAAAGAGTCCGAGCTGCTGCTCTCAGCCAGAATAATCACACGTAAGGACATATACATGTGAAAACTGATGCGCAGTATCAAATACACAGAATGTATGATAGTACTAACAGTAGAGAGCACATCAATATGATGAAAAAGCCAAATCCCGGATGCTTTTTTCAGGTCTGAAAAAGTGGGCATGTGTGGGGAAAAGAGGACATATGGTCACCCTATGTTACATTGCTGCTTTTGTTTTTTTCATTGCATCACAAATCCCAAGTCCGAAAGGCTCGAGTCCGAGTCAAGTCCGAGTAAAAATGCATCCGAGTCTGTGACAAGTCAAAGTCCATTAAAATTGGACTCGTGACTTGAGTACCCCAATTCTGTTAACTAAGGAAGTTAACTAATGTTACATTATTGTAAAGTGTTATCAAAATATTTGTAGGAAGATATTGTTTTTTATTACTATGGATTATGTTGGTGCATACAAATAAATTATTTAAATATTTGTTTCTTATGTTTGTTTAGTGATTTCTTTTCTTCTATATATATATATATATATATATATATATATATATATATATATATATATATATATATATATATATATATATTTTTTTTTTTTTTTTTTTTTTTACAGTTTTAGGTCTTGCATTAAACATTTTAAATCTACTTGCCCACAATTACATTGTTTGATTGAAATGATGGTTCATCTGATTGGAAAAAAACAAAAATCACCATGTATAAAGACCATAACGGTGAGGTGCTCAGCTGTAAGGGGTGTTGCTGGGGTTTTGGCTGCTTGTTGCTGTCCTTTTGCGGTGTCAAAGGGCTGATGTTGGTCTGATGAAGCAGATGAGTCCCTCCTGGAGCTCTTCCAGATACACACACACACACACACACACACACACACACACACGATCACACATTACCAGGGACAGATTGTAATGGCTTAAAGGTACATATGCTTATACACACATACACATTCAGGAAAACTCTTGCATGGAAATTCCACACTTCATGAAATCCATAATAATGGATACATATATACTCTCATATGCACATTGTGTACTTCCTCAAAATCTGGATCATTTGCATTTCCATTACTTAATTAACTAAAAGGGCTGCATGTATTTTGGAAATCGCATGTAATCCACAAATTGAAAAATGCATGAAAATGTCCACATTACCGCTGAGACTAAGAAACCATCTGTGCTCTGTTTTCTTAAATAACATTGAAATTATGAATGTTACAAATTTTGCTGCATTCATTATATGCTGTTTTACATCTCTTTCCACTTCATTTATAGAGGTTGCTGTAACATATAAGCTCAGTGTGAGATATCTGAACAATACAGCCAAACATTCCCATTGGGTGCGCTGGAGACACGTAGCAAGCGGTGTTATCTTGAAGGTTAATTTTGAAAAGGATTGAATTGTCCTGAGTGCCCCCTGTGTCTGAGTTGGCCGATTGATCTCTTCACAGAGACATTCGCCGCTCATGTCCAACTTGGGCCCGCCAATTGTATTCGACACAGTCATAAAAGAACTGGCATTTCATTAGTGCCAAATCGTGTCAGACCCACCTACATATCCTGCCTAACAATCATTCGTGTAAACGCCTTGCATATTTATTTCTATTTCCAGCCATGGATTGTTACCCACCGTGAACCTTGACTATGCCCTTCTTCAGAAAGTAGTGGTTGATTGAAAACCCTCTTGTCTGCTGTTCTTCATCTGTTGAAGATCGATAAAGGAGCTGAGATAGAAGCCACACTAATTGAGTCGTTCTTTTACTGTTATTGCATAGAGAACCGTTTTGTCATGTCAATGGTTGTCCCAGATACAGCAGTACGCTTTCTTTTTTTTCTCCTCGTCACGCTCTCTCTCTTTCTGTCTTGTTCTCATCTTCGCTCTCCCTCACAGAGACCAAGGGGAGTTCAGTCCATAATGAAGTAAGTCTGTCGAGGCCTTGCACTCCGCACTCCCACCAGCAAAACTGCGGTCCATTTCTTCTCAGTTGGCCTAAGATTTTTTTTTTCATACAGCTCAGAACCACGATACCATTAAAAATTGAAAAGCATGCATGTGTGCTGAGCTGAAAGTTTATTTTTTGGAGAAAGTTTCACAGTTTCTTTCCAGATGTTTCACAAGGGGTGGTAAGATTTTGACTCCAAGGCACTGCAAGTGAGAGGAAAAAACTTTATTTACTGCTTTTGTTTCTTTCCATCTTTTTCTCTTTTTCTTAACATTATATTAGGCATTTGCAGCAGCTATAGATGGCTAAATGAATACATACAAAAGTTGAGATAAATCAACAGCATTTGTGGCATAATTTTGATACCACAAAAATTAATTTTAACTTGTCCCTCCTTTTCTTGAAAAAGAGCAAAAATCTGGGTTACAATGATGTACTTACAATGAAAGAAAATAGGGCCTATCTGTAAATGTTAAAAGTTTCCAAAGTAAAGCCTTATTGTTTTAAATAGTGTTTACAAGATGTGAACAGTATGCATGTTAACATGATTTTAGTGTTATAAAATAGCTTACTAACCTTTTATGTGTAAAGTTATATCCAGTTTTACAACTTTGTTGGCATGACGATATAACACAGTTAACCCTAAAACCTTAAAAAGGGTAAATACGACAATTTAAACAACTTTAAATCACTGCTTAAACAATACATATGTTTTAACATAAGAAATAGTGTAACTGCTGTCACATTATGAATGCTGAATATTCTATCAATGTAAGTCCAAAAACCAAAACTTGATAAACCAAAATAAACCAAACACAAACACCTTAGGATGAAATTATCTACAAAAGGTTAAAAAGTAGTTTTTACATTATTTTTAATAGGTCAAACTATTTAAATATCTAGTTTTGAAAAGCAAATCAAGATTTATTCTGTCACTTCTCTAATCCTCTGCAGCCTTTTATTGAATTCTGCTGTGATAAAACTCAACTCCTTAATTCAGTTATGTGATATTTTCTCCTTGTTCAAATGTCTCACCATTAGTAACTCTGGTCTGTCTCATGCCTCTTAAAGAATTCAAAGTGTGTCGCTCACTGAGGTTTTTCTGACCTTCAGCACTACCTGCATCACACTTCACCCATCCCTTCCTATTTAGATCTATTTACTGGCACCTACTTGCACTTGATCTATTATTTGCTCCTGTAGTGATGTGATAACAGTGCATTTGGGAAGTTGATGCATAACATGTCCAATAACTTTTTTTTTTTTTTTTTTTAATCTGCAATTAGGATTTAAAATGGGAATATATGTCAATGTAAAAGTTTAATGTGCTATGACAGTTCACCATTTATTTAAAGTTGTTCAACATTTTATTTACCTGTTTGGCTTTCCTTCTTAATTTTTAAAAGTACATATATGCCAGGTTGTCCTTCAGTTAATATGGTTATAAAGACTGCATGTGTAATTGTTATAGAAGACTTAGTGAAATGTTGCTTAAAAATAGTATTGGATGGACTATAGCATGTCTCACGACCCATTTTCATGTTTTTTATTTATTTTATATATATATATATATATATATATATATGTTGGGCCTCATGTATTCAGATAGAAGACAAAGGCAGGCCTAACACAGTCGTAAAAACATAACTCAAGCCCCCACCTTCTAAGTCGTAAATTTTACTGATAAAAATCGCGCCAAAATCAAACAAAGGGAGTCCAAAACAGACTACAGATCCATGAAGCCTTGCTCACTAAAGGATCGAGCTCTCAACTCCTATTGGATGAGGCACACAACAGAACGTCCCTCAAACATGACATCATCAGGAGTTGAAATAATTCTGAAATGCGTCCAGAATTTACTTCCAGCGACTTAGTTCACCGAATATAGACGTAGCTTTTTGCTTCTCTCAGGTGCAACCTCGTGGCACAAGGAAGTAATGTCTGACTTGAAACTGTAGCTATACAATCTCCATCTCGCTGGACGAGTTGAGATTACTCTGTGTTCAACCGAACACTCTAACGAATCCGAAGGAGACCGCCGAGCAATTCGCATCTTAATCCATTTGCCTACAGAAGTGAAGAGATTAAAGATTTCTCTTGCATCTTCAATCAAGTCGACATTTCTGAGTTCTCCGCCAGCCTGCCTAGAATCAACAGCTTTACCGCCCGCCGACAATCAACAGCCGTACCGCCCACCGACAGAGCAAGGAAACGGCCTCCCGTCATCACCCGAGCCTCAAGGAACCGGGTCAAAGTTAAAGGACGGAGGAAAACACATTCTACCTGTGTCCTCATGCGATTCAAGTAAGAGGTTTACGTCTGGGCAGAGATAGAATATTATAGCGTGTTATTCTTGTGTTTCAAGGTTTTTTGCTTGTACAGTTTACGGACCGCCATGTCCGCTCATTATTAATACTGAGGGTCTTAATTATCACGATTTTGTTTAGCTGTATTGTGGTCCAACCAAATTGGACTGTTGTGCAATTTCGCCATCGCGGGTGAGACAGGTAAACTGAGTTCATCCATTAAAGTGTCAAATAACGCAGGATTTTTATGAGCCCCGCTCGTAAAACCGCGTCTCTGAGTGATGAACACAGCTGCTTTCTCTCCCGCTATCACGAAATCAGCTTTAGGGCTGTCACTTAATCATCTCATCTCTCTCTCTCTCTTACTAATCACACACACACACACACTGTCACACACACACCTTATGTGTTATAGGATTATTTTGATTTCCATATCTAATCATATCACTGTTTAGTTTGTAGTTGGAAGTTGGAAGTTTATTGACTGCATTGTATTAATTATTAATTGATATTACTGCATAAATAAACTTTGTTTATATTACAAGAGAAGTGTTTTGGTTTGTTTTGCATACGCCGGTGTCATGCTGACCGGATGTCAGTGCTCAGATTCAAACCTTCATTCATTGTTTTTTTTCCCCGAAAATCGATATTCTTCGGATGTCGATTTTCCTAAGAAAACAATCTAATATTGAGACTGTTTTAATATTTGGTTACTAGTCCCTGATTCCAGGGTGGTGCCCCGTCAATGTTAATCCTTATTAATATTCTATTGATTTTTGATAATTGATAATTATCTTTGATGATTATTGAATCTGAATGATCAATAAGCTAGTGTTAATTTTAATTAATGTTTCATCGATGTTAACAATTAACAATTATCTTTGATAATTGTTGATTTTAAAGGATTAAAAAAGCTAACATTGATTCTCATCAATGTTCTATTGATTTTAATAATTAGTAATTATCTTTGATAATTATTAATTATTGCTAATAACCAAACTTGCTCCTAAACGTAGCACACTACATTTACTGGAGCCCCATATGAGGTTTTAATGAGTTAGATCCAATTAATTAATTTAAATATTAATTAATAACTACAGAAATAATTATTAATTATTTCTGATAGTAACACTGATCTAAACAACCGGTAAAGCCCTATATATATATATATATATACACACACTACCGGTCAAAAGTTTTGAAACACTTACTCATTCTTTATTATATTTTTTTTATTTCACATTTTAGAATAATAGTAAAGTCATTAAAACTATGGAATAACATAAATGGAACTATGGGAATTATGTTGTGACTAAACTAAATCCAAAATAAATCAAAACTGTGTTATATTTTAGCATCTTCAAAGTAGTCACCCTTTGCCTTGAATTTTCAGAAATGTACTCTTGACATTTTCTTAACCAACTTCTTGAGGTATCACCCTGTGATGCTTTTTAAACAGTATTGGAGTAGTTCCCATCTATATGATGGGCACTTATTGGCTGCATTTCTTTATTATTTGGTCCAAGTCATCAATTTCAAAAACCTTTTTTTTTTTTTTTTTATTACATTTTAGATTTATAATGAAATTAATTAATATGGTGGCACAATTATATTTTTGTCTACAAAACTAATTTCAAACATTTAAGCATACGCCTTCAGATCTAAAGATTTTTTAAGATCATGAGAAACATTTTGGTCAAGTGTTTCAAAACTTTTGACCGGTAGTGTATACAGGTGCATCTCAATAAATTAGAATGTCGTGGAAAAGTTCATTTATTTCAGTAATTCAACTCAAATTGTGAAATTCGTGTATTAAATAAATTCAATGCACACTGACTGAAGTAGTTTAAGTCTTTGGTTCTTTTAATTGTGATGATTTTGGCTCACATTTAACAAAAACCCACCAATTCACTATCTCAAAAAATTTGAATATGGTGACATGCCAATCAGCTAATCAACTCAAAACACCTGCAAAGGTTTCCTGAGCCTTCAAAATGGTCTCTCAGTTTGGTTCACTAGGCTACACAATCATGGGGAAGACTGCTGATCTGACAGTTGTCCAGAAGACAATCATTGACACCCTTCACAAAGAGGGTAAGCCACAAACATTCATTGCAAAAAAAGCTGGCTGTTCACAGAGTGCTGTATCCAAGCATGTTAACAGAAAGTTGAGTGGAAGGAAAAAGTGTGGAAGAAAAAGATGCACAACCAACCGAGAGAACCGCAGCCTTATGATTGTCAAGCAAAATCGATTCAAGAATTTGGGTGAACTTCACAAGGAATGGACTGAGGCTGGGGTCAAGGCATCAAGACACAGACATGTCAAGGAATTTGGCTACAGTTGTCGTATTCCTCTTGTTAAGCCACTCCTGAACCACAGACAACGTCAGAGGCGTCTTACCTGGGCTAAGGAGAAGAAGAACTGGACTGTTGCCCAGTGGTCCAAAGTCCTCTTTTCAGATGAGAGCAAGTTTTGTATTTCATTTGGAAACCAAGGTCCTAGAGTCTGGAGGAAGGGTGGAGAAGCTCATAGCCCAAGTTGCTTGAAGTCCAGTGTTAAGTTTCCACAGTGTGTGATGATTTGGGGTGCAATGTCATCTGCTGGTGTTGGTCCATTGTGTTTTTTGAAAACCAAAGTCACTGCACCCGTTTACCAAGAAATTTTGGATCACTTCATGCTTCCTTCTGCTGACCAGCTTTTTAAAGATGCTGATTTCATTTTCCAGCAGGATTTGGCACCTGCCCACACTGCCAAAAGCACCAAAAGTTTATTAAATGACCATGGTGTTGGTGTGCTTGACTGGCCAGCAAACTCACCAGACCTGAACCCCATAGAGAATCTATGGGGTATTGTCAAGAGGAAAATGAGAAACAAGAGACCAAAAAAATGCAGATGAGCTGAAGGCCACTGTCAAAGAAACCTGGGCTTCCATACCACCTCAGCAGTGCCACAAACTGATCACCTCCATGCCACGCCGAATTGAGGCAGTAATTAAAGCAAAAGGAGCCCCTACCAAGTATTGAGTACATATACAGTAAATGAACATACTTTCCAGAAGGCCAACAATTCACTAAAAATGTTTTTTTTATTGGTCTTATGATGTACTCTAATTTTTTGAGATAGTGAATTGGTGGGTTTTTGTTAAATGTGAGCCAAAATCATCACAATTAAAAGAACCAGAGACTTAAACTACTGCAGTCTGTGTGCATTGAATTTATTTAATACATGAGTTTCACAATTTGAGTTGAATTACTGAAATAAATGAACTTTTCCACGACATTCTAATTTATTGAGATGCACCTGTATATATTTTATTTAAGATTTTCCAGCATTACAATAACAAACCAACAAACAATGCCCGATATCCCCCCACCCCCATCCCTGTTATGCCAAAGAAAAGAAAAAAAAAACGACCAAAAAATAAAATACAAATACAGACAAACCCGCTGCAAACTGATTATACCACGACCATCATCAGAAAAATAAAAAAAAAATACCTTGCAGATACATTGAAAAATTAAAATAGAAAGAAAAATCATCAGAGCACCATTGGTGGTTATTGCCTACTATGATCCCCTCCAAAATATTTGATAAAAGGTTCCCATATCAGCAAGAATATATGTGGTTTACCAGCTATCCCATACCTATTTTTTTTTTTTTCCATATTAAGTACACTGTTCAATTCAGCTAACCACACCTCAACTTCATTATTCCACAGCAGCAAGATTTTCTTCTTAGCTAATGTCATCCCAAAGAATTGCATGAATTTGATGTTTGGCTATAGATCTGAATGTAATGGCTGACCAAAAATTGCAATAACAGGGTTGGGCAGAAAATCCATTTGAAACACTTCCGATCAAAACTCCTGTAATTGGTGACAAAACCAAAATTGATGGGCTAACGTACCTTCATTAGATTTACATTTTATGCACATAGATGTAATGGAGGGGTAAATGGAATGCAACTTTGATTGAGAGTAGTGCAGTAGTGCTATGAATAACCTTGTATTGGATTAGTTGCATGTTGGAGTTTACAGAGCAAGAGGTAATCCCCTAAAAGGCTTCAGACCAAATATCGTCCACCAGCTGCATACCCAAGTCTTTTTCCCACGATTCCATCAAATGTAGAGTGGAGGGAGGCACAAAAGACTGAAAAAAAGTCAATAAATCTAGATACCAGGCCCTTCATTGTAGGGTCTAAGGATGCACACAAATAAAAATGTCCGAGAAGTTTGTATTCCTCAAAATTAGTAACATTTGCTCTAACATAACTACGTAGTTGAAGATACCTAAAAAAATCAGAGGAAGGTAGCCCGAACTTATGTCTTAATTATTCAAACAAAGAAAATACATTATCAATATATAAGTCACCAATTGTCACAATCCCTTTCTCTTGCCAGGATGCAAAAGCCTTATCTGACTGCAAGAGTGGGAATGCATGATTATGGGAGATCAGGGTGAGCAAGCTTAACCGAGGAAGCTTGAAGACTTTCCTAATCTGCTGCCAAATCCGATAATAATTTTCCACCACAGGGTTATGCTTTATTATAACTCTACTGGGCTTCTGATCTACAGAGTAATGCAGGAAGCGATGATCCTTATATATCTTGCCCTATAGCTAACCATGCATGGGTCTGGTCAGTTACAACACCAGGGTAGGCATTCTGCCAAAAGATTAAGGCTCTCACATTCGCTGTCCAATAATAATGCTGAAAACAAGGCAGCGCAAGGCCACCTAGTTCCCTGGGTTTGCAGATACACTGGCAGCCAAAAGTTTGGAATAATGTACAGATTTTGCTGTTTTGGAAGGAAATTGGTACTTTAATTCTCCAAACTGGCATTCAGCTGATCACAAAGGATATTCAGGACATTACTGATGTAAAAAACAGCACCATCACTATTTGAAAAAATAAATTTTTGATCAAATCTAGACAGGCCCCATTTGCAGCGGCCATCACTCCAACACCTTATCCTTGAGTAATCATGCTAAATTGGTAATTTGGTACTAGAAAATCACTTGCCATTATATCAAACACAGTTGAAAGCTATTTGGTTTATTAAATGAAGCTTAACATTGTCTTTGTGTTTGTTTTTGAGTTGCCACAGTATGCAATAGACTGACATGTCTTAAGGTCAATATTAGGCCAAAAATGGCAAAAAGAAACCGCTTTCACTAGAAACTCATCAGTCAATCATTGTTTTGAGGAATGAAGGCTATTCAATGCTTGAAATTGCCAAAGATTTCATACAAAGGTGTATGTACGCTACAGTCTTCAAAGACAAAGGACAACTAGCTCTAACATGGACAGAAAGAGTTGTGGAAGGCCAGATGTACAACTAAACAAGAGGATAAGTACATCAGAGTTTGAGAAATAGATGCCTCACATGTCCTCAGCTGACAGCTTCATTGAATTCTACCCACTCAATGCAAGTTTCATGTACAACAGTAAAAAGAAGACTTATGGGAAGAATTGCAAAGAAAAAGCCACTTTTGAAACAGAAAAACAAAAAGAACATGTTAGAGTGGGCAAAGAAACAGACATTGGACAACAGATAGTTGGAAAAGAGTGTTGTGGATCTTAACACTATTGAGCTTTTGTGGGATCAGCTAGACTGTAAGGTGCATGAGAAGTGGCCGAAAAGACAACCACATCTATGGCAAGTGCTACAGAAAGTGTGGGGTGAAATGTCACCTGAGTATCTGGGCAAACTGACAGCTAGAATGCCAAGGATCTGCAAGGCTGTCATTGCTGCACGTGAAGGATTTTTTTGATGGGAACTCTTTAAAGTAGTTTAAGAAGTTCTGATTTGTTTTTGTTTTGTTTTTTAATTGTAATAGTAATTTTCACGTTATTAATGTCCTGACTATACATTGTGATCAGTTGAATGCCACTTTGGTGAATAAAAGTGGTGAATTTATTTCCATAAGTGCAAAATCTGTACATTATCCCAAACTTTTGGCCGCAAGTGTATGCGTTTTCACTATGCGATGCACTTTGAATCTCCAAATAAAGGGTAAAATTATTGAGTCAAGCATCTTAAAAAATTGTTTACTAAGAAATATCGGGAGATTCTGAAATAAATAAAGAAATCTGGGTAAGGAAATAATTTTAATGACATTAACCCATCCAATCAATCTCAATGGTAGTACTCGCCATGCTTCTATATAACTTTTTAGTTTATCCACCATGATTCCATAATTTAACTCATACAAGCTTTTGTAATATATCGAGACGGTAATGCCCAAGTATTTGATCTTGTCCCTGGCTGCTAAAAGGAGACTATTGAGAAATCCGAGATCAGCATTGTCAAACAATGGCATTAATTCACATTTCTGCCAGTTTATTGAATATCCGGATGGGTCATAGAGCTCCTTAGTTAGAGCAAGCAGCATGGACAGAGATTTTTTCCGGATCAAAGAGAACAAGAAGAATGTCGTTGGCGTACAAAGAGATATGGTGAGTTGTGCCGCCTGCTTTTACCAGCAAAATTTGTGGGTGGTTTCTTATGGAAACTGCTAGAGGCTCCATAGCAATTGCAAACAATAAAGGACTCAGAGGGTACCCTTGACGGGCCTCTCTGTGAGGGGGGAAGGAGGGGGGACCAGTTGCGGTAGGGCTATGATACAATATCTTTACCCAAGATTAAAAAAATGTTTTCCCAGACCAAATTCTTCTATAACAGATATTAAATAATTCTTCTCCACCACATCGAAGGCTTTATAAGCATCCAGGGCCAAAATTGCTGTTCACTTCGAGAAGTTTGTTTATTGTAAACAACATTTAAAAGTCGAGGCATATTAAAGAACTGCCTGGGATGAAGCCGGTTTGATCTTCATGTATGATAGAGTGTATAAATTTATTCAACCTATTTGCCAGTATTTTGGTGAATATTTCCAGGTCACTGCCGAGGAAGGCAATTGGCCTGTAGGAGGATGGGTCAGTGCTATCTATGTATTTCTTTAATATAAGTGCAATGTTTGCAGAGTAGAGTGACTTCGGCAGCATCCCTTTTACAAATGAATCATTAAACAGCCTCAGCATTAGAGGAGCAATTTGAGCAGAGAAAGCTTTATAAAATTAAATATCAAAACCATCCGGGCCTGCCACTTTGCCATTAGGGAAACTCTGGATAGCTTTGAGGATCTCATCAAGGGTGATATCTGCATTCAGACTTTCTCGTGCACAATCATTCAGCTGTGGGAGTCCACAGTGAAGAAATTAATTAAAATATACTGGGTCCCCACCCCCTTTTGAGGAATACAACTCTCGATAAAAATCCATGAATCTTTTATTTACCTCAGCTGGATTGGAAGACAGAGTACTTTTGCTAAGTTTAATAGCATGAATGGCCCTGCTTGCTTACTATCCCTGAAGTTGTCGAGCCAGCAAGCGATGTGGTTTGCCCCCCAATTCAAATGTTTTTTGTTTAAATTTTAATAGAGAACTATTGATCTGACTGGACAAGATGTTGTTGTACTCATATTTTAACTTCATGATACTGGCCAAGATGTCGCTGGACAATGTAGAGTGAAATTGTTGCTGAAGGATGTGCAGTTGAGTCTATCTCCACCAGTCTTTTGCACTTCTGCTTTATCGACCCTGATTCGAATGCAATAACTTGGCCCCTTATGACAGCCTTAAGGGCCTCCCACAAAGTGGAGTCTGAGACATCTCCTCTATCATTCAGAGCAAGGTATTCGGAAAAATGATCAAGGCATTGCTCCCGAAAGCTTTCTTCATTTAGGAGGGTGGGATTAAAATGCCTGGAATATGGAGACTTTACAATATGAAAATAAACTGAAATGGTTACTGGGCAATGATCAGAGATTGAAATGTTATGGTATTTAGAGGTTACTATTCTTTGAGTCAGTTTAGAGTTCTAAAAAAAAAAAAAATCAAACCAGGAATAAGAATTGTTGACCTTTTGGAAGAAAAAAATAAAAAAGAGAATTATTTATCCGTAGGGTGAAGTCTCCAAATATTGAGTAAATTCAGCAAATGAATACGTTCATTAACCCTCTGGAGTCTGAGGGTGTTTTGGGCCCTGGAGAAGTTTTGACATGCCTTGACATTTGTGCTTTTTTCAGTTGCTTAAAAACATATTAATGGCTAAAGTCTGATAACACTGTATTCAGCACAAACTGGGCTACAAAAATATGTGAGCAACATGTATGTACATGTTTGTATTTTTGAGAAAATAACATTTATGCGTGGTTTTTGAAAAAACAAAAAATTTAAGTCACTGAAATAAGGCCGTGTAACTTGTAATTTGTTCACAATGATAACTGGATCTTGTAGCCTAGAGTTTTTGCTACAAAATGAGGTGAAAACCATCCTGATCACTCATTCATGCAAAACAATATAGTCATTTAACTTTTGTAAGACACTTTTAGTGTTAGAAAGGCCATATGCAAGGAGGCGTGGATGATCATGAATATTGATGTGATTCACACCTGAGGAGACAAAGACTTTGATATAAAGTCTTAATAAGATGGGTAGTGGATAGATCAGGTATCTTATTGAAAATTGATCTAAACAAAAATTAGGGTCATCAAAATTTGAGGCATACAGGTTCAAAAAGGTGATGTGTTTCGACAATATATTTCCAGTCAGATTAAAAAACAGCCGTTATTATAATGCAAAGTGGACAAGGAATATTTTTATGAATAAATATAGAAACACCTCGTGCCTTTGTTATAAAGGTAGAGTGGTACATTTGACCTAACCATTTGCATCGAAGCCTATGAGCATAAGAGTGCTTAATATGTGTTTCCTGTAAGAAAAGTATATCTACATCAACAGATTTAGGGGGGAAAATGTTTTAGACCTTTCAACAGCATTATTCAGGCCACGTACATTCTATCTTACAATGTTAAGGCACTTTTTAGGGGGATTCGCCACAACACTGTGGTTGACAAATAGCAGGATTAACTGAGAAGTGTTTTATGTGGCAAGTGCCATACAAAAGAAAAAAAAAAAAAACCTGGCATAACCCTAAACCCAAACACTTGCTTCCCCTACTGAAACAAGACATGCAATACCCCATTACAATTGAGATGCAGCTAGCAAAGACAAAAAGGAAAAGAAAGAAATAGAAAAAACAAACAAACAAACCAAAAACACTTAACTGCGCACTTGCTAAGATTGCTTCCCCCCTTTAAAGTTTAAAGAACAGCATCCAAGCCACCCGTAACAGCCAAATAAGAAATTGTTTACAAAAAAATATTTAAAAAATATATATATATATAATAATACAGTCAGAGGTCTCGTTATGCAAATTAAATAGACATATTGAACAGTGACTTAGAACAATAGAACAGTGCATCATATTCAGTCACTCAGGTCCAAGTTACATGCTGTAAAGTCATAGGTGTCTAAGCAACAAGCTGCTATCACAAAGATAACCGCTCTTATACCTTCAAGTGGAGAGGCCCTCAATGTAGGAGTCTGCCTCAGATAGGTTTGTAAAAAATGTCAGCGTCTCGCAGTGAATGAAAATGAGCCGGGCCTGAAAAAGGAGACCATGCTTTATTCCCAGAGCCCTTAACTTTTCCCTCGCACTGTCGAATATATTTTTCACCGACTGGATATCTCTGCTTGAATGTCTGGAAAAATGCCAATGTGGATCCCATCAAGGGACAGCGGGTCTTGGGTATGGACAAGACGAAGAATCTCGACTTGAGAATCAGAATCAGCTTTATTGCCAGGTATGCTTACACATACAAGGAATTTGTCTTGGTGACAGGTGTTTATCGGGGTCATGATGTATCCTGGTGATCATGTTGCAAGATTTATTACTCATGGGGGGGGCTGATGTGATGCGCGTGGTCTATTTTGATCCCATGAGGGAAGTTTGCTGCCCCCAGCAAAGTAGGCAAAAGCTCTGATACATAGTGTTTGGGACTGCCCTTCTCAACGTTCTCAGGAAGACCCACAATCCTGATGTTTTGCCTGCGAGACCTCGCTTCTAGATCTGTCAGCTTGGTCTTCAAAACCGAGTTTTCTTTTGCGAGGACAAGCAGGTCAGTTCCAGTTTAGAGATATGGGTTTCATAATCCAGAGCTGCTTCTTCCAAGTTGTTAAACCGCGAAGTGTTTGCATCAAGTGCCAATTGGACCCCCGACAGCGAGGCTTGTAAGGCGTTGAAACGCGATGTCATTGAAGATTCCATCTGTTTAATAGCCCGAAGATTCGACTTAGGCGAGGCGTCATTGTCGTCAATTTGAAATTGAGCAGCTGCTCCTTGAACAGCATCAGCAGCTAGTTCAACGTGATCACTAGCATTAGCTTCAGCCAGTGTGGAATCATGTGGTGCCTCTCCAGAGGTTTCTACAGTCGTAGACTTTTTTCGCTGTTTTCTTAGACTTGATCATCATGTCCAAATTTAGAAGACAGTTTTAGTCCACCTGATGTAACAAACATAAATTTAATAATGTTTATTTCAAAAAGGGTGGAGGAGCTGATCTTCAACACGTCATACTCCATTGTTCGCTCACGAGCGCTATTCATTTTTTATAATAGAATCCACAGGCGACACGCCGCTCGCGTCCTGTAGAATGTGTGTTAGTGAACATAGACCTATTTTCAGTTACACTTTTTCTGTTGTGTTTCTTTCATACCTTTTTATTTAGAAACTGCACTCAATGAAGGCTTTTGAAACTGCGATTGTGAGAACAAAGCTTCTTTGAAAATTACGATTGCGCACAGTGCAGTAAAGTTGTCAATAAGTCCATTAGTTTGAAGGAAATATTGCTTTATGGATTTGTCCCTGTAAATTTCCCACAGATTTAAGACTGCTTGCTCTATCTGTAGCCGGAACATGTCCCGCTGTTCATTGTAGCCTTAGGTAGAGACACAAATGTGCATGCAGAAAAACTTTTCTGATTTACATTCATTCAATGCATAACACCTTCTCATCAGAGCTGTGAAGGGGCAGATAGCTGACACCCAACCCCCAACCCCCAAGGTGAAAATAATACATTTGTTTGGTCAAATTTTCTATCTCTCTGCTAATACAAATGAACTACAGAAGCCTTCAAAATTTAATGTGAAGTGGGACGAAGTATGTAGAATGTCAGCGTGATAGTGAGCAGTTTTGATCGGCTGCCACAAACCGCTTACACTCTGTAAAACAGGAACAATGCGAAGATATTTATTATTATTACATTCAAGTTGCTTTTGAAGTTGTATATTTATATATGTTAATGCATCTATTTATTTAATACACAGACATTGTTAAATAAAAGGGGGGAAGAATGTTTCATAATTTTAATAACGTTTACATCTCAGTTTATGTCACCTCTTCTCTGAAGGGTTTGAAGGGGCTAACTGCACGTCATCGGTATTAATAGAATATTGAACAGCAAATGAGTCTATAATTAATCTTGAAATCACCCAATGGTGTAGAGTTACAGAATCTGGACTTTATGCATTAAGTATCAGTTTTTTGATAGGTTGGGGCATGGATTTTAATATCACAATATCTCTGTGTTTCTCACCATCATCCTGATCTTTCTCAGTGACTACAGTATGTCTACATGCACAAGTTTTTGGCAATACAAATAAATTCAATCTGATTGCAGATTTCAAATATACTTTTTATATGTACTGTAAACTCTTCAATCCGATGAAAATATCTGTTTCCATGTACACCACATGAGGCATTAAAAAAAGGGCAAGCAGAGAGTGGCATTTTTTGTCAACATTAACAAAAGTGTGAGAAGCCATCAAGTCTGCTGACATAAAAAGTTAGGCAGTTTACCATGGCAAGCCAGTGTGGAATTGGTGTTTTTGCCTTAATAAAAATATCTAAAAATATGTGTCCTGAAATTATATCTTTTTTAAACACAGTTTTCGAATTGTGACAAAGTTCTTTGGTGACCCACCACTCTTCTGCAACCCCTGTCCTGTTTTCTCTGTTGTCACTTTTTGTTTATTATCATAGCTTGCCTAGGGAGATATTAACTGTGTGCATATTAATTAACCTAGTGACTGTTCAGTTCTGAGATAAACAGTTATTTAATGTTAGTAAATGAGGTATACCAACAATCATAAATCATCTCTAACTTTTTTGGGTCCGGGACCGTCCATTATCCTCATTCAGAGATGTCTTGGAAGTGAAATGGGCATGAGAGTACATAGCAAAGTTTGGTGGAAAGTTGCCCTGCACGGCACTATGCATGTAAGCAATGTAGTTTTTAAATGCAATTGTAAAAGTATTCCAAAGGTTTGCATGGCGATTATTCTTCTACTTTACAGATTCTTTAACATCAGCACCCACTTTATTCGATCAGATGGAAATTTTATTCAGATCGAGCTCAATTGGATAAAAGCCTTTGTGTTAACTGAAAAAAAAAATAAATATAATAATAATTCCAGCTGAGCAATCAGTTGGATTATTATTGATTTGTTACGCTACTTTTAAATATAGCTACTGATCCCCACTACTAAATGAATTATACGATTGGATCATAGGACCATTGAATGGCTCCCCATTTTGCTCATCACCCTACCAACATAATAACAATGGACTGAGTTGGTGTGCAAAAAGATGAGATTTGTCAAATTTTCATTCCACCAGCATGTATTACACCTCCATCATTATGAACACCTAGAGTTGACAATTTAGAGCATGATATTTAGTTGGCATAAATGGCCTCAGTTAATGGCACATTAGCTAGGTTATGATGTGCAGTCCTGAAGTAGCACACCATATCAAACTGTTTCCAGTTAATCCTTGTAAATTCTGCAGTCTGTTTAGCTCCCCATTGATTGAGTTCACTACAAGGCTACAGTGCATGCAGAGCTAGACAGAATGAAACCCCTTTAACATCTCAATCTTTTTCTTTGTATCATTCATTGATCATAATGAGTTTTGGAATATAAAGGCTCCATCATGGCAATGACTGGGTTTTGTCTCTTTTGGAGCCTTATGCTGATGTGGAACCAGTTTAGCTTGATTTCATTTAGAATGGTCTCAGGTCTAAGGTTGAAAATTGAGAAATGGTTCTGAATCAGATCTGTTGTTAAAAAAAAAAAAAACACAGGAATGCATTTCATGATATTTGGTTCTTCAATTTTTTTTTGCATTTTTCCGCCGGAAGAACAAGTAATTTACTCTCCTTCATGCCATCCCAGATGTGTATGACTTTCTTTCATCTGCTGAACACAAATGAGTATTTTTAGAAGAATATCTCAGCTCTGTTGGTCCATACAATGCAAGTGAAAGGGAGCCAAATTTTTGAAGCTCCAAAATCCACATATGGGCAACATAAAAGTACTCCAGATGACTCTGGTGGTTAAATCCATATCTTCAGAAGTGATATGGGTGAGAAACAGGACAATATTTAAGTCCTCTTTCATTGACTTTAACTTTCTCCTTCTGTTTTTGGTAATTCACATTCTTCGTGCATATTACCCCCTACTGGGCAGGGAGGAGAATATATGATAAAATATAACTTAAAAATTGATCTGTTTCTCACCCACACCTATCATATCATGTCTGAACACATGGATGTAACCACTGGAGTAAAATGGATTACTTTTATGCTCTCTTTATGTGGATTTTGGAGCTTCAAAATGTTGGCACCCATTCACTTACATTGTATGGACCTACAGAGCTGAAATATTATTCTACACATCTTAATTTGTGTTCTGCAGAAGAAATAAAGTCGTACACGTTTGGGATGCCACGAGTGTGAGTAAATCATTTTAGAATGTTCATGTTTATGTGAACTATCCCTTTAAATACTCTGACAGTGTTTCCTGCATTGTAACTGAGTCTACAGTGTCACAGCAAAATAAGTAATGTTTGGGTTGAACTGTTAGCTTGAGAATTGAATGTGATGAGAGAGAAAGTAAAATAATGCAAAGACAATAAATAGACAACTCACTGTATTTTCTTACTATGCATTTTCCTTGCATGCAACAACAAGCATAAACGCAACCAGTGCAGTCTGATTCCCCAAGGGATGACACTTATGAGCTGCTTATTTTTCATAAAAACACCCACAAATCAGTTTAAAGCTGAGTTGTCTGTTTGAATTGGTCTAGCGTTCTTCAATGAACTGCAAGACTCATTACCATTGTTGTGCAACTCAAAATAAATCAAGAACAGTGCTTCCTCAAAAGTACTAAAATAATTGTTAATAGAATATTTAAGGACAGTAACCATTTACCGGAAGTAACCAGAATATTTAAATTCCTTATGATTCACATAACAACATATTACTCAGTAATGTTTTTAGAGGTTGTGTTGGCCTTAATTGCCTTCATTTCACAATGCATACTTGAACATGTCCCCAGCCATTCATTCATTCTCCATTCTCCTACTACTGTATCTTGGGGCATGAACCATGTTTGCATTCCTTGTTGCCACTGTCTGCTCGAATCCCTCACAAGGGAGTCGCATTAATGTATATGTTCAAGAGATCTCTCTGTGCTCAAAAGCCAGAGGCAATATAGGAATTTCAGTCCTGCTTCATGAAGCAGAAAGTTGACTGATGTCCTTTATTCTCCCAATAGCTACTGATACAACTTCGTATTTAAGCTAATGACCCACCACTGTGCACTAGCCATGAGCATTTGCTAGCATCACAGGCTATGTGTACATTCACAAGCCACCATTGTGTATTTAAAGGAATAGTTCCCCCAAAAATGAAAGCGCAAAACAGAAGGCATTTTCAGAAGGCAAAAAAGGCATTTTTGGAGAATCACTACGCAGCTCTTGCCAAAGAGTATTGGTTCATAGTTCGTAGTGACCACAGTTGTCAAGCTTCATAAAGGACAAAAAAGAAAACATAAAAGTAGTCCACAACACTATATTCCAAGTGTAAGGGAAGATTATCAGTCAATAACAACTTAAATTTTCATATGTTCCTCACATAAAGCTATGGTATTTCTTCAAAAGACTTGAAATGCAGCGCACGAGTCATTTGGACTGCGCTTATACTTTGATGGTGCTTTTTGGTGCTTTTATGAGCTCAACAACCGTTGAACTATGAATTATCATTATATGGCAAGAGCTGTGTCAAGATTCTTCATAATGTTGTCCTTTTGTGTTCCACAGAAAAATAGTAGCATATGGGTTTGGAATGATATGTGAGTGAGTAAATAATGATTTTGGGTGAACTATTCCTTTCAAATAAGCCGGCTAGGTCTGATATCGGAAAGCTGCCAATGAAGGCATTCCATTGCCAACCACAACCCCCTAAAGTGTACAATATGCCTATAATATGCTGTGAGTCATGAGCTGCAGTGGAATATAAATTTTGCCTCAGTATTAATCAACTCGTTCTTTATTTGTTAGACAAGGGAAACTAATGAACCTGGATGATTTGAGAATGGTGAATGGAATGGTTTTATTATATTCAGATTTTTGTAAAGAGGGTGTTTGATCATTTTTGTACTTCCTGTGTCTCTTTCTCTTGCATCCTGCCTTGCACACAATCTGACTCTCCATTCCATTTAGATACTTTATTACTCTTCCAATACCCACTTATACAGTACAGTATGTGCCAATAGATTTAGGTCAATAAAACCATATAAATCTCTCTCTCTCTCTCTCTCTCTCTCTCTATATATATATATATATATATATATATATATATATATATATATATATATATATATATATATATATCTAACAGAGCTTGATTTGCCTCTAAGCTGATACTTCTGCACTCTCTGTCCTGTGTTCTTTATTGGCAGAAGGCCTGGGCGATACTGGGCTATTGAATATTCACAATATATACGCTATTACATACGCTATAACATTGTGAATATCATAATGATTTTAATTTTGCAAATACTGTATGAGAGGGTTAAGAGTTGTAATAAAATAAAAATTTTGTACCAAAAACGGCATGCGAGTTGTTCAATTCTATGAATCGATTCAACCTCTGAGACAATGATTTATTTGTTTCATCAATCAAAAATATTGACTGAAGTCTCTATGTGGAATTTTTCATATATATTTTTCAGTAAACATATGTATGTATGGTGTTTATTACTTTTTTTTGTGAAAAAAGTGATTGAAAATATACCTTTTAGTCTTTTAGTTTTTACATCACTCTATAGTGAATTTTTATGTATAAAAATATATATATACACCAATCAGCTACAACATTAAAACCACCTGCCTAGTATTGTGTAGGTCCCCCTCGTGCCGCCAAAATAGTGCCAACCTGCATCTCAGAATAGCGTTCTGAGATGCTATTCTTCTCACTACAATTAGTACAGGGCGGTTATCTGAGTTACCGTAGACTTTGTCAGTTCGAACCAGTCTGGCCATTCTCTGTTGACCTCTCTCATCAACAAGGCATTTCCGTCCACATAACTGTCCCTCACTGGATGTTTTTGGCACCATTCAGAGTAAATTCTAGAGACTGAAAATCCCAGGAGATCAGCAGTTACAGAAATACTCAAACCAGCCCATCTGGCACCAACAATCATGCCACGGTCCAAATCATTGAGATAAAAAAATGTTCCCCTTTCTGATGGTTGATGTGAACATTAACTGAAGCTCCTGACCCATATCTGCATGATTTTATGCACTGCAACCACATGATTGGCTGATTAGATAAGCACATGGATGATTGTTGGTGCCAAATGGGCTGGTTTGAGTATTTCTGTAACTGCTGATCTCCTGGGATTCTCACACACTCTCTAGAATTTGCTCAGAATGATGCCAAAAACAACAAAAAAACATCCAGTGAGGGGCAGTTCTGTGGATGGAAATGCCTTGTTGATGAGAGAGGTCAACAGAGAATGGCCAGACTGGTTCGAACTGATAAAGTCTACGGTAACTCCGATAACCGCTCTGTATCAATTGTGGTGAGAAGAATAGCATCTCAGGGCATTTTCAGACCTGTAGACTGTTTGCTTTTTTCAGAACGCAGAGTAAATTGTTACAATGTTGCTTTTTCTTCTTGGTTTGGTTCGCTTTCATAAGGCAACATTTCAAAATGGACCAAAACTATGTCAGTAAAAGTCACATGTGAGCAAGCTGTCCCCTTATTGGTCACTATGTTTGTTCGCTGTTCCAGGATTAAGCTCATCCATTGATATACTGGTTAAAATTATATGCCTTTAAAAAAAATTGTTAACCATTAAACATTTGTAAGAATTTTTGAGTGTCGCCAGTTAGAGGTTGTGCTCCAAATACGAATTATCCATCACTCGGATGGATATGAGTTGTAAAGTTTCCGCCATGGTTATTTGTATCCGTGATTAGTTGATTTTGCAATATTTCTCCATTGAAACATGCCTGTTATCACAGATCTCTTTCTCTCCCTCTCTCGCATGTTGACACGCACACACACACACAAACAGCAGAGAAAAGCTGCGTAAAAAAAAAATTGTATTTGTCAAAAAGTTGCTGACGACGTCCTACCCGTGTTCTGCCACTGTCCAAAAGAGAGAAACGATCAGACTAAAATTATCTCAGGAATTATAAAACAGCTCCTATTTTAAACGTGCAATTTTATCTAATATAGTTGTATACCCATATTTTGATGATGAATTACAGAGAAGTGCTGATCTACAGATGTCTTCTCCAAAGATCCCTCAGTTATGTTCATGGTTTTTATAGAGATATTGTTTGGTTCGTTGGTCCGTTGTGTCAGTTTGCATTCTCACCACAAGCAAACCGCTCCTGAGTTCATTTGCAATCAGTCCGAGACCACCTTGTTCAGGCGGTCTCAGACCGATTGTTTTAGTGCGGATCCGAGTGCGATTGCCATGTTCAACGACACCAAACCAAGGGAGAAAATGCACCAGGTTCCGAAACAAATGCTCCAAACGAGCCAGGTGTGAAAACACCCTCAGATGCTATTCTGAGATGTGGGTTGGCGCTGTTTTGGCAGCACGAGGGGGACCTACACAATATTGGGCAGGTGGTTTTAATGTTGTGGCTGATCGGTGTGTGTGTGTGTGTGTGTGTGTGTGTGTGATATATATATATATATATATATATATATATATATATATATATATATATATATATATATATATATATATATTTACAGTTGAATTCAGAAGTTTCCATACACTTAGGTTCAAGTCATTAAAACAAATTTTTTAAGCACTCCACAGATTTCATATTAGCAAACTATGGTTTTGGCAAGTCATTTAGGACATCTACTTTGTGCATGGCATGAGTAACTTTTCCAACATTTGTTTACAGACATATTGTTTCACATTTAATTGACTATATCACAATTCTAGTGGGTCAGAAGTTTACATACACCAAGTTAACTGTGCCTTTAAGCAGCTTGGAAAATTCCAGAAAATGATATCAAGGCAATGGCCTTTAGGCAATTAGCCAATTAGCTTCTGATAGGCTAATTGGCTAATTCGAGTCAATTGGAGGTGTACCTGTAGATGTATTTTAAGGCCTACCTTCAAACTCAGTGCCTCTTTACTTGACATCATGGGAAATCAATATACCTCAGAAAATTTTTTTTGGACCTCCACAAGTCTGGTTCATCCTTGGGAGCAATCTCCAAATGCCTGAACGTACCACATTCATCTGAACAAACAATAGTGTGCAAGTATAAACACCATGGGACCACGTAGCCATCATACCGCTTAGGAAGGAGACGCATTCTGTCTCCTAGAGATGAACATAGTTTGGTGCAAAAAGTGCAAATTAATCCCAGAACAACAGCAAAGGACCTTGTGAAGATACTGGAGGAAACAGGTAGACAAGTATCTATATCCACAGTAAAGCGAGTCCTATATCAAAATAACCTGAAAGGCTGCTCAGCCAGGAAGAAGCCACTGCTCCAAAACTGCCATAAAAAAGCCAGTCTACAGTTTGCAAGTGCACATGGGGACAAAGAAATGTCTTCTGGTCTGATGAAACAAAAATTGAACTGTTTGGCCATAATGACCATCATTATGTTTGGTGGAAAAATGGTGAGGTTCGCAAGCCGAAGAACACCATCCCAACCGTGAAGCATGGGGGTGGCAGCATCATGTTGTGGGGGTGCTTTGCTGCAGGAGGGACTGGTGCACTTCACAAAATAGATGGCTTCATGTGGAAGGAAAACTATGTGGATATATTGAAGCAACATCTCAAGACATCAGCCAGGAAGTTAAAGCTCGGTCACAAATGGGTCTTCCAAATGGACAATGACCCCAAGCATACCTCCAAAGTTGTGGCAAAATGGCTTAAGGACAACAAAGTCAAGGTATTGGAGTGGCCATCACAAAGCCCTGACCTCAATCCGATTTGTGGGCAGAACTGAAAAAGCATGTGTGAGCAAGGAGACCTACAATCCTTACTCAGGTACACCAGTTCTGTCTGGAGGAATGGGCCAAAATTCCAGCAACTTATTGTGAGAAGCTTGTGGAAGGCTACCCAAAACATTTGACCCAAGTTAAACAATTAAAAGGCAATGCTACCAAATACTAACAAAGTGTATGCAAACTTCTGACCCACTGGGAATGTAATGAAAGAAATAAAAGTTGAAATAAATCATTCTCTCTACAATTATTCTGAAATTTCACATTCTTAAAATAAAGAAAATCAGGGAGTGTGTTAAATGTCAGGGATTGTGAAAAACTGAGTTTAAATGCATTTGGCTAAGGTGTATTTAAACTTCTGTCTTCAATTGTGTATATATATATATATATATATATATATATATATATATATATATACACACCAATCAGCCACAACATTAAAACCACCTGCCTAATATCGTGTAGGTCCCCATCGTGCCACCAAAACAGCTCTGACCCGTCGAGACATGGACTCCACAAGACCTCTGAAGGTGTTCGGTGGTATCTGGCACCAAAACGTTAGCAGCAGATCCTTTAAGTCCTGTAAGTTGCGAGGTGGGGCCTCCATGGATCAAACGTGTTGGTCCAGCACATCCCATAGATACTCAATCGGATTGAGATCTGGGGAATTTGGAAACCAAGTCAACACCTTGAACTCTTTGTCATGTTCCTCAAACCATTCCTGAACATTTTTTGCAGTGTGGCAGGGCACATTATCCTACTGAAAGAGGCCACTGCCATCAGGGAATACCGTTGCCATGAAGGGGTGTATGTGGTCTGCAACAATCTTTAGGTAGTTGGTACATGTCAAAGTAACATCCACATGAATGCTAGGACCCAGAGTTTCCCAGCAGGACATTGCCCAGAGCATCACACTGCCTCTGCCGGCCTGCCTTCTTCCCATAGTGCATCCTGCTGCCATCTCTTCCCCAGGTAAACGATGATCATGCACCCGGCCGTCTACATGATCTAAAAGAAAACTTGATTCATCAGACCAGGCCACCTGCTCCCATTGCTCCATGGTCCAGTTCTGATGCTCACGTGCCCATTGTAGACACTTTTGGCGGTGGACAGGGGTCAGCATGGGCACTCTGACTGGTCTGTGGCTACGCAGCCCCATACAGAGCAAGCTGTGATGCACTGTGTGTTCTGACACCAGTTTTTCAGCAATTTGTGCTACAGTAGCTCTTCTGTGGGATCGGACAAGATGGGCTAGCCTTTGCTCCTCACGTGCAACAATGAGCCATGGGTTCCCATGACCCTGTCGTCGGTTCACGCAAGTGTCCTTCCTTGGACCAATTTTGGTAGGTACTAACTACTATATACTGGGAACACCCCACAAGACCTGCCGTTTTGGAGATGCTCTGACCCTGTCGTCTAGCTGCCACAATTTGGCCCTTGTCAAAGTCACTCAGATCCTTACGCTTGCCCATCTTTCCTGTTTCCAACACATGAAATTCAAGAACTGACTGTTCACTTGCTGCCTAATATATTCCACCCCTTGACAGGTGCCATTGTAACAAGATAATAAATGTTATTCACTTCACCTGTCAGTGGTTTTAATGTTGTGGCTGATCAGTGTATATATAAACTCAGCAAAAAAAGGAACTCACTTTCAGCTGGTTTTATTTTCAGCAGTTAATATTTGTATGAACATAATAAGATTCAACAACTAATACATAAACTGAACAAGTTTCGCAGACATGTGACTAACAGAAATGGAATAATGTGTCCCTGAACAAAGGGGGGGTCAATATCAAAAGAAACAGTTAGTATCTGGTGTGGCCACCAGCTGCATTAAGTACTGCAGTGCATCTCCTCCTCATGGACTGCACCCGATTTGCCAGTTCTTGCTGTGAGATGTTACCCCACTCTTCCACCAAGGCACTTGCAAGTTCTGGGGGGAATGGCCCTAGCCCTCACCCACCGATCCAAAAGGCCCCAGACATGCTCAATGGGATTGAGATCCGGGCTCTTCGCTGACCATGGCAGAACACTGACATTCCTGTCTTGCAGGAAATCACGCACAGAGGGAGGAGGATGTCTTCACTGTAACGGGCAGCATTGAGATTGCCTGCAATGACAACAAGCTCAGTCTGATGATGCTGTGACACACCGCCGCAGACCATGACGGACCCTCCACCTCCAAATCTATCCCGCTCCAGATAACAGGCCTCGGTGTAACGCTCATTCCTTCAACGATAAATGTGAGCCCGACCATCACCCCTGGTGTGACAAAACCATGACTCGTCAGTGAAGAGCACTTTTTGCCAGTCCTGTCTGGTCCAGCGAAGGTGGGTTTGTGCCCATAGGCGACGTTGTTGCCGGTGATGTCTGGTAAGGACCTGCCTTACAACAGGCCTACAAGCCCTCAGTCCAGCCTCTCTCAGCCTATTGCAGACGGTCTGGGCACTGATGGAGGGATTGTGCATTTCTGGTGTAACTCGGGAAGTTGTTGTTGCCATCCTGTACCTGTCCCGTAGGTGTGATATTCGGATGTACCGATCCTGTGCAGGTGTTGTTACACGTGGTCTGCCACTGCGAGGATGATCAGCTGTCCTTCCTGTCTCCCTGTAGCGCTGTCTTAGGCGTCTCACAGTACGGACATTGCAATTGGTGCATGTTCATTTATTGTTTATGGTTAATTGAAAACCATTAAAAAAAACATTCTTTAAACCCTTTACAATAAAGATCTGTTAAGTTATTTGTATTTTTACAAAATTATCTTTAAAATACAGTGTCCTGAAAAAGGGACGTTTCTTTTTTTGCTGAGTTTTATATATATAAAATACTGTACTTCTAGCACTTTTAGCTTGATCCCTGAATTAAATGAGTGGCGTTGTATGTCTCTCTCTCTCTCTCTCTCTCACTTACTCTCACTCTCTCTCTTGCTCTCTCTATGATAGCTTTATATAATGGATCATGCTGAGAGGTGTTCATAGAGATTATCGTCAGCATAATTTGGCTTTCAGGGTCATGGTTTGATGTCAGGCTCATGTCTGATCAGCACACCTTTTTGCTTGTTATAGAAAGCTTATGAGAATTGTATGAAATGTTTCTTTCAACAGATTTTTGCTGAAATATGTTAAGTCGGATTAAACCCTCATTCATTGTCTGTCTGATCTGCCACAGAGACCAGTGTTTCATTCAGCAGAGAAGATTTCAAATCAGACAAAACCATGTGCTGTACATTACCCCAATTATGTATTGTTCAGTAGCTTCTCTGTTAAAATATCACTGCAACTCCCTGGACATTTAAGCCAACATGAAATGGCAGTCGCAACTTGTTGCATTTCCGTAATGTGACATATGAATGAAAAGAGATATCCAGTGAGAAAAAAAAAAAGTATTTTATCCATCAAGAACTGACTGGATTGTGAAAAGTGGGCTTACACAATGGAGCCAGGACAACTCCCTTTCTGAAACACAGCAGCCACTTTCTTTTGTGGTCATTTAAGAGGCTGAGCATGTTGATAAAATATTTTTTTTTTCATTGGAATAACGTATACTGAAAGAATCAGTGACAATAAGACCAGGAATAAATATAAACAATGTAAACAGGGTCAGGTTTTGAAGTCATGTTGACTTTTAATTCCTTTAATTCCTCAACAACCAAAAATAGGACACATTCAAGCTTTCGATCAAGGCTTGTAATTGTGATATCATCCCTTGTAGAAGTTGCTACTTTTTGCATTTCTTCATGAAGATGCCAAAGGTTTTGATACAAGTAGGGACAGCATTTTCCACCTCCCCTGTTCTTCTTGAAGATCTCAAAGGTTTCTCTACATTTGAGTAAAAGAACAGTCAAGGCCCTGTCACAGTCCCTTATGACACTATAGCAATTTAACCACCAAGCCAAAGTTTTTTAAAGCTCAGTTTGGAAATGTCTCCAAAAGTGCAAAAACTGACAGCAGGGATTTCCAATCCTCAGGGAGGCAAGTGGCAAAGTTCTGAAGCTGTGAAAGATGTTGTTATTTGCAGACGTGTGGGAGTTGGAAGTGTAGTCTGAAATAAATTAATATGCCCTATGGCATCTGTTACTGACACTGTTTAAGGAGGTTCTACACCTCTAAAAAAATTTAAAAAATAACAGCACCTCACTTTACCAACTGTTGATCATCAGCACTGATAGTAACAGTAAGCACCATTGCTGTCTGTTACACCCTTTTCCAGTGAAAAGTTGCTGGTTCTCATTCCCCAGAGCCAGTACTTACTGGGGGATCTGAGAACCTCACTCAAAAACCGCTTACTACATATAAAAGAGTAAGTTCTAATTAAATCCTGGTTAGATTTCAAAGCCGTTGCAAAATGACTATAAAATCGCATAATTTATGTTATTGCACCAAGTTGCTATGTTTGTATCCCAGGGCTCGAGACTGCGACTAATGCGACCATTTTTCCTAACAGTGCGATTAAACTTGGCAAGAGGTTGCACTGGTGTGACTACAAAGTTGGTCGACTCTCTAATTATGCACTGTCTTTTTTTGTTGTGTATGAGAAATATCAAAAGGCAAACGTTCCAAAAGCGTAACGACACAGCTCTACCTGAATCGGTCACCTTGGCTCAATGAGCAGATCAGCGCAGAGCATGTTTGTTTACACGTGGACCGATCTCGAGCTCTCAGCCGTGCAGATCATCATAAACAGTGCTGCGAGAAGAGCGGGCTGGGTCGCGGATTCTGCATTGATTATTTTTAAAACCTCTATGAAAACCCCTAATGTGTCTGTGATTAAACTAGTTTAAAAAAGGCTTTGTTTGTCTTGAGATGACTGTGTTTTAATCTGTAAGATCCTGATGAAAGGAAACCATGAAAGAATTTCCATGAAACTCATTCCCACTGTCAGAGTATTTTAATTTAGCCCAACATAAAAAAAAAAGTGTTAACATATTACAGATTATTTTTAAAATATCAATGAATTACAGAATTTAAAAATCAATGCTTTTCTGTCAAGTGGGCATTTCAATAGGAAAAAGTTAGCATTTTTTGTTTATTATACTGTAGGATTGATCTGTTTTTTTGCCATCTAGTTTTATTTAGTTTCAATATAGTTATTCTTTTGAAAACTTTTCGTGTTAAGGACGTGACATTAGTGGTTCCTGGTTCGAGACCACCAGCTTTAAGGACCTGATGCTGAGCCAGGCCTAGAACTACCTTTTGGTTCTGTGGAAATATGTGGAACAGGTACGGATTTGGTACCAGCAGTGCATGCAGGTGAACAGATTGGTGGAAAATTTTCCACATCAGGTTTACTGTGAACCACCCCCATCCGAATAAGCTGTAATTAACACTAAAGATTTCCTGAAATCCTTCTGTGAAATCCTTTTTATTCCAAGGTTTCTAGCATCTCCTTTTGAAAACAGCTCCCTTTTTCATCTTCCTTCTGAATGCAACTCTATTTTATGTGGATTTTTTTTATTTATTTTTTGGCTGAAACAGTTGATAGAGGCTTTCACATTTCCAATTTTTCAGCACTTCTGTCAGGACCTGTCTGCGCTCCGGCTCCTCTGTTTGGAAGTACAGAAGTGATTACATTGTCCATCAGCAGCAGGAAGGTCTGCATCAGCAGGTCAGATTGATGTTTGACAGAATAATTAGAAAACTGTCAACTCCCGTAATCACTGGAGCTCATCTTTTAGGAAGGCTTTCGGTTGCCTTTGCCGGATGCCCGCATCAGAGTTTGATGGGAATGTTGCATGTGTGTTTGTGTTGAAGTGTGTGGGTAAGAATGAGAGTGAAAAAGAGAGAAAGGGAAAATAGCTAAAGAAGGTGGGTAGGGTGATGTGAGTGGAGGAATACACAGCAGTTGAATACGGTTGTCAGTTCTGTTTTAGAGTGCTAAATACGGTTACGTTTACACACAGTTCGTTATTAACGAAAGTGACAACCGCATTCTATAACCAAACTGACACCCAAAACGGTATTGTCAGTAAACATGTGATTTTAGGTTGAAATGTATATGAATGTGTAAGTGAAGGTTTATATGTTAGGTACTATAACTGGTCACTATTTATTTTCACCATTTTAATTACCTATTACCATCTCTGCCGAACAGTAGCATATTTGTATCATGCTCTTTTTCTCTTTCTAATAGTCTCATTAAACTAGCCTTAGATACATGAGCAGAGGACACCCCACCTGTGGAAAGTAGGGAATTGGGCTCAATGTGAGGCATCCAGTGACTCGTGGACTGGGGGCCACAGCTCGTCTGAGGTGTCTTGATCCCTTTAATACCTGAGCAAAGCTGCAGTGGCTAATTGATGGGCTTCTGAGCTATGCATATTGAGGCTTCAGTCTTCAGGTCTTAAGTGTCTGTCAAGGAGTATTTGGTCCTTAACCTCAAGGGCATGGAGAGACCCTTAAGCATTTGAATACATCACAGTCTCTCGCTCTCTTTCTCTTTCTTTATCTCACTTGGCATTCCTCTAAAATAAAGATCAAGAACCAGCATTTTTATAAAACTTTTATATAAAAATGCAGCCATCCTCATACAATCAAAATGTCATTCTGGTAACGTTTTAATCTCTTGATGTTAACATGTTTGAATGTCGCCATCAAGTATTTGAGACGCAGAATGTGAAAGTTGACAAAATTGTTCATGATAGATTTTTATTTCAGTTCGTTATAGTTTACTTAAAGGAGTATTCCGTGTTCAGTACAAGTTCAGTCGAATTTGTTGACTCTTTTGTTGACCCTTAAATCTTAAAATGACCATTAAAACAATGATTTAAACAACTGTACAGCTTAAATTATACACTATTTAACATAGCAATTCATGTAAGTGAATTATCAAATTATAAGCTTCACTTTTCTGCCTTTAAACTCTCGGGCCAGTGCAAGCCAGGGCCATAAACGTATCAGCCGGGGTCAGTAGCCTCAGACCACAAGCCATGAGACTAAAATCGATTTGCATTCCCACCATTGGGCCAAAAGCCCTGCAGCGTTGCCCTAAAACCCACCTTTAATATGCCGCCCTGGTGCAAACGTCACACACCCCACCCTTCTCATAAGCCAAAACAAACATGCATGTTATCTAGTTATCTAGAATATCAAGTTTATATTGTATATAAACGTTAGCTAGCTAGCAAGATAATTCACCGTTGGCAACTCACGACTTCAACTGCCATGGTTTCTTGAGTGTTCTCTCCACTAACACCATCCATGATCTGGAACCTTGGAAAGTTCTTCCTTTGGGCACCGCTTTGTCCATTGTGCATCTCAACGGATTTGTAACGTGTTGTAACACATTTTTTTTCGCTGAGATGCAGGTGCGTGACTTAACACAAATATGTTGGCACCTAGAGATGTACAAAGTTAGTGATAAACATTCACTTTTATTAAATTATATCGATCAGTGAGTCAAAGTTCCTACATAACAAGATATTAAAGCTTGTTTAACAAACGTTTGCAGAGACAGTTGTACAAAACACAGTAAGTTAAACTCTCTTTTGATGATCGTACACCTGAAGCACAGATGTTAGCATAACATCATTGTTTATCAGTTGGGTTGCTAGGAAACAGTCAAACACCTGTTATGCTAATGGGAGTATTGCAGTTTTGGTTGTTTAAATGTAATTTTCCATGCATCTGGTAATGGAATTCTTTATGGTCAGAGTTCAGAGAATTCAAATAGGAATATCCCACAAATGACTTGAATGAAATGCAGCATGAGTGTCTTGCTAAACTCTGCCTTTGACTGCACCTCAATCCTCAGTTGGCCTTCTTTGGCCCAAGGTTAATCGCCGGGCCAAAGGCCATTGGCCCCGGATAAACCCCGAGGAGGCACGATTAAGCCACGGAAGTGACAGTGGAAATGCAACTGTCCCTGGCACGCACTAGCACACCTTCATTTGGCCCAACAGTGGAAACACGGCTATTTACTTAAACTGTAATTGCCTCAATGTAACCTTGGTTTTTCTTTTTTTTTGTGATTATCAACATAATGCCACAAATACTGTCGACTGTGCTTAATTGGTATTGAGTATTCCTTTAACTTTGTTTAATTGTTCTGTACAATGTACAGTGAAGTGCAGCACGCAAACGGACAATGAAATACATTTTTAAGACTTTAATTTAAAGCTACACTATGCAACTTTTGGCCCTCTATCGGTTGAAGCATAGAACTGCAAGTTACTTGCGGAGGAACACTGTTTTGGTAATGACCATGGTTACAGGTGATCAAATTATCAGAGCGAAAGTCATTAATGATAACAAAACTTGCCCCCTCCCCTCAAAAAATTTAAATAAATAAATAACAATAAGAACTAAAAGACGGATATCCAAAATAATATGTCTTATGAGCAGGTAAGTAGCATATCTTCATTGAAAACAATTTTTCAAAATTAATAATGTTACAAAAGTTAGGCAACGCTGACATTAGACAAGGATTGCTAGTCAAATCAGATAAAGTCAAATGGTGGAAACTATTATAACTTAATTATCAGGCAAATAGACTAAGGTAGTAACTGGTTTAGAGACTGCATTGTGACCAGCATAATGTAATAAGTTTTCTCATTGTCCTTCCTCAAAAATGAAATCAAGCAGTGCTGTACCACAATCCATAATAAAATGCCCCATTAGAGTGGCTAACGCTATCTAATGAAATACCATGCTAAGAGAGCTTTTGTCTTGTTTTCCATTTAAAATTATCTAAAAATCCTTAAAACAAAATACATTTACTTGAGGAGCAACATATAAGATATTTAGACTTGCTTTAAGTGAATGTATCATAAATATAAGTGTGTTTTGTATATAAGTGTATCTTTTTTCACTTGGTTATACTTCTGCAGGTGCAGTAAAGACTAAATATACTTATATTCAAGATCTATTCTCTAAAAGCAAGTCTAAATATCTTACATGCTGCTTCTCAGGTGAATTAATCATTTTTTAAAGGATTTTTAGATATTTATATTATTTGTATTTTTAATATTATATTCAGCATTCTCAGATAACAATTTTTTCTTCTGCAGGATAGCTACAAAAGAAAATTTAAGTTGTTTTAAAGGAGTTTTAGATATGTATAGTGCATCCAGAAAGTATTCACAGCGCTTCACTTTTTCCACATTTTGTTATGTTACAACCTTATTCCAAAATGGATTAAATTCATTCTTTTCCTCAAAATTCTACAAACAGTACCCCCATAATGACAACGTGAAAGAAGTTTGTTTGAAACCTTTGCAAATTTATTAAATAAAAAACGGGGAAAAAAAAAATCACATGTACATAAGTATTCACAGCCTTTGCTCAATACTTTGTTGAAGCACCTTTGGCACCAATTACAGCCTCAAGTCTTTTTTGAGTATGATGCTACAAGGTTGGCACACCTATTTTTGGGCAGTTTCTCCCATTCTTCTATGCAGGACCTCTCAAGCTCCATCAGGTTGGATGGGGAGCGTCGGTGCACAGCCATTTTCAGATCTCTCCAGAGATGTTCAATCGGGTTCAAGTCTGGGCTCTGGCTGGGCCACTCAAGGACAATCATAGAGTTGTCCTGTAGCCACTCCTTTGTTATCTTGGCTGTGTGCTTAGGGTCATTGTCCTGTTGGAAGATGAACCTTCGCCCCAGCCTGAGGTCCAGAGCGCTCTGGAGCAGGTTTTCATCAAGGATGTCTCTGTACATTGCTGCATTCATCTTTCCCTCGATCCTGACTAGTCTCCCAGTTCCTGCCGCTGAAAAACATCCCCACAGCATGATGCTGCCTCCACCATGCTTCACTGTAGGAATGGTATTGGCCAGGTGATGAGTGGTGCCTGGTTTCCTCCAGACATGATGCTTGCCATTCAGGCCAAAGAGTTCAATCTTTGTTTCATCAGACCAGAGAATTTTGTTTCTCATGGTCTGAGAGTCCTTCAGGTGCCTTTTAGCAAACTCCACGCGGGCTGTCATGTGCCTTTTACTGAGGAGTGGTTTCCGTCTGGCCACTCTACCATACAGGCCTGATTGGTGGAGTGCTGCAGAGATGGTTGTTCTTCTGGAAGGTTCTCCTCTCTCCACAGAGAAACACTGGAGCTCTGTCAGAGTGACCATCGGGTTCTTGGTCACCTCCCTGACTAAGGCCCTTCTCCCCCGATCGCTCAGTTTGGCAAGGCGGCCAGCTCTAGGAAGAGTCCTGGTGGTTCCAAACTTCTTCCATGTACGGATGATGGAGGCCACTGTGCTCATTGGGACATTCAATGCTGCAGAAGTTTTTCTGTACCCTTCCCCAGATCTGTGCCTCGATACAATCCTGTCTCGGAGGTCTACAGACAATTCATTGGACTTGATGGCTTGGTTTGTGCTCTGACATGCACTGTTAACTGTGGGACCTTATATAGACCGGTGTGTGCCTTTCCAAATCATGTCCAATCAACTGAATTTACTGGACTCCAATCAAGTTGTAGAAACATCTCAAGGATGATCAGTGGAAACAGGATGCACCTGAGCTCAATTTTGAGTGTCATGGCAAAGGCTGTGAATACTTATGTACACGTGATTTATTTTTTTTTTTATTTATTTATTTATTTTTTTTTAAAGAAATTTGCAAAGATTTCAAACAAAGTTCTTTCACGTTGTCATTATGGGGTATTGTTTGTAGAATTTTGAGGAAAATAATGAATTTAATCCATTTTGGAATAAGGTTGTAACAACAAAATGTGGAAAAAGTGAAGCGCTGTGAATACTTTCCGGATGCACTGTATATTGGAAACAAGCCAAAGCAAAAACAAATCAAAAACGTACTTTGTTGCAGTGTATAATGGGGCAAAGACTACCTCTCTCACCTTTCTGTTCACTTCGATCCATCTTTAACTCACAAAAAAAACAAACTCTCTCTTATTAATAAAGCTGCGTATTGCTAATTTTCTTCACGATAAGAAATGCACAGTGACATATATTATGATTCAATAAGTCGAGAGCCATCACGTTATAATCTAGCTGCATTAAGCATGCCCGCTCGAGGGATGAGCGTCCCCGTGACCGATTGTGCCTCAGCTGGGTGCAGTTTCAATCTCTCCCCCTTAGATTGGGGCATTTGCGCAACTCATAGAAGAAGCGCTGAATGCACAGAGAAATGCCAGTTTCGGAGTTTGTAGTTATTTACATGATCTCCTTCCGTATTATTTGAATTTTAATAAAGCTATAACGCATTAAATATAACTGCATTAAAGAGGTAATGCCGGGGGTTTTCCTTTAAAGACGCTCGAAGTGCAGGTTTTGCTTCAGAGGACGGGCAGCTCCAGCTCCACTTATTCCACAATGAGAGTGCTTCTGAATTTACTTATTTTGTATTTTTGCATTATAATTCCCTCATACTTTGCGATCTACATCACCTGAAGTTGTTTGGAATGTCTGCAGTGCATCTGGACTGTGAGCTGTATAATTCTTCCTCTCCTCAGTCAGGCGCGAGCTGTAGTGCTGCTCTCGCACGTCATCAGTTTCATATGATCTCATGTTAGGTTAAATGAGATCAAACGACTATAACTTTTTGTCGACAAATTTGTATTTTCAATGTTGTCATTAATATCGACTAATCATTTCAGCCCTATTACAGACATGACGTATACATGCACGGATGACTGATAGAAGTATGCAATTTCCCGCCAAATCTGTCTCGACAGCTCTTAAATATAAATAATTATTATAGGCTTACCATAGTGAATCTGGGTAAGGCAAATACATGGTTTGGAAAACAGTTTGTTGGTGTACTTGCTCATTAATTACATTTTGTTCATTTCTAACAAAAACATCTTACATAGTGTAGCTTTAAAAAATACAATCAAAAATACAATCATGTGAAAATTTACAGCCAGCAAATACATGAAAAAATAACCAAAGTTTTACAGAATTCTTCGTAATGAGTTCAGTGGTTCGTCAAGGTTTCAAGGTTTCAATTCTCTGAAACGAGGAAAAAAGTATCCAGATCTGTGTTTTGGTGCTATGCAGAATTCTTTGGAACAAGGCCCTGTGATCAACAAGTCTTCATGGAAGGCTTTACCCAATTCTCCGAAACGAGATGAAAATGTTACAGTTTTGTTGGCGCGTGATGAGAGTGTGTTAACATTACAATACACTCAGAGGTGTTGTTAAACGCAATCAATGCATTTGTCCAGATCTCCAGTTGTTGATTGGAACCTCATATTGAGGCTGATTTGTGATATTTCCATAGGCAGACTTTAGAAGGCTGAGACAGCGAAAGAGAGAGAGAGAGGGGGGGAGAAAATTCTATCAATTTTTAAATTACTCATTTAGTTTGGGTGGAGAGGCAGCAGAAACCAGTCATTGCATTTAAATAAATGCAGTGATACAGTGATTCACACAGATGAATAACAAATTAGTGGTCTTAAAAGGCCCTATTTTTAGAGTGGGCTCTGCTGAGGGCCGAAGCGCCTTATCAAAACAGCATTCCATCTATCTGGATTAAAATGCTCTGGGGTTATTTCATCCTGGCTAAATTGCCTTGCACGCTAAACAGTGGCAGAAAAGTGAATTATCCACTCCCAGTGCACAGTTTCTTCTTCTGTTTTCTCATCATGCCTATAAATGTGTACTGCCAATACAGTACAGAACACACATACTATGTATGAGTGCATTTAAATTATAAGACCCATATAAAAAAGTGCATTTACACCATCTCAGGATAATTTATATATTCACATTTAATCCTAATAAGAATTAATAATGTCAAATATGGTCCATATATAGTAGACTGCCAGTCAAAATTTAGACACATACTCATTATTTTTTTTATTACTATTAACCACATTTTAGTTCTAAAGTGATCCAAAATATGAAATAAAACAAATGGCGGAATGGGAATTGTCAAAGCCCTTTGGGCATCCCAAGTTCTCCCGTTCATTTTAATACCAGTGGTCCATCTTTGCTAAACTGTCTCTGTAAATGTTTAGTGATCGAAAATAAAAAAATCAAAAAAAAAATCAAAACTATGTATATTTTGCCTGTTTTACAATTCTTTCAACTAATTTCATGGGATGCTTTTTAAACTGTATTGAAGGTGTTCCATGTGTTCTGGACCCTTTGTTGACTGCTTTTCCTTTACTATCTGGTCTAACTCATCCATTATTATTTTTTTCCAATTAGCATTTAAGCATACACCTTTTGATCAAACTGTTTTTAAAATAAAGATGTATAATTTCAGTCAGGCTTGTCCAGCTTTTTGACTAGTAGAGCATGTTCCATGTGAAATGACAAGAAATATGCAGGCTTAATAATTTTTTTTTTTTTTTTTACTTTACAAACTCATTTCATACGTTTAATGGAATGTAACTGAATTACTTCTTGTCCTTGTCTGACAATATCCACCACTGCCAGCTAATGTTTTATAGCCTTACATTTACAACTGTTGTTAAAAAGGCCAGTTGTTCGGCCATTAGCAAGTGCAGTTTTTACAAAGGCTGAGACGTGTCTCTAAACTGTAACTAAAAGAGGGCGATTTGCCTTGCAGAAAAAGCACAGCTGCCCTTTAGATGCCTCATTGGCTTCTAAGATCCAGAGCAATCGGAATCTGAATCATTTGGATAATTGACCTTCTGCACGAATACACTGGAATAAATTAATTTTGATTGGAAACGGAGCATCACGAACAAAGTAGGAGGGTCAGTCTTTTATATGCAGCGCAGGTTTGTTGCGGCAGGTCTCAGAGGTGATTATGTATGCTATTGTGTGTATTATGCATTTCTTCAATTTAATAAAGCAATATGGTCTCGCAGCAAAGCACAATGCCACAGTCTAATAATGGCAGAACCCTATGATTGAAGCACATGTTGGGAACATATCGTGTGCAAATACATTAGTATAATTTTTTCTTTCCAGGCCTGTCAAGGGGGGGGGGGAAATCATGTGCTTTGTATACACACATTCTGACCAGAAGAACAGCTAGCTAAGGTACAGACAACAAATCTCAAGGCCAGTAATGTGTGGGAAGGTTGTATGGCCTCTGATGAGCCCTTGGTTAGATCTGTATGCATTGAATTTGGTTGTCTACTACTCTTAACTGATCAAGTGTTGAAGATTTGTTGGAGTAGTAGATGGTGCATTTAATGCAGCAAGGTTTAGGAGTGTCAGATGCAAAAGTGCTTACTTGTGGTGTTATTGTCAACATGATAGGACATTTGTGACCCACTTCCATAATGTGACGTATATCAGAGTTAGTGACTCTGGATATTCAACAAGGCAAAAAGAAAGTTTGATTTTAATCCATCAGAAATTGGTTGGAACATGAAAAGTGTATGTTCTATACCAGAGTTAGCTGTCAGTTGAAGGCTACACTCCTACTAAAACACAGCCAGCACCAGTTGGTTGAAACTTAAGCTGCCTCTGTGACGTCAGCTGAAAAGGAAACGTTAATACATTTTGGTAAAAGATTGGAATAATTTGCACTAAAGAATTGTGCCTAATAAGACCATGAACATAGTAAGAAAGTAAATGGGTCAATTTTGATTTCATGCCCACTTTATATATCTCTGTGGAGGTGAGGGCGTGGTCGAGCTCCCGTCTGGGGGGAGAGAAAGCGGTAAGGACATCCACCTGAGATGAATTGTGACTAATTACCATCTCTATGTTCACAGTGAGAGTCGGGGGAGATAAAAAAAAAGATGGCCAGTTCACAGAGAGAGACAGTCAGACAGACAGACAGACCAGAGTCTTCGTGTCTGTCTCCTGAGAGAGAGAAAGAGCCTTGTGTTGTGTGAAGCTGGAAAGCAGACTGTTTATTTGAGTGACGCTGAAAAGCCGTCTTGTGTTTTGAGTGAAGCTGTACAGCGATTACTGGTTATTTGTGAATAAAATGGACTCACGAGAACTGTGGAAACCGGTTCCCGCTTCCTCCTCTATCTGCCCAACCCTAACCTTTGTTACAACCTCTATACTGTTATGTCATCCTAAGGACTTCATACATTGGTGAATGTCTCAGTTCTCTTTCGGGTCTCTACCTAAAGTAGATTTAGCAGAATTGCTGCTCAGTGGTGCATCTACACTCTCGTATATGTGCTGAGTAAAGGATCAGTGAACGTAGTGTGTGTTTTCTGTGCTTTTGTGCATGTGTGATACATGTGCTGTCTGTTCCCCTGTCTCAGTGCTCTCTGATCGACACACATTAACCCTCTATGGAGGTTGTGGGATATTTATGTCTGTCTGTCACTGGTGGCATGTCTCTCTCCGGGATGAATAATGTTCCTGCCGTTGTGTGCTGATGTCAAATATTACTGCTCAACACAGCAGCTCTGCGTGTGTGTGTGTGTGTGTGTGTGTGTGTGTGTGTGTGTGTGTGTGTGTGTGTGTTGGAGGTTGTGTGTGCACATGAGTGAAAGGTTTTGTGAGAGGAAATGAAATCTGCAGCTTTGACTGGCATGTGTCAGCTTTCTCGCTATGCATGTGTGCTTGCTCTAATTTTTCATCCTATCTGTCATTTTATCATTTTTGCATATTCTTCCTGTTTTATTTTGTGCCTTATTTTTATTTGTATTTTTTTCCTCTCTCATTTTTTTTTTATTTTTTATTGTGGGAATATCAGGACGTGATCTAGATGGCTCTTATTTGATAGAGGCAGGCTCTGTTTTAAAACCTAGTAAGCTGTCTCACTGCTCTTTGCCTACATAGGCAGCTACCTTCTATGGCAGCATTCTTACTTAAATGGAATCTTATGAAAGCACATGGGAGTCTCTATTCTAATAAACAATACTCCATTGAGCAAAATATGCTCAGGTTTTAAATTGAACTATGATGGGCATTCGCTTGACTTCCGAGCACTCTTTTTTTTCTGTCCTTCTGATTAGAAAATACAGGAAGAAACATAAAGGGACTTAAAAGGAAAACACACACAAACTCAGACAGCGGTATCATATATATAAAATGTACAGTAGGTTGTATTGTATTGATATTCAGGCTGTCGGTTGATAGTCAGTTGCCAGTGTGTCGTTAAGAGAGAATATAATTTAAGACAGTCCAGTGTGAGAAAATAAGATTAATAAAGTGCAGTGCTGATGTATATTGATCGTGAGAGATCAAGAGTTCAGAAGTCTGATTGCTTGGGGGAAGAAGCTGTCATGAATTCGGCTGGTGCGGGTCCTGATGCTGCGAATACCGCCTGCCTGATGATAGCAGTGAGAGCAGCCCATGACTTGGGTGGCTGGAGTCTCTGATGATCCTCTGAGCTTTTTTCACACACCGCCTGGTATATGTATGTCCTGGAGGGAGGAAAGCTCACCTCCGATGATGTGTCTGGCAGTTCGCACCACCTTTTGCAGGGCTTTGATACTGCCCATTCTAACCACCTGGCATCTGCTTGACAGGATGTCCAGGATCCAGCTGCACAGCGAGCTGTTTAAGCCCAGAGCCCGGAGTTTCACATAAAGCTTGGAGGGCACTGTGGTGTTGAATGCTGAGCTGTAGTCTACAAACAGCATTCTCACATAAGTGTTCCTTTTTTCCAGCTGGGAGAGAGCAGTGTGTATTGTAGATGCAATGGCATCATCAGTGGAGCGGTTGTTGCGGTAAGCAAACTGCAATGGGTCTAGTGATGGCAGCAGCACAGAGCAGATGTAATTTCTGATTAGTCTCTCAAAGCATTTGCTGATGATGGGGGTCAGAGCAGCAGGACACCAGTCATTTAAGCAAGTGATTTTGGATTGCTTTGGTACAGGCACAATGGTGGACATTTTAAAGCATGTGGGGACCACAGACAAGGAGAGGGAAAGGTTGAAAATGTCCATAAAAACACCAGCCAGTTGGTTCGCGCACACTTTGATGACGCAGCCCGGAATGTCGTCTGGACCTGCGGCTTTACAGATATTCACCCATCGGAAGGATCGGGTTACAAAACTTGAACTAACCTCTGTAGCTTCGGCCACGAGAGCTCTCTCCGTACATACATACACACATACACATACGTAGTGCAAATCTAATACAAATCTGTTATCTGTTATGTACAGTGCAAAATACAAATCTGTTATGTCAGTGCAAATGTTATTTAATTTTTTTGAGGAATGAAATGGCAGAAGAGGTTGGATGTGTTGGATAAATATAAAAAAGACTAAACTGTGTATTGCACATAGTTATTGCTCAATGAGGCAATTTAACTGTTCATGAGATGGATAGCCTGAGGGAAATAAACTGTTCCTGTGCCTGACGGTTCTGGTGCTCAGAGCTCTGAAGCGTCGGCCAGAAGGCAACAGTTCAAAAAGGTAATGGGCAGGGTGAGTGGGGTGATATTTTCCAGAAGTGTATAATTCTTGAAGGGGGGGCAGGGGGCAACCAATAATCCTCTCAGCAGTCCGAACTGTCCTTTGTAGTCTTCTGATATCTGATTTTGTTGCTGAACCAAACCTGACAGTTATTGAAGTGCAGAGGACAGACTCAATGACTGCTGAGTAGAACTGTATCAGCAGCACCTGTGGCAGGTTGAACTTCCTCAACTGGCGAAGGAAGTACAACCTCTGCTGGGCCTTTTTCACAATGGAGTCAATGTGTTTCTCCCACTTCAGGTCCTGTGAGATGGTAGTGCCCAGGAACCAGAATGACTCCACTGCTGCCACAGTGCTGTTTAGAATGGTGAGGGGGGTCAGTGTTGGGGTGTTCCTCCTAAAGTCCACAATCATCTCCACCATTTTGAGTGTGTTCAGCTCAAGGTTGTTTTCAGTTAAGCTGAATCAACAGCATTTCTGTCATAATATTGATTACCTCAAAAAATATTTACAACTTTTTTATTTCCTTAAATCGCTGTTACTGTAAGTTGCTTACAGTTGAAGTTAATGAGGCCTGTAAACATTAAAATACACACAGTTTCAAAAGTGTACCCACAAGACATAAACAACATGCAGTCAAAAAATATTTTAGCCTATTTTCAAGATTTACGCATTTATGAATTTTTGTTTTTGTTTTTTTTAACTTCCTGAAACTTCACACGATAGGAGAAAGGTGTCCCGAGCTATTCCTGGCAGGTTACTCAGCCTTACAGGCTCGGATTAGGGTGGTGGTGGGGTTAGGGCATCTGCTGCCTGCCAGGAACAAATCCAGGCACTTTTGTACAATGAGTGAAACATCACCAGTGTTTTTCCTCATTTTCTGTGTACATATTTAAATAATTAATGATGACTCACCAATTTCTTTCAAGTTATTTGAGACAAAGTATACATTTATAATATTTATGATGATTTTTTTAATGTTTGTTGTAGTGTGTCAACTACCATAATTGAATAGCAATCAATCACAGAAAACTGTGCGATTAATTAGTTAGAATACATGGCTACTTTTAAATGACTGTCAATGGAGAACCATGCTTTTTGAAGCCAAATGATATAGTTTCAATATCTGCCAGCATTGACTTACTAGGCCATGCTAACCAGCCAAACATGACAGAGATGGCTTTATAGCTTTTTGTTTTATTGCGCCGCTCCTGGTTAGGACACAGCGTTAGTGTTTCTCACAGTATTAAAATACAGATCCACATTCACTTTGTTTATTTCCTTCATTTTATTTTTGGTCTCACATGGGGTGTGTAAATGAAATGTTTTGGGATTAGGTTGCCAAGCTATATCAGAATACCTGTGTGTATTGAAGATTTAATTAAAAGACTTTGCTTAGCTACATCATTCAGTAATATTTGTGCAGAATCAACTTTTAGGCTGTTTTAACAGGTTATGGTAAGCTTATGAATACCAATTTTGTCAAAATGACTTGTCTTTATTTTATTTTTTTTCTGTCTCAGACCATATATTTATGTTGTGGCTTGGACAAGATGGATCATTACAGGTTTGAGGAAAAATCATTTTGAACCTTAAATACTGAATTCCAATTAAACTTCCAGCCAAATCAAAATGAATAAAATCTCCATTCGGATTCTAATTTAAGATTGCCTGCTGTAGTGTTGCTGATACCTGAGTTTGCGTGTTTGTCTGTGATTATTTGAACCTTTCTATGAGTGTTCTTATCCTTGTGAAACTCAATCTGTGGCCCTTTTTTCTATTGATGGTATTCAGTCATGTTTGTTGTGTGGAAATTGAATGACGTGTTGTCTGAAAGGACGGTCTAGCTGATCTCTGATATGATTCTACCTGAAACGGTAGCCGTCACAGTTCGTAACACTGGCACTGAGGCACAAGAGATGCAGACCTTGAAGCGGATATGGCCGATGCTGGTTTCAATTTACTATAGGACACACTGCACCCCCTCCATCGCTGCTTGTAGTCTCTGGCTGCAAATCCATTTCTGCTTTGATTGGTTTATTTTCTTTCCTAGACAGAGAGAGAGCACACAGACATGTCTTACCATGAGTTCACTTGGTACGGCAAGACGAAGGATGTTAGCACAATGTTAACCCATAACTGTTGTTGATTTGCCGCAGCTACAAATAGAAAATGGCACGTGTTATGGGGGGAAAAAAAAGTATTATTTGTATTTATTTATTTTTTCCCCAAGAGCGCTTCAATGCACAATGCTGTCTCTAATGAGCAGAAATGTTTCGAAGGTGGGAGATAGTGGCCTGAAGTTGAGGGACCTTCAGTATATGGTCTGGATGAAATAGAAATTAAATAGGATGATTACTTAGTTTCACAACTACTGTGCCGCAGCACACTAGTGATTGTCAGGTGTGCCGAGAAAAAATATCAAATTTCACAAAATAAAAACACATTTTTTTTATTTATTTTTTTTATAATTTGCTGTGGCATTGCAAGAATTAATTTACAAGAACAAGTCTACAAATTAGAAAAGCAAATTTGTTGTTTTTTCATTACCTAGGTAGCACTCTTGCCACCTGTGACCTCTTATCATTATACAGCGTACCAACGTGACTTGCATTTTTTTGCATAGCTGAATTTCAAACATTGAGTAAACACAGGTACTAAGACAACTACAGAAAACATGAACAAGTTCTTGAAAAGGTAATCTATCGACGATGGTTATGTGAGATAATGGGATAGTGTTGTGCCGTGGAATTCTGTATTTGTAAAAAGTGTGCCGTGGCAGAAAAAAGGTTGGAAAACACTGACTTAGAGGGACTGTTGGGTCTCATTCATTAATAATTGTGTATATGTGTTTTTACTTATTTTGAATTTATGCAGAACTTGTTCCAGATAGAGCTATAAAACTTCATTTAAAACTTGTTGTAGGATAACATATTCTGTTATTCTGTTAAATTATTCTGTTTCCAATATGGTGTGACATGTTGTCTCACTATTTGGGATAAGTTGTCAATGCAACCTGTTCTTAAACCATTGACTTAGGTTTCATGTGGAAATTGGATGGGGACACATTCACCTGTCAATATTGTATGACAGTGTGGTTTGATTACATTTGCTTCTTAGAGCTATAAGAGCTATTACAAAAATAATATTTATTGTATATTCACATCTTAACAGAGATGTGTTTGAGACAGCCTAAATAGAAGAACTGTGGCAAGTTCTCCAAGAAGCTTGGAACTTCCTTTCTGCCAACAACTAAGAAAAACTGTGTCCATATTTACCTAGGAGAATTATTGCTGTTTTAAAAGCAAAGGTTGTCACACCAAATATTGATTTAGCTTTATGTTTACTGGACTTTATATGTGGTTAATTGATAAATGAAAATTATTTATGGCATTGTTTTGAAGACATCCTCACTATGCAACATTTTTCACAAGTGCCTAAAACTTTTGCATTGTAAAAAAATAATATAAATAATATAAACATTATATGTTATATATAATAACAATGTTTTAACAAATATCTATATCTGTCTATATCTATATACACCGATCAGCCACAGTCCCCCTCGTGCCACCAAAACAGCACCAACCCGCATCTCAGAATAGTATTCTGAGATGATATTCTTCTCACCACAACTGTACAGAGCGGTTATCTGAGTTACCATAGACTTTGTCAGTTCCAGCCAGTCTGGCCATTCTCTGTTGACCTCTCTCATCAACAAGGCATTTCTGTCCATAGAAATGCCTCTCACTGGATGTTTTTTGTTTTTGGCACCATTCAGAGTAAATTCTAGAGATTGTTGTGCGTGAAAATCCCAGGAGATCAGCAGTTACAGAAATACTCATACCAGCCCATCTGGAACCAACAATCATGCCACGCTCCAAATCGCTGAGATAAAAAATTTTCCCCATTCTGATGGTTGATGTTAACGTTAACTGAAGCTCCTGACCCATAACTGCATGATTTTATGCACTGTACTGCTGCCACACAATTGGCTGATTAGATAATTGCATGGATGATTGTCGGTTCCAGACGGGCTGGTTTGAGTATTTCTGTAACTGCTGATCTCCTGGGATTTTCACACACAACAGTCTCTAGAATTTACTCTGAATGGTGCCAAAAACAAAACAAAACATCCAGTGAGGGGCAGTTCTGCGGATGGAAATGCCTTGTTGATGGGAGAGGTCAACAGAGAATGGCCAGACTGGTTCGAACTGACAGAGTCTACAGTGACTCAGATAACCACTCTTTACAATTGTGGTGAGAAGAATAGTATCTCAGAACACTGTTCTGAGATTCGGGTTGGCGCTGTTTTGGCGGCACGAGGGGGACCTACACAATATTAGACAGGTGGTTTTAATGTTGTCGCTGATCAGTGTATATGTATGTATATATCTATCTATTGATCGATTGATTGATCGATAGATAGATACATATGCATTAATTCAGTGCGATTAATCATATTAAAAAAAGAATGCATTATGTAATGACATATGCAATCATGTCCCTGGACCGTAAAAAGTAATATTCCTACCATCAGTGCAATTCAAGCTTGAAGTACCACCTGTTTTCTCAAGGGGGCATTAAGCGAAACACCAGCTGTATAGACAACGCACATCTTAAACAGAGAAAAAAACACACTTACCGACACCAGACAGCACAAGATGAGTACTCGTTCTTGCGTTCAAACACAGTTTGATGGAATGCAAATCTGAACGCAGGGATCTCAAGACGTATATTTCTAAGTTTCAAACTATGTTTAACTTGACACAGCGACCTAAAAACTGTATTTTTATGACAACGCTACCAAAGTGAGACACTCCAAAAGCACCGTCTGAAGCATGTCTACATTGACGCATCCTTAGACAAACCTTATAATAAATCTATCTCAGACTGATTGACGATATCAGTTGCGAAAATAATTGCTGTGAACTTAAGCCCAATGATTGGCTTATGTTTAATAATATGGAAAAAAACAATATATTGGATTCTAAAGCCAATTTTTGTATTGTCTTATCAATGCTTTAATCGTCTGCCACAATAATGTAATGCATTTTAATTATCATAATGATAAAAAAATTTTGAATCTATTTTATTTATAATAATATACATATAACTAGATTTATTATTTAAATATTATTTATTAAATTATTGTTATTTGAGGGACTTTCTCAGCAAATATTTATATATGCGATTAATTGTGATTAATTTGATTCATTTATTTTTACAACATCTTTGTTTTTATTCAACCATTAATCCTTTCACTTTCAAACTTATGTTGACCAAGATGCATTAGATACACTCAACCTCAGCCGCAAGCCGGAAGAGAGATTCCGTCAAAGATGTCAATCAAGAAAAGTCGGCCGGCAGTTCTCAAGTGTCTCCTAACACGAAGTGATACTTGGAATGGCAGTGTCAAGATGTGTCTGTGTTTTGCCAGCTGATTTTTTGACATAATGCTTCATCTCCTTCACTCTGGGTGAAGAAAGAAGCTGTCATGCTTCAGCAGGCTGGATAATTATTTCTCTCTTATCCCCTGTGCCAGGTCCAATCTGAGCCCTCAACAACAGCCTGGGACCAAACCACAGCTTTCTCTCTCCTTCTTTCTTTTTGCTCCAGAGGAACAGCAGAACCACTGGCAATGGATTAGCAGAAGGGAAAAATAGCCTCTAGATTTGATAAGATTGCGCCAATAAAGAGAGCCAAAAGACTGAGATATCAAAAGGGGAAAAACTGAAGCATATTAACTTTCTTATCGACGGTACTGGCTTTGCTGTCTCTAAGCTTATATCTTGCCAGAGTTTTGATAAAATATTTGAATACTATTTTCATATCAGTCTGACTACGCCAAGTTTGGGTGACTGATATGAAAAGATATGGGGCCCAAGCTGTTGAAATGGCACGTGTGGGAGAATTTATCCATATTTTATATGAAAAGTGTTTTCCAGCTCTGATAAGATGGTTCTTCTTCCAAAAACATGGTCATCAACCCTTGGAGGAGCGTGTTTTCCTGCTGAAATCTTAAACCAGCTTAAGATTGTTTGCTGGTCTTAGCTTGTTTAAGCTGGTCTCCCAGTCTGAGACACTAAAAGTGTCTAAAACCATTTTAAAACCAGCAAACAGACCAGGCCGGGAGACCATCTAAGACCAGCACCATCGTGGGCTGGATTTTTTTTTTTTTTTTTTTTTTTTTGCTCAGCAGGAGTATTCATGCCTTGACTGTGTTAATATTTAATGCTAAAATAGCAATACACAGGATATCCATTTGCCTAGTACTGCCTACACACCCACAGAAATGCTATTACTTCAGCACTCTAATGGGCAAAAACAAACAATTGCCCTCTTCTCCTCTTTTCAAATTGATGACTGCTGTCATCCGCCCCTCTTCATTTGGAAATGTTTGGTTTTAACCATTGACCTCATAGGCTTAGTGAAACATTCCACGTCAACTAAGAGACGAAGCTTCGGGAAGGTTTGTGCAGTTTAAGAATCCGAGAAGCCTGCGTTTCGCAGATAAAACAGAACAATAGTGCTAATAGGCCACTCTGAGACAAACGTTTTCACTCTCCTAACACAATCTGTTAGGCATTAACAAAAGACAGATGCACTTCCACAGATTGATTAGTGGTGGTCAGCCAGGGTAGCCACCCCTTTCTCTGGGAGCACAGCTGCCAATGTGTTGTTGGATGATAATGCCAGCGCTACCCAACCACACCACAGGCATCCTGGTACTGATAGCAACACAACAGCATTTCTTATGGGCACCATATTAATGGAGATTTTTTGTTAATTTTACTCAGTGAAATGCTGCTTTTGTTTCATCTTGTTTTTGTGATTATTGTTTCATGGCTGTAAAACGCATCGCAGAGGATGTTGGGTGAAACTAATGACTGACCAGCAATAATGTAATGGACCTGGCAGGGCTAGTAAACAAGCTATTTGTATAAACCTACTGCCAGTGCCAGAGCTCACACAACAGCAGTTTCGTAACAGGGTATGTTCCTTGAAAAGGTACTCCAAAGCAAATAAAGATGAAAACAGTTAGTCAAAAATAGGCTGCTTTCTTAGATGTGAAGACTAGAAGGGACAATGTTGCAGATAACCTACAATCTGAGATTTATGTATACTAAATTAGTCATGTCGTATTACACCCAGGGGCTGAAAATGCATACCAAGCCATAGACTTGTGGGCAGTGCTTTGACATATGGTGTGGGACAGTCACGGATGACCAGGGTTCGAGTCCCAGCCCTAAGGTCCTTTCTCGATCCCGTTCCCTCTGTTCCCTGTTTTCCCTGTCTAACTATTTTACCTTTCCTATCTAATAAAGGTGAGAAATGCCTTATAATGATAATAATAACTTTTAAAAGATTACTCAAACCAACAGCGATTTTGAGAGCAACAGTGAGTATAGACTTTATATTGGAAGCCAGAAAGCTTTAAAACAAAAAACTTTAAAAATCCATTTTGTACTGACACATTTTATTTATTCTTCTTATCTTTTTTTTTTTTTTTTTTTTTTATTTGAATTGTTGGAAGATCCTAAAGGTTTAATTTTTATTTTTAGCTTCCCAGTTGGTGTATTTATTCATTTTTTCTCACCAGTTCCCAATGCGCTCTAAGTCCTCATGGTGGCGTAGTGACTCGCCTCAATCTGGGTGGCGGAGATTGAATCTCAGTTGCCTCCGCGTCTGAGACCATCAACCCGCGCATCTTATCGTGTGGCTTGTTGAGCATGTTACTGTGGAGACATATAGTGTGTGTGGATCTTATCACGTGGCTTGTTGAGTGTGTTACCTTGGAGACATGGTGTGTGTGGAGGATTCAAGCTATTCTCCGTGGCATCCACGCACAACTCATCACGCGCCCCACCGAGAGTGAACCACATTATAGCGACCACGAGGAGGTTGCCCCATGTGACTCTACCCTCCCTAGCAACCGGGCCAATTTGGTTGCTTAGGAGACTGGCTGGAGTCACTCAGCATGCCCTGGATTCGATCTCGCGACACCAGTGGTGGTAGTCGGCGTCTTTACTCGCTGAGCTACCCAGGCCCCCCAGTCTCCTAAGCAACCGGGCCAATTTGGTTGCTTAGGAGACTGGCTGGAGTCACTCAGCATGCCCTGGATTCGATCTCGCGACTCCAGTGGTGGTAGTCGGCGTCTTTACTCGCTGAGCTACCCAGGCCCCCCAGTTGGTGTATTTTAAAGCTCTACATCAAATATTCTACCCTAATCTTTGCTGTAGAAAAAATTACTATGTGCCGCATGGCTATAGCTATTTTTCTTGAGCTAATGTATTTGATTTAAATTTATCAAATTTATCCAGTGGGGCATTATTATCTTAATTGGTTGTAAGTTGATCTAATTTGATCTTGTGTTCAATAATGAATAGATCAGTTGGATCATTATAACTATAAAACACTAATTGGAGCAAGAATTGATTTGATATTTAAGCTGACTGCTGATATGAACAAAATTAAATGTAAGAAAGCAACCTTTGTTCAATACATGGTTTTCTATGATCAGCACTTAATGTCATTACTTGTAGTAAATAAAACCCTCTTTAGTTTGTTTATTCCAAAATCTCTTCTCATTTGCCTTGCTTGTTTTTTTTTTTTTTTTAAACCTTTTCAGATATATAATCTTTTTATGAAAGGTTTATTATCTGTAGTAACATGTTAATAACACATTGTTACATTTAAGAACTTCTGCATGCTTATGTCTACATGAATTGTGATGTAATGTCTAGATCATAAGCTGATTTCATTAGACTGCTTAGCTTCAAGCTGTGTTCCATGTACTTCAGTTAACCATTAATACGATATGCTCAATATTTGTTCAAAATCTGCTAGCCTGGAGCTATAGTCCAGCATTCCTACAGTAAAATGAGTTTGTTTACAAAAAAATAAGATCCTGCACCCCTGACAGTTTCTATCTTATGTGTTCTTTTTTTTATTCTAAATCCCACTGCCAGTTTGAGTGAAGTGCACCTTATTTTTATGAAGCAGCATTTACTCATGTACGACAAAACATAAATCATGTCCCATGTTTCATTAATATACATAGATGTCAATAGGAAACGCATGACTGGAAGAAATATGACTGTGCACAATAAAGGCCGAATTGAAAAATGCGATGCAGCTGAAAGCAATGTAGTGTGGAGAATGGGGCTCTGTGCTGTTGCTCCTAGATATGTGCTGCCCTCTGGTGGCAGTGTGTGCATTGTTGGTACAGCTTGAGGTAGAGCAGTTCTAAACACCAGATTGTGTGCTGTAAAAAAAAAACAGAACTTATGATATCCTAGATTTCTCTCAAACTTGGCAGGAAATTACATCAACCTACCAATGGATTCCTTCACCTTCAATGACAGCATTACTGAGTATGTGTATTAAGCCGTTTTCCTCATGGGGACCACAGTGTAGGTGATTTCAGGTTTTACTATCCTTTAATATCCTTGCCTGATGCAGGCAAAACCTGACCCATGCACTCTCGATGTGACATGCAGCAGTGTGTCTGTATTGATGGGTATTGAAAGGTTTCGGTCAAGTAGTACTACCTTCAATTGAGCAGTGTTCCAGGACTGTGTCTCTACAAGTGTTTTTGTTTGTTTGTTTGTTTGTTTGTTTGTCCCCCTCATTATCTTGAAGGATTAGGCATTAGTCTGTTTGTGTGTGTGTGATGCAGAATGGCAGACACAACTTGCCACTGAAGTGGATAGAATAACAGATGTACACATGCTGTGGTCGTGGTTAATACCTGCCAGTTTCAGTGTCAGAAACTGGACAATATATCCAGTCTGTCGGATCCATTAACCTTTTCATGAGCAGGGTCTAAATTCCCCTGCAGTGTCCCCTGGAGTGAGTTATTTTTGCATGTTACACTGCACAGCAGGTAGAGGTGTATTTATTTATGTATTTATAATAGAGTGTAGAGGAATACTTACTTATTTTAATTTTTGATTTCTTGATATAAAAAATAAAATACTGTATATAATATAGTAAACATGTGAACAAATGGGTTATGTCTGCTTTACTGTATTTGTTTTATTTCATTTTTATAGATGTAAAAAACAAATGAACAAATAATATCAGCAGTCCAGTTTGCCTATATGCACTGTTTGACTTCTCAGACGTGTGTGTGTGTGTGACAAGCGCTAATGTAAACAGACTTGGCTGCGTGCATCGGATAATCACGCTCAATCAGCATGTTTTCACTGTGAGTATACGAGTTTTAAACTGATAGTTTGTCTGAAACAAACGTATTATATGCCTGAAAAGACTGATTGAGTTGCTGTTTGTGTGAATGAAAACTGCATCTGCACCTAATCAGCAGACGTGGCTGCGTGCATGGGAAGATCATGTTTAGTTATGATAGCTGTGCATATACAAGCTGTGAACTGTTATCGTGGTACTTTGGTTACAGTTAGGCTGTTTGTTACATAAAATAAACATATTATGTGCTTGAAAAGACTATGTAGCTGTTTGTTTGACGAATGACAATGGCTACTTATATAAACAAACATGGCAGCACGCATCAGAGGAAGAGTGCGTTTGATGTATTGACTGTGCATATAAGAGCTGTAAACTTCTTATCATGGTACTTTGGCAACGAGTTATTCTGTGGTTTAAAAGACTGTGTGGGTAACTGTTTGAGCTAATATAAATTACAGATGCTTGACAGCTTGTAACGTAATTGGCTGTTGCAGAAACACATATGTGTAAAACTACCCTGTGGGGCCCAGTTATTAACCATCACATATGTGTGACGGTATGTATGAAAAGGTTAATAGACCCCCTCACACATCTGTTGCATTACTGAAAAATTACGAAAGGATATGCATTTTCAGAATACAGATGACAGTGCCACTGGATGCCCTGACTCTGTTGGTAACACCACAGCTAGAGCTGTTTTCTTCTTTTTTTTTTTATTTTTATTTTATTTTTGGGGGGGGGGATGTGGATGTTGTCACTTGAATAGCCATGCGGTTGCTCAACCAGGTGGGCATGTACCTGTTGGAGGAGGCATTGTCTGCCTGTCTAACAGTCTCTGTCTGTGTCTTTTACTTTTCACCACTCTTTCTATCCATCTCTGACTGTTTGTCTGGAACCATGTGGGTTGATCTTTGATTTTGACCTCTTTATCTAAGAACTAAAAAGCATAGATTGCTCTCTCTGAAAGTTTTGTTTTTGTTTTTCAGTTTTTATTTGCATGACAAATATGTTTACATTCGTATTGCTAAAGCATTTACAGCTGAGCTGCATACAAATAAAACAATGAAAAACAAAGTACATTATATAAGAAAAATAGACAAAATATATGATCGATACTTGAAAAATATGGTATAAAGGTAAAAGTAATAAATTATAAAAATGAATTTATACGCAAAGTTCATCAATGTCATCTTTTAGTTCACCTGCCATGCTGATTTTTGCAACTGTCATCATTTTAGTCATATAATTAATTAATAACATGTGTATTACCCTTAAAAACATTTTAATAACACTTTAACTTAAGTACTGCTGTATACAAGCATCTAGATGAATTATGTGGTCTCTCTTTTAAAAGCAAATTTCATCTGAATATTTTGTTCAGATGCCATGCTTAATTTTGCAACTGTCAAAAATGCCATATGGTTGATGAACAAGATGTTTTATTACTCTCAGCAACATGGTAATAACACTTTATAACTTTTCAGAAAGGCTGTATGTGAATGCCCACATAAATTATGATGTAGTCTCTCTCTCTCTCTCTCTCTCACACACACTCAATGAAAGCTTCTAGCCAGTAGAGCTGGTAACAGCATTTGTGGGAGAATCTGCCACTATCTCTCTGATCCTCTGATCTCCTCTCTAAGCATGTAAACATCATTACCACAGAATGGAGCCAGCAGTCACCGTCAAAGATTATCATAGATTATGGGTAAACATGCCAAATTAATCTCATTTGTTGATTTGCTAATTTGACTGAAAGAAAATGACACTTGATTGAGTGGTTCACGTTGTTCGAGTAACATGAGCTGCAAACAATCCTGTATGTGTGTGAGCATACGTGTGTATGCAGTTGTGTACATACATTGATATTCCTTCAATGCCTACAACACATTTATGGAAATTATTGTTGGATTGTGTGAAGTAAAATGTTCTTAGAATCTTTCGAGGGAGTGTGGTTGTTATACAGTATACAATTGTTAGTAAAGCTGAGACAGTGTTAGCCTTGTATGTCCTATCTACAGTAGCTTGTGTATGAACTTTGGTAAGCAACAAGTCGATTTCCTGTGTGATCATTTGTTGCAGGCTAGTGCTATTTTATAATAAAGTGTTTAGTTGTGACTATACCACGTTCAAAGCCATTGTAAAATGCAGACAAATGCACACCTTAGACTGAACATCAGTTGAATTCTATAAAAAATGTTTTGTTTTTTTTTTCGTTTTTTTTTTTCATCTTTTCACCCCTTCTCTTTTTTGCTTTCAGGTAGAGGCCATCTTGGTAAATATCTTTGGAGGGATTGTTAACTGTGCCATCATTGCTAACGGGATCACCAAGGCCTGCAGAGAACTGGAGCTCAAGGTTCCACTGGTGGTCAGGCTCGAAGGTAGATATCAAATTCAACCAGAGTCCCTATTTTTTCACTTTCTTGCAACTTCAGCCTTCATGACTAAAAAATAGTGCTCCTTTCAAAACTTTCACCTGCAACAGAACCCATGTTTGTCAAGTGAAGAGTGACGTGTTCGTTAGCAAGCGCATCACGCCGCAGTGGTTGTTAGTGGCTGTGAGAAGAGTAAAGGGGCCAGGCGTTGATTGCGGGACCTCTCACCTGTGTATGCTAATGCTACGTGCTTGTGTGACACTGGGCCTCGGCCTTCTCCCATCTGGCCATTAGGATAATTGGCAGAAAACAGCTGAGTCGTTTTGCCTGGGAGAGAGACATATCCTCCACCCCATTAGTTTTCTGCCCCTCGTTTGTCTGTGATGCACCATGTCCTTCTGATGACTACTAAAATAATACAAAATCTGCCCTTTTACTTATAATTTTTGTGAAAGTGCTTAAAAGTTGTTGTTGTAGTGCCTCTAGTGTTTATTTCACCAGCAAACTACCGCGATATGTACAATGAGCCACTTAAAGGTGCACTCAGTAATTTTTTTTCCTTATAAAAAGTTTTACTCCTAAAGAAGTTAATTGTAATTTTCAAATATATGTATAAAATCATGATCACGCACATGAGATGAAGATTCCAGTCATTAACCTTATAAAAGCTGCTTTATTCTATATGGAGAGGGTCCCCTCATGGGGGCTGCCATGTTAGAATAACATGACCAGCCTAATACAATTCGCTTTATCTCAGTAACCAGCCTGATATTGGACACTTTCACTCATGGATTAAAGTAATCATAGCTGACTGCGAATAGTGAATTTCTATAATGGCATCTGAAACTGAAAACAAAATATTTTGAATGATGCTACATCCAGGCCACTAGGTCCAAGTCCAAAGCAACACACAAAAAAAAAGGGAACCTTTAAAAGTCATTTTGCAAAAAAGTTTGCTTTAGTAACGTGATTCTATGAGATCAGGAAAAAATATCGTCAAAATAAGTGGTTTGGAATGACACGAGGGTGAGAAAATAATTACCGAATTTTCATTTTTAGACTTGATTGTTTACTTTAAATTATGACATTAATGTTCTGCATTAATAAATCTGTATTCTTCCAAATAAAAAAAAGGCTTTATACATAGCGCTCAAGCAATTACTGACACAAAACGTTCACCATATTTTCCATCCAAATAAAAAATTCCCTAAAAGCAACAGCAGCCCAGATTGGCCTGTCTTCTCTGAAAAAGTGAATAAGCCACAGTGGCCTGAACGCTCTCAGTAATAGGTGTAAGAAGCAGCATGCTGCTTACAGATCGATCATCTTTTCTGTCTCTCTGTCTGTGGCTGATTACGTCTGACAGATCGCTATAAGAAGGTTCCCAGCTTAGAATTTAGTTGTATTAGCTGCCTATCGATTTCAATCAATCTCTTACCAGAGCCCTTCCATGAGACCCACTTTTCCAAGAAAGACTTCAGGTGTGTGCACATACGACCCTACATACATACTAGCCTTTTCACAATCAGCCTCTCCATAGACAGCTCAGTCTGTCAATAGCACTCGTTGATCTCACACCCTGTTGGTCGCACATGCAATACAGTATAACATCTTCATTTTGTTCTTCAACATTCTTTATCACACCAAAACTCACATAAAATGACAGTTTCAATATGCAAGCTCATATCCTCATGAATAGCTCCTACAGTGAGATCTCATGAAAAGTCATAAAAATATATAAAGACTGTTGTGTTAAGTAAACACAATATTTTACATTTATCATATTTATCACACTGTATATAAATTTGGATAAATGGTTTAAACAGGGTTTTATTAGATATTTTTTCTCTCATTTTCTGCTTAAGGCATAATCAGATTACCCAAAATATTTAACAATCAAGCACACAAGGGTTTAGGAGTGCATAGAAATGTCTGAATGATGGGCGTTGCAATTCTTTGGAAATCTGCAGAGCTTCTTACAGAATAAGTGGGCACAGATTTCATGTGTGCCCAACATCTAGGATGAGAATGTCTTAAAATCAAGGCTAATTGGAAAGAGATGCTTTAAAACTCTGTTTTGGTCACCATCTTTTCAGACCAGTAGGCTAATATATACACAACAAGGCCTACATATGAAATGCGTCAGACTTGAAAAGGGATACAAAATTAGTTTGAAAGTCTTTGGCCGCCATTGCTGATGGTGCCTCAGGACAACTTGCATTTTAAGCCCCATATAATTATGTATCAAAATAAGTCTCAATTACTTTATATAAAAACTGAGACTGGTGAAGCCCCTTTCAAAAAAATCTATATCTGTGCATACATGTTTAAAATGATATCCATTCAGTTTCATAATAAACATGTACTCACACATTAGTTATTTAATGTAAGGTTTTTTTTTTTTTCTTCCCAGAGTTATAGTCTATTTTGCATTCATTCAGCAAGGTTTTGGTGTTAAGTTGGTCTCTAGCAGCACCTAGTGGCAGTGGGTGGGTACAGACCTTTGTGTGCATGTAAGACAGCTCTTGGAGAATGAGATCAAGTGTGTGTGTGTGTGTGTGTGTGTGTGTGTGTGTGTGTGTGTGTGTGTGTGTGTGTTGTGTGTGTGTGTAGAGAGAGAGAGAGAGAGAGAGAGAGAGAGAGAGAGCTTGTCACACGTTCCTTCTGCTGGCCTACTCTTAATTCTGTTTGTATCCATGTTTTGTATAATAATTCCTTACATTTATATAGCGCTTTTCTATGCACTCAAAGTGCTTTAAATAGTATAGGGGGAACCTCCTCTAACACCAACAGTGTGCAGCATCTACCTGGATGATGCGACGGCAGCCATAGTGCACCAGAACGCCCACCACACCAGCTGTTGGTGGAGAGGAGAGTGATGTAGCCAATTAAGGGATGGGGATTATTAGGAGGCCACGATAGATAAGGGCCAATTGTATGTATGTACATGAACTTGAAAATGTTATTGTATTATGAATTAAAGGGATAGATCACCCAAAAATTATAATTATGTAATCATTTACTCACCTTTGTGTTGTTCCAAACCGTATTACTTTTTCTTTGGTGGAACTCAAAAAGTTAAGTTTTGAAGAATGTTCATGTTGCTCTCCTCCATACAATGAGAGTAAATGGTGGCCAGGGGCTGTCAAGCTCCAAAAAGGACAGAAAAACCCCATAACATAACAGTAGTACATACATTCTCATGAGCCATATACCATGTCTTCTGAAGCCATATAGCCTTGTATGAGGAACAGACTGAAACTTACATTTCTATTCACTCAGAATATTGCCTGACCGCCTTTTTCATTGTATTGAAAAGGGCAGCCTTGACATTCTGCTATAAATAAATCCTTTTGTGTTCCACGGAAGAAAGAAATTCATACAGGTTTTGAAAGACATTGCTTTGACTCATACAAGGCCACCCATTAACCAATATGTGCAGACCAAGACAAAACACAACCCTTCCGTCTGTGTGTATAAATGTTTTAATGTTTGTTTGTTTTTTTGTTTTTTTTTATGCAGTTTCCTCTCCTTGCCCTCTGTATGCCTTGACGGCTCAAACAGCGGCCGATACTCTATACTCTCAGCACATGCCCCCAATCGCCCTCATCCTCCGCTAATGAAATTATACAATTGATTGTTTTGTGCTGCCAAATGTGGGAGACGTGTTAGAAATGAGTTATTGTGCGAGCAGACAAAAGCGCTGAAATATCAGTAGTTAAGTGGTGCTGGTAATTGAATTCCTCATGAAACTGCTATTGATTAAAACATCCTCTCTCCTGAGAGAAAGAGGATTATCATAATTACACTGCAGAAAAATAACATACACACACACACACACACACACACACACACAGGTGTACCTACCAAAAAATGTATACATGGACATAGTGATACACTGCATTAAAATATGTACATGCACTGGTGGCCAGAAGTTTGGAATAATGTACAGATTTTGCTGTTTCAGAAGGAAATTGTTACTTTAATTCACCAAAGTGGCATTCAACTGATCACAAAGTACAGTCAGGACATTACTGATATAAAAAAACAGCACCATCACTATTTGAAAAAAGTAATTTTTGATCAAATCTACACAGGCCCCATTTAACACCTTATCCTTGAGTAATCATGCTAAATTGCTAATTTGGTACTAGAAAATCACTTGCCATTATATCAAAAACAGTTTAAAGCTATTTGGTTTATTAAATGAAGCTTAACATTTTCTTTGCTTTTGAGTTGCCACAGTATGCAATAAACTGGCATGTCTTATGGTCAATATTAGGTCAAAAATGACAAAAAAAAAACTGCTTTCTCTAGAAACTCGACAGAAAAAGATGTGGAAGGCCAGATGTTCAACTAAACAAGAGGATAAGTACATCAGAGTCTCTAGTTTGAGAAATTGATGTCTCATATGTCCTCAGCTGACAGCTTCATTGAATTCTACCCGCTCAACACCAGTTTCATGTACAACAGTAAAGAGAAGACTCAGGTTGCTGGCCTTATGGGAAGAATTGTAAAGAAAAAGCCACTTTTGAAACAGAAAAACAAAAAGAAAAGGTTAGAGTGTGCAAAGAAACACAGACATTGGACAACAGATAATTGGAAAAGAGTGTTATGGATCTTAAACCCATTGAGCTTTTGTGGGATCAGCTAGACTGTGAGTTGCGTGAGAAGTGCCAGAGAAGACAGCCACATCTATGGCGAGTGCTACAGGAAGTGTGGGGTGAAATGTTACCTGAGTATCTGGACAAACTGACAGCTAGAATGCCAAGGATCTGCAAAGCTTTCATTGCTGCATGTGGAGATTTTCTGATGAGAACTCTTTGAAGTAGTTTAAGAAGTTCTGAACATTTCTTTCAAATTGTATTAGTAATTTCTCATGTTATTAATGTCCTGACTATACATTGTGATCAGTTGAACGCCACTTTGGTGAATAAAAAGTACTAGTTTCTTTCCATTAGAGCAAAATCTGTACATTATTCCAAACTTTTGGCCGCCAGTGTAAATATGTAGCTTATGTGTATATATTGTATTTACACAAATATAAATATAATAAAAACACATTTCCACTCACATACAGCCACACACAGATGGAATTGCAAATCTTTAAATATTTAATTGCCGCAGTAGTCAAAAAAGTATGAGGATTCAGAGTCATGGCCTTGCAGTTAGCATGTTGATCTGTAGTGCTCATGTGAGTGACTAAGGTTTGAGTCTTGTCCCCCCCCCCCGTTGTTCATCAAAAATGTAAATACATAAATAAGGTTGTATAAGTTTGTTAACCAAATTGTTGAACTAACAATGTCTGTATATGGCAATACATTTTTAACATTGAAAGTTGGATAATGTCATTTTAGTTAATGCTTTATAAAGTACAGGGTTCCCATAGTGATGGAAAACCTGTAAATATCAGGGAATTTACAAATTGTGCTTTTCAGACCTAGAAAAGTCATGGCAATTTATATAGTGGATATAAATTTGTTTTAGTGAATTCTTTTGAGTGGGTTCTTGTCAGTTAATTGTTTGAAATGATGCTGAGTGAATGCGGTCTGAATGATTAATTAGCGAAGAATGAAGCAAAGTGATTTCCAAACATCGGTTTATTGAAATCACAAATGACAGGGAAAGTCATGGAATTCATTAGTCAAAAAGGTGGAAACCCTGTAACTAACATTTAACAGAACACAAACAATAGTAAATACTGTAAAAAAACAAAAAACAACAACAACAAATAAACATTGTTAGTTCATGATACCTAATGCATTCATGTTAACACACTGTATAGAACCTTTCTGTAATGTGTTGTCAAAAATGTATTCAATAAAAAAAGATAATAAAAAAAATAAATAATAATAAATAAATAAATAAATAGGATGAAGACGTAGATGTAATACAAATACACATACGCACACACACTTTGTGAAGGATGAGACTGTGGGATGTTGAGATGTTCTTTTCTCCCTGTGGTTGCACACTCATCTGTGAAATCAGCACCTCTGTCATCAACAGCTGCTCACCTCTCCATAACACGTGCACACACACACGCACACGCACACTTTACGTACACACATCTCACAACTTTCATTCCCTTTCCTACTTGCCCTTCTCATTTCATTTCAATCAATCTCTATCCTTTTGACCCCTGTGGAGTTTGTCTCTGAATTCGTTTTGTTGTGCTGGCCCGGGCCCTGGCCTTGCGTCAAGAGGGCCACAGTTCGATAACATTTAGAGTCACTGTAGAGACTACAAGGGCTGCCCAAGCAAAATGAAACGGAACACGATCCGTCGGAACCTCGGCAGCTGGCACTGACACGTCCTTGCCGGTGAATGAGGGTCTCTCATTTCCAGCCAATGGAACGTAAATCCCCATTGCTATTCAGCCAATGGAACAGTTCCTCTCCTTTTCAGCCAGTGGAACTACCCCAAAGCATTTTCAACACCACTGAGTCTGCAAACCAGCAGAGACAAGCTCAGTCCTTGCCAGTCACAACCTTCCGAAAGCACAATGACTTTTTTTTTTTCTTGTCTGGCCAGATTTCCTTTCTTATATCTGCTGAATGTTAATGGCCTTATTGCAAGGCACAGGTGTCATGTACTTATTTTTTTAGGGGGCACCAGTGGCAGTCCTGGCTTATTTGGTGGCCTTGAATAGTGCAGTTTCAGTTTAGCATTTGTCTCAGTTTGAATTGCCATGACGCTTCTGTTGTAAGGGTTAAAGATTCCAATTAACCTAAGTGAATTTGATCTTGAATGTGTTCTGTTTGTGTGCAGGGACTAATGTTCAGGAGGCAAAGCGTATCCTGTCCGAAAGTGGGTTGCCCATTACTGCTGCCAGTGACCTGGATGATGCAGCCAAGAAGGCTGTTGCCGCCATTGCCAAGAAATAATTGCATTCACATACAGTGTACACAGACATACAAAATAGTCATATACCGATACACATGCTCAAAGAGAGTTGTGGCCAACTTCACTGTATACTCCTCATTGATTCAATCATGCCTGGGTGAAAGCCACTTTTCTCACCTGCCTTCTGAACCATACATAACCTTCCACCTATCCCTAGTAGCACTTGTCTATTTTCTCCTTGGACGGTCTTGTATTTGAGATCCTTTTCATAAGTAATTTAAAATCTTTAAAATATTTTAAAATATGGAGCAAATAAGTCAGGACACACAAAAAGGTCTCAAATATGGGACTATCTCAGGAAACATGGGACTTCTGCTCAACTAGATCTCCCAGACTCGTATATAATTTTTGTTTGTCTGAATGCAGCCCTTTCTATAGCACAGTAAATGAGTATTTTTTTCAAACAGAACAGATATATTCAAAATATGAATATATATATAGAGAGAGAGAGAGAGAGAGAGAGAGAGAGAGAGAGATGCTGATCAAATATTAGATTAAATCATAGCTTATTGGCTTATTGCATTCCATATTAATGCTGATTGTGTTACTGTATCACCTTAAGTAAACCATGAAACATTACAGTGTCATGTGGTTGCGTGGAATAGCCCTGTTCATTTTTAATAAGATAACAACTGTGAAATATGTCTAAAATCTGATATTGATTCATTAATGTCCATATGATATCACCATCCCAAACTGATTTATTGAGATTGTAAGGGTGTGATAAATTAGGTGACCTGACTGAGACGGACAGTTTTTTCCAGGTATACATTTTAAATCTGAAGATCAGGTAATGTGCCATATGCCTTATTTACAACATAATGATTTGTGGAGTCTGCAATGTATCTGCCTTAATGATATTGAACAGTAAATGCAATACTGATACTAACATTTCCTGATCACACATATCAAAATTCAGTGATTCTTATACACATCATAATGTATGATTCTGTACTTAACTCATCAAATGATTTGTGGGGTGTTTTTAAAAATTCATGCACGACGTTTGTGTATAGATTTTATTGTGCTTGTGTGAAGAAGAGGTTTTAAAAGCAAAAGGCCTATGTTCCATCATTTATCTGATGTATTTCTTTATTATTATATAACAATTAATAAATATAATGAGCTTTTTTTATAATTATGGATGTATATTGGAAGTTAATGTATATTTAAAAAATGAGTCGTAAACAATTGAAAATAAAACAGGAAATTTCAATAAATCTTTCCTTAGAGGTTTTTTTGTTTGTTTTTGTTTTTTTTGTTTTTTTTTTCAGTCATTGCCATCACAGTTGCTTTTCTATAACCATATGAAATCAATATGATATTAAAGTTGTTGAAGAAGTGATTCAGGGTTTTAAAAATCCACATTTTCTATTTTTTTAATTTTTTTTTATTTATTGTTTTGGCACAAGATTGCTCATTGACTTGAAATGTGATTGCCATAATTACAGAAGTGCGTGTGCGTGTGTGTGTGTGTGTGTGTGTGTGTGTGTGTGTGTTTTTGCGAATGTTTTCGGAAATCCATCCCTGTCAACGGCTTGGAACATATGATGGATTATCTGTCAGCTGATCCGAGAGGACACCCGGACCAGATCAAGTCCCTCAAGCAACAGACCTGGACTCACTCTTCTTCTTTCACTTTTTCATTCTCTCTCTCTCACTCACTCTTACAAGTCTCACTGTCAAATTGATCTGTGAGCATTCAAGTGAATGCAGAAATCAGCCTGTATGGGCCTTCATGCCTGCAAAATCCCTGCTGATGTTTGACCTAGTGGTGACATGTCACACTGATGCACAGAGTTACGTGTCATTAGAAGGTGAAGTGTGGAGGTGTCGTGCGCCATGCGGGCTGCAGCAGCCGGGTGTAAATTGAGGAGATTGTTCAATAATTGCCTATTTCAAGCTCTTCCTTCACCGTGTCAAATACAAGTGTGTTGATGGATTAGACTGTAGAGTTAGAGTCTTGTTAAAATATTCTCTTGTACTGACATTGTATAATTTAGAGGTCATTGAATGTGTGTGTGTCTGTATTGGGGAGGTGGATGTAATGACCAAAATTAGTGCTGCTCTCTTGTATAAATATAGATGAGGTGAAAGATGTTGGGGGTTACCATTCGATTTAAACTATCTACGTCCAGCTCTTACGATAATACTGACTGTTTAGACAGCAGATTGATCAACTGTAATAGCTAGCTGTCATTGTTGGTCTTGGTCTCATTAAGAAAACTGCATTTTAATGTCGAAAAAGCATTTTCAAGCCTTCTTCTTACATCCTTGTAATTGTTCAGTTGAAGTTTTGAAAGGATTGTGGCCACTCTTTTTTTCCTTAAACATTCAGAATGGATGTCAAAGCGGTAATTGCCACTTTGGGAAGCTGCCTTTTGAGTTTAGTGTGAAACTGATCGCAGCCCTTTGTGAAAAGCGCAATTTTCTTCCTGGACAGTAAGGTCAAGTCATCCTTTCAGGAATATTGGTTATTTATTGTGTCGTTTAGAGGTAACAGCCGCAAATTTATTAGTTTATAAAAAAGCAGTGTGCTTGTAGATGGTACGCCATGATTGCGTTTGGGTTGTCAGAGAAATGGGCTATTCACTGATTCTGCATTGCCAGTATTTTATGTTTGTGAGTCTAAAATGGACATCTAACAAAAACTTTTCCGTATGTTGACGCCCAAGATTTTGATTGGGTTCTTGGGTAAAACTGAGGCAAGCACCATGTGATTTTTCACAAAGGAAAATCCAGCACTTTTCAAGGGGGGTATGGAGGTTTGCAGAAAACTTGCCCAAGGAATAAATCTGCCAGTTTTCTGACCTTTAAATGTCCTTGAGTTTTAGGAGTTGTAGAAATAGAAAGTAGTAGAAAGGATTGCCTTCTCTCACAGTAAAACTTCACAAAGAAGCTTGTGTCGTGGAAATCTGTGGACCATTATTGCATCAAGCCATGAAAGACAACGATGGATACGTTTTATAAGGCTGAAGTGAAAATGTTGGCCGAAAGCACTCTCAGGTGGTTGATTTTGTTATCTAGTGCTTTATATTCAGGTCTCGTGGTTTGGGCATATAGCACAGATAGGCAGAAAAATCAATTTCTTTCTTATAGAATTGCAGCCGGGGATTCTGTAACTGCAGCACTTTAAGATCGATTTAAATTACTCTCTTTGTCTCCTTAACAAGGAATTGAGCTGTGAGCTGCTGGATTTGCTATTCTGAGATACTTATTAAAATTTCATTTTCGATTTCAATTGTATTTGACTGTTGGAGATTTTATTTAACTTTCTTGACAATCAAAGTGTCTTAAAGTTTATATATACAGTACCAGTTCCCTTATTTTTATTATCAGCTGTTCCTATTGTAACTCTTACAGTTTGTTAATAGCTCATTGTGTACACAAGTTGTACATTTTACCTAGAAGAGGCGACATTTTATGCAGCAATTAAGATAGAAAGCCTTAATGTGAGAAAAAACATCCATGATTCACTTACCACATATTTGCCACAATAGATATTCCACATAATTATCAGAAAGATAACACAATAACAAGTTCTAGTAAAATAAGCAAAACCCTTACATCTCAATCGAAATCTTCAATAATTTTTAGTGAATAGACACCTTTCCATCTATTATATTTAAATATGTTTTGTTCTCATTGAATTATTTTGTATATTCACATGAGAACTTGTGTTGGTTTTTAATGCTAAATGCAAGTTCTCATGTTAACATGCGAGCCAATGTGACGTCAAGATGTTCGCTGAAAAATGACTTCAGTTTTGGGTTGTTTCTCACCAAAGCTTATCGTAAGCCTTCAGAAGACTTGGAAAATTACATACGAGTCACATACACTTCTTTTATGAGACTTTTGGTTCATTTTTTAAGCTTTAAAATAAGGCACTGTCCACTGCCATTGTAATAAAAACATCTCCTTTTGGGTTCCTAAGAACGAAATAAAGTCATAGGTTTAGAATGACATGCACTAAAAAACAAATTTTTGCTTCTTGTTGAATAAAAGTTACTTAAAATGAGCTAATGAAACAATTCTTGAATTTCTAATTCATTTTACTTAATTTCATTTTAATTTATGGACTTAATTTCATTTTGTGCAATAAATTTAAATTTGTAAAATGAAGTTTACTTAATCCATTTGCATTGGGACAGATTCGTTGGCCATAACCAGAAATGTATGTGATATCAGGTTCCTAGCCCGCACCACACGCATGAGTAAAAATTGCAAGTTAATGCAGTATTTACACTTATTGTAAATTTGGGTTTTGTGTCATTTGAGTGCATCTATTTTCAAAAATATTACTGTTAAGTGTCACCGTCAGTGTGGTTTTGTGTTGGATGTTAAGGACCCTGCATGCCTGTTTGGAAAGCTTGATTGTAAAACTCATCAGCAAGATGTTGTTTTCTATGGCTGATACTACAAACTTACAGCTTGTTACAATTACAAACAACAAAGGTTTGAGAAAAAAAGAACGGAAGTGCCAGAAATTAAGTTGCCTCAACTTAATTAAAATGATGTGACAAATTTGTATCTAGTAGATGTGACCAAATAAATTTAATTTAGTACAAGACTTCAAATTCATTCAAATAACAGTTTTTGATGAAAAAAAAAAATGATATAACTGTGTGGAAAAGCTGTCCTTAATTTTATTAAGTTCATTGAACGTTTTTATTTTTTGAGTGTGAGGGGAGTACATTACAGAGTTTTTATTTTTGGGTGAAATATTCCTTTAACCAGCCAAATTGACCATGCACCTGAGGCTTCACTAAAATGTATCCTCTCATATTTGTCATCTGTCTGTGTCTCACAGAGTTATAGTCAGTTCTCTTATGTCGTTCCTGGTTTTACAGTTTCCAATCTCAGAGTTAACAACATGATTGTACTTGTTCTATATCCTCATCTACATTGTAAAGCTCGTCATCGGCGTTCTCTCCCTCTCGTCCTCTCTCATTCTCTCAATTTATTTGCTTCCCCCCTCACCAGCTGGGGACTGTATATTATCCTCCTTTGTCAACGAGCGATTAATTGCCTTTTATTAATTAAACGAGGATGCAACAAAGGTGCTGACTGAATACACTTCAGGCAGTCAACCATGCAGTCTTTTCAAATATTTGTTAGTTTCTTTTTGTTTGACAAACTTTCTTCTCCTGCAAAGTTTTGACAGTGATTTGTATGTGTGTTTGTGAGCGCTTCTCTGATCCAATTAACTACAAAGAGGTATCCAGAGAGACGGCTTCAATAAAGAGGAAATCAACTGATGGCTGACACTAATTAAAAGCTCATTTCATGTGACCTCTGAAAAAGCCTCTCTAATTAAAACAGAAATGAAAGCAGGAGTGTTTGGTTTAAAACGGCCTGATAATGAGATGTTGTGGCATCCTGGTGGAGTTTGGAGCAGATGTGGGGATGACAAACACACTAAAAAACCAACTTGCACTCTCATGCATTCTGATCAGATGGGTAGCAAACTAAATCTTAAAATTCTGTGATTTAACTCTACCGTCCGTGCCGCCCCTGGCAAGATGCCACCCCTGGCGGCTGCTCATGCCGCCCATGCCTAAATCCGCCACTGCATAATGTAGATCAGGGGTCGGCACAGTCAACAGCACTCAGTGATTGCTCATATTACTATTACACTACTAAAGCTAGGAAATAGCTTTAAATGGCTTTAAACTAACAACTTTGGCTCATCACAGCTGAGAGACACAACAGACTGATTAATTACACAAACTCAAGGTGCTTACCTCTTACCGGATTTTCCACATTGGAGAGGACATAATGTTTGAAATGCCAGAGGAGATTGCGGTTTCTATAGTGAAAGACTCTTGTGCACCGGCTACCGTGAAATAGGGAGGAATACCCCCGCTTGGATGGCTGTTTTTCCACAGAGAAAATAGGATGAATTTGACCAAACTGACATTATCTCCAGAAAGCTGTCTAACAGACTACAGCATCATCAACAGGTGGTGTACACTCTCTCTCTCTCTCTCTCTCTCTCTCTCTCACACACACTCACACTCTCACACACACACACACACACACACACACACACATACACATACATACAATAACATGTTAGAAATAGCCCAAGCGGTGATACTAGTAGTTCTAAAGTTATGTTTTTGAGAGGCTTGGACACATCATTTGTTTTGAACCAGCAACGGCACATTCTGATCCGTGGCGTTAGAAAGTAGTTCCATGCACAAATGCATTTTTTATGACTGTACTCAGTTTTTCCTTATTTTTTTATTTTATTTACTTGTTCATTGAACTGTTGTATATAAGCAATATCACACTCACAGTCGTGCTATATGGCCCTAAATCAGCACTGCTGTGATTGCCTGCGGCCAAATCATAGCAGTGCTGATATAGGGCCATATTGCACTCTTGCTTGTGTGATATTGCTTCAACTATATATATATATATATATATAGTTGAAGTCAGAAGTTTACATACACTTAGGTTGAAGTCATTAAAACTAATTTTTTAACCACTCCACAGATTTCATATTAGCAAACTATAGTTTTGGCAAGTTGTTTAGGACATCTACTTTGTGCATGACATGAGTAATTTTTCCTACAATTGTTTACAGACAGATTCTTTCACTTTTAATTGACTATATCACAATGCCAGTGGGTCAGAATTTTACATTCACTAAGTTAACTGTGCCTTTAAGCAGCTTGGAAAATTCCAGGAAATTATGTCAAGCCTTTAGGCAATTAGCCATTTAGCTTCTGATAGGCTAATTGGAGTCAACTGGAGGTGTACCTGTGGATGTATTTTAAGGCCTACCTTCAAACTCAGTGCCTCATTGCTTGACATCATGGGAAAATCAAAAGAAATCAGCCAAGACCTAAAAAAAAAAATTGTGTACTTCCACAAGTCTGGTTCATCCTTGGGAGCAATTTCCAAATGCCTGAAGGTACCAAGTTCATCTGTACAAACAATAGTACGCAAGTATAAACACCATAGCCATCATACCACTCAGGAAGGAGATGCATTCTGTCTCCTAGAGATGAACGTAGTTTGGTGCGAAAAGTGCAAATCATTCCCAGAACAACAGCAAAGCACTTATGAAGATGCTGGAGGAAATAGGTAGACAAGTATCTATATCCACAGTAAAAGGAGTCCTATACTGACATAACCTGAAAGGCTGCTCAGTGAGGAAGAAGCCAATGCTCCAAAACCACCATAAAAAAGCCAGACTACAGTTTGCAAGTGCACATGGGGACAAAGATCTAACTTTTTGAAGAAATTTCCTCTGGTCTGATGAAACAAAAATATAACTTTTTGGCTATAATGATCATCATTATGTTTGGAATAAAAAAGGTGAGGATTGCAAGCCAAAGAACACCATCCCAACAGTGATGCATGGGGGTGGCAGCATCATGTTGTGGGGGTGCTTTGCTGCAGGAGGGACTGGTGCACTTCACAAAATAGATGGCATCATGAGGAAGGAAAATAATGTGGATATATTGAAGCAACATCTCAAGACATCAGCCAGGAAGTTAAAGCTCGGTCAAAAATGGGTCTTCCAAATGGACAATGACCCCAAGTTATGGCAAAATGGCTTAAGGATAACAAAGTCAAGGTATCTGAGTGGCCTTCACAAAGCCCTGACCAAAAATCTGATAGAAAATTTGTGGGCAGAAATGAAAAAGCGTGTGCGCGCAAGGAGGCCTACAAACCTGACTCAGTTACACCAGTTCTGTCTGGAGGAATGGGCCAAAATTCCAGCAACTTAATGTGAGAAGCTTGTGGATGGCTACCCAAAACATTTGACCCAAGTTAAACAATTTAAAGGCAATGCTAACATATTGTATGTAAACTTCTGACCCACTGGGAATATGATGAAAGAAATAAAAACTTAAATAAATCATTCTCTCTACAATTATTCTGACATTTCACATTCTTAAAATAAAGTAGTTATCCTAACTGACCTAAGACAGGGAATGTTTTCTATGATTGCATGTCAGGAATTGTGAAAAACTGAGATTAAATGTATTTAGCTAAGGTGTATGTAAACTTCTGACTTCAACTGTATATATATATATATATATATATATATATATATATACACACTATGTATAATTTTGTGTGTGCGTGGGCAGGTTTAAGTGGTTTACAAGGACTTTTTTTTTTAGGTTACAAACTGGTAATTACAAGGGTATTATGCTCTAAATGTGGTTTTTGAGGACATTTCTAGTGTCCCCATAATTCAAATCGCTTAAAAAACATACTAAACGATGTTTTATTGAAAATTAAAAATGCAGAAAGTTTTTTGTGAGGGTTAGGTTTAGGGGTAGGGTTAGGGGATAGAATCTATAGTTCGTAAAGTATAAAAATAATTATGTCTATAGAGAGTCCTCATAATGATAGCTGCACTAACATGTCTGTGTGTGTGTGTGTGGTAATTAACATTTTGCCACAAATGCTGTCAATTAAGCTTAACTTGTATTGAACCTAGAATTTTTTATTAAGCAACACTTAATGTTATTGAAGAGTATTGAATTAGATAAAAAGTGGCATATTTTGCAATTGATTGCAAAGTCATTTTTGCAATAACTTTTAACCAACTGATCCCTGGGTCATTTTAGAGGATGTATGAAGTCAGTTTCCCTCAAGTCACACTTGCAAAGTAACCACAAGTGTTGTTTTTCACAATAACTAAGGATATCTACCAGTTAGTTTGTCAAATTATTTCTCTATTAATACTTATCTAAACACAATCTCTATCAAGTAAACAACACTTGGTTTTATGTTTTGTTATCTAATGCAATGAGATTTACATATTTCTAATTATAACTTGCGTGTACTTTTTGGGGCCACTTATGAGAGTATGTTGTTCAGGGGTAAAAACGTCACAGTTGGATTACATGTAGCATTCCTTGAAGATACTTTTATTTTAAATTGTATTAATTAAAATTTTAAATAAAATAAAGGTTAAAGGGGAAAAATGTTCAGGTAGGGGCTGCAAAGCCCATAATAATTCAAATAGGAGGGCTTAGTGTCATCATTGTGCTGGGGCAAGTGAAGGTCGCACTGTGCAAGGGAGACAGTAGATTTAGAAGCACTCTGCCTGGAGGTCATTCTTTGTGCTGGCACAGCTATGTTGCAGCATACCTGGACTTTGAGAATGACAGGGGTATGCACTCCTCATCATACACTCTCAGCAGAACTTTGCATTTAAACCCCATCCTTTTGCTTACTGGCTTCGGACCTGGATGTGGGCTGGCGACAGATGCGACGGGGCAACAGTTTAATAGGAAGTTGATTCTATGTCATAATACATACAGTGAGCTCCAAATGTCTCAGATCAGTAAATAAGAAAGTAAATATGCTTCTATTATGCGTTTTCTAATTGAATAGAAATAAAACAAAATCCCAATTACAAATTATATCATCAACATGTTTGAAAACAACAATATATATTTGTTATGTTCCACTTTGGCTTTAATGATGACATGCACTTGAGTTGTCATGGACATGCTCCATGTCATGTTCTTCAGTTGCCAAAAAGAAAAGAAAAAAAAAAAAAAGAAGCATTTTGTTTTTTTTAGAAAACATGGTCCATGTCAAAAACTTCTATTAAAAACTGAGAAATAATGCAGTATCTCATTATTATGCAGAATCTTAATAAAGCACATTTATTTTTTATTTTTTTAAATCCCAGATTTTCAATATCGTCTCATGGACTCTCATCCTGAAGTGTCTTAGATATCTAAAATTGTTTGTTGCAGTCAATGTCGATGTGTATATAGAAGTTAACAGTAAAGTATATGATAAAGTGCAATCGCTTTGAAGGAAGTATGTTCAAGTTTCACCAATATTTACGTTTCTTTAAAATAATAATATAAAACATCCTGAGTAAAATCCATGACATCTCAGTTCCTCATCAGATAATGAGAATTAATTAAGCTTTAAGTGGAAGTATGCTTTGAGAAATCTCAGTCTATATCAGTTAGTTCCTCAGAATTATTTTTTGGGGGGGGGGGGGGGGGGATTGCTTTCTTTATTTCTTCCTCCTTTGTTTGTGTCTCTACCACATATTCCTAGAAAAACTGGTCATAAAATCAAACAAGTTTGTTTTTAATTAAAAACAGTATATTTTCTGAATATTGTAATTCAGTGTCATCTTTATGATCAATCCAAGTGCTTATCCTTGAAGTTTTTACAAATCCAAATTCAATTCTATAATAATAACAGTAGGACATAAATCCAGATGAACCCGAAGTCACAAACATACATATGAAATCAAAGTACAAAGGTGACTTTCTCTGTTTGGCCATTGTTTTTCCAATCTCCAACTCTCCTTGCCCTTCTGCTCAAGATGAATATATAAAGCTTGTGCATTGTCAAATGACACTGGGATAAAATAACTCTGAGCACGTGGCATGGTGTAGCGAGTGTGTTAGGCGAGCACAGAAGAAGAGTGGGCTGTCAGCAGTGGTTTGGACTGTCTGATGAAGCAGATCTGTAATGAGGCGATGAAGGCTACATATACAACGCTGCACCTCTCCACAAATTCTGAAGGTGATGAGGGTTGGCATTCTTGTCCATGACGGGAGCTCCCCCGCTGCTCTGCACTTTGATGTGTGTATGTGCACAGGGAAGAGAAGCAACGCGTTTGTGCATATGTTTGTTTTCTTTGGTCTAGAGGGTTTACACTGATAGAATGAATGTTGTTTAAAGCTTCTCTCACTCTTGCAAACACCTGGTGCATATTGGAATGGTGCATTCTGGGATTCTGCATAGTCACAGCAGCAAGGATGTTGAGTGATGGGGGCTGTTTGGAAAAACAAAAACAACAAAACAAAACAACAACCAAAAGTATAAACAATCAAAGAAAAAGAAAAAGAACATTGTTTTGCATCATAATTAGCATGCAAAATTACAAGCTGAACCCAAGTTCTTTACTTTGATCTTAGATTCTTCCACTCTTTGTAATGAGACCTATTGTTTAGGCTTTACTCAGGGGTTAAATTGGGCTGGAACAGTCCAAAACAAAAATAAATCGATAATTTGCAGATTTACTGTCAGTCCATTCTATTTCTTATATGCTCTGGTTCAGTTTTAGTTTTATCCATTTTACATATTCTGTCTCTTTTTAGTGAGTGTATATGGTCAAAAAACCTTTCAAGTTTAGTACATTGTGCATTGATGCTTCGCCCTGGTCAGTTGCACAGATGCAGCAAATTCGAGAGCGGCACTATTCTCAAGAGCAGTGTGAGTCAGCGTGCCCCTGCATAGGCGTGCATTCAGCTTCTCTTTTACTCACGTTCCATTCTTTTTTTTTCCAGTTTGTGATAAAAATGACAAAATAAATTAAGCAACCAACATTTCTTACATCCGCTGATGTGTGGGACCACTCGCATCAAAAGCAAAGAAAAATCATACCACAGGACCAACACACTGCGCAGGCTTCACTGTTATTTGTCTGTAAGCCTGTTCATTGTTTTTATTTTTCATTGTGTGTATGTGAAAAACCTTCTGTTTTGCACTGTTAACTACTGTAATAAAAATATTGTCATTACAAATTATATTATCATAATAACAAGTTATTAATACATTTGAGTAAAGCCTACATGTATTTAAGTATTTACTGTAAGAATTGCCATTGCCACACAAGAAATTCTGAAAGTCATGTATATTCAAAAAATGTGTTGATAATATAATTTGTAATGAAAAATTAATTGTTTTTGTATTAAATTATATTTAAAAAAATAAAATAAATAAATAAAAAAAAACAAAACAAGAAAGCTTCTTAAGAAAGTTAAGAAATTAAGAAAGATGGGCTGGTTTGAGTATTTCTGTATCTGCTGATCTCCTGGGATTTTCACACACAACAGTCTCTAGAATTTACTCAGAATGGTGCCAAAAACAAAAAATATCAAGTGAGTGGCAGTTCTGTGGACAGAAATGCCTTGTTGATGAGAGAGGTCAACAGAGAATGGCCAGACTGGTTCGAACTAACAAAGTCTACAGTAACTCAGATAACCGCTCTGTACAATTGTGGTGAGAAGAATAGCATCTCAGAATGCAATTCTGAGATGCGGGTTTGTGCTGTTTTGGTGGCACGAGGGGGACCTACACAATATTAGGCAGGTGGTTTTAATGTTGTATAGTTGATCGTGGGCTTACACTGACAATATTAAGTGCTATCCTGATATTTGCCTAAAGATCTCTTACAAAATCCTTCAGTTGAAGACTTTCCCACTGTAATTCCTACACCCATGTGCTTCCAATCCAAGCCTGATCCATGCTCTCAGATAGATCTCACAGCGCCCATTTCCCCTAAACGCTCTCATTACTTACCTCCACTAGATATTTCAGACACTTCCAGTTGTGAAATTCTCTATTACACGGTTCAGGCAGGGGCAATGAGAGCTGAATAACTATCTGGTCATCTGAAAAAGGCTCCACTAGAATATTTCCTTCCCGCTAAAATATGACAATACTTTGATTGCATTTTAGAGGAGACTTATTCACAAAGACAAGTGTGGCTTTTTCTTTTAAATGTTTTATTTTTTTTTAAAATAGGCCTGTTTCTTCAAGCTGTCTGCACGGGATGAGACTCCTGCCTCTGCACATTTATTGCAAAAATGTGAAGAGAGCACAAATGAAAATGTGGAAAAAAAAAGAATAAAAACCCACTTGGGTCAGTATCTCATCTCCCTGATATTAAAAACTCATCTCTCAGATCGGTGTGGTGTTATTTAGGCTGATTTGCGATGCTCTCCATGCAAATTGTGAGGTGATTAGTTGTCGTGTTATGCTGGTGCAACAGCAGAGGGGTTAGGACACTCCGTCCCCCTCGTCCAATTACAGCTGACTGTAACACAAACATGTCATTAAGGAGAAAGCAGAAAGCTTCCCTTCAATGCACACATACATGTGATTCTATTGGGGATTTAGTGCAGTCCGATGCTGTGGGGAAATTTTGAGTGAAGGAATTACATTACATCTTTTTTCTGTCTTCCATCCTGTCTGTGTCCATGCCATCCACTTTCACTCAAGGTTTAATGAAGAGGAAAGCAGGAAACACATCCACACACATGGACCACTGAATAGTAGCGTTGGGTTCGAGTCCACCTTAGCCGAGTCCGAGTCAAGTCCGAATCTTTAAACAATCAAGTCCGAGTCAAGTCCGAGTCCAAAAGGGGCCGAGTCGGACTCAAGACCGAGTCCATAGCAGGCCGAGTCCGATGCAAGTCCGAATTAATCTGTTCAAATATCTGAATTAAAATTGTAACTGTAAACTCAACATCAATATTTTAAGCTTATTTTAACCTTCACAACAAAGTAAAACAATTTGTCAATATAAATGCAAAAAACAAATTATTAGTATCCTGCTGAACAAATTTCAAAGTGGTTTCAGAATGAAAGCATATGCTTTAGGTGTATGAAGACAGAACTGTCCTTCAACATACTTCTTATTACATTCTGTTGACATTTCAATTATTTGTTGCTTTTCCCCTCCACTCAAACATACACCAAAGAAAGTGAAAGCTGTGTTAGACATTACAACCAGAGTTATTATTATTTTGAATTTTATTTTAGTTTTTATTTCTACATATTTTCAATTTGTCCATTCAGTTTAGTTTAGTTTTATCTAAATTTATGGGTGAAATAAATGTAATGTAATTAATTAAATAAATGTAATGTGTTTAATAAATTTAATAAATGGTAATATTAAAACATTTAATAATGCCCATAAAATTAAATACAACAACATAAAATAAAAACAGAAAAGTATAATAAAAAAATATTTATATACTACAGGACTACACTTCACACTTTTCAGTCCTCCTGCTGTGTCCAGGTGTAGCCTACTTCCCTTAAGTCAAGATCAAACTCACCTTGAGCTGACATTTTGTTCTTTTCACATTATATTTAGTATGGATAATAGGTGAATAGAGACTTCTCCCCTCACTTGTATTTTCTTACTTTTTTGCCATTGAAACGCAAGTGCCAGCTTTACAGGTAACACGCAGAGGTTGCACTACAAATATGTGACGGACCGAGTTGTAAAATTTCCATCATGGTCTATTTCATCTGTCATATTAGTTTAAATGTCTCTGATATGTAGTAAATCTGATTTTGTCTCGATATAGTCAGCATTTTCAGTTAGAAATGACTTTGCGTAGTAAGTGTGAGTCTGATAAAACGTGTTCTATTTAATAATTTGCAGAGTTGGGGAACGTACTTTTTAAAGTGTACTTACGTTATTGATATTTCTGGATGAGAGCGGCAGAGCACGTCTGGTGAATAGCGATCTCTTTCCCTCACACACATACAGCACGGGCGCGGGGGCAAGAGAATTAAAAAAGTACTTTGAAAGAGTGCAAGCTGCTGCTCTCAGCCAGAATAATGGACATATACACGTGACAACTGATGTGCAGTATCAAATACACAGAATGTATGATAGTGCTAACTGTAGAGAGCACATCAATATGAAGACAAAGCCAAATCCCAGATATTTAGTGGAAATCCTTGTGGGACGCATTTTTCATGTCTTAAAAAGAGGATGTCTGGGGAAAACAGGACGTCACCCTATGTTTCGTTATATTTTTGTTCGTTTCTATGTTTTTCATTGCATCACAAATGCCATGGACTTGGCCGGACTCTGAAAAAAATTCCCTAGTCCGAAAGGCTCGAGTCCGAGTCAAGTCTGAGTAAAAATGCATCCGAGTCCGTGACAAGTCCAAGTCCATTAAAATTGGACTTGTGACTCGGACTCGAGTCTGAACTCGAAACTCTACTGAATAGGTCTAATCATTACAATTGCATCTGGTAAAAAATCTTTAGAAGTTGAGGTCAGGCTTTTAGAACAATGTAAGAAAACAGACAGAAAGAAAAAAAAAATGTGTATAGCCACAATTATTTATTTACAAAATGGATAGACTGGATTAGACTGGTTTGGTCAAATTGATGTACAACTGTGTCCTTATTACAATAAACCTCTCTATTCTGAATGAAAGATACTTGATTATTTTACTTGATGCTTACTAATCATCTACAGTAATAGAGTGGAGGTTTTATTTGTCTTTTCAGAGAAGGTCAGTCTGGGTTTACAAACACAACACATGGCTTTCTGTTTGACAGTTCTTTCAGCAAGCAGATCCTTATCACATTATGCTGATCACAGTGACGTGCACAGACCTTAGCAGGGACAGGTGCGGAAGGATAAAAAAGCACTGATTTATTTTTTTATTTTTTATTTTTTAATGAGTAGTAATTATAAATACTTAACTAATTTCTTTGGTTTTTAAGTATTTAACTATTTTCTTGTATATACAGTATATACTGTACTTTTTTTTTTTTTTTTTTTTTTTTTTTCCATTTTTCCTTTAGCACAAATAATAGCCTATTCTATTTCTCACAAAAATCACCATGGTAATACACTTGTTTATTTATTTATTTTCAGACATGGTCTGTGATAACCCCATGTTTATGATGTGTCATAGTAAAACCATGGTATTTTTTAAAATACCTTGGAGTACCATGAGAGTATCATGAAATATGAACATGATCAATCATTCAGTACCATGGCATTACCCTGGTAATGTGGTGCATGGTGCGAAGGCGTGATGAGAAAGTGCGAGTGCGAGGCGATTGATTGTGTTCCGCGAATGCTACAGGGTCCTTGAATAATGTATAACATGCGAGTAAGGGCAGCCAGTGGAATATCTGGTGCCCCCCTAGGGAGGTGCCCTACGCAGACTGCGTAATATGCATATAGGGAGCTGCGGTACTGTGGTAGCCTAATGGTATTTTTCTGAAAGTGATTAGTCTAATGGCTTATTAGTTTCAACAAAACCAAACTGGGTTTGGCTGAACCTGACAGCTCCTTCAGTTTATGTCAATATTCTATAAAAGACTAATTTAATTTATATCACTGAAAGCAACTCGACCGCTCCCATTATAATTAATAAATCTGTCTACAATAGTAGTACGCAATGTCAGAAATGCGGAAGCAATCGAGTATTATTCTTTTGATGAACTTACAGCAAAATATATGGAGTTGACTTTTTATCTGACTTGTTACTCGTCTGAGATAACGGCACTTCGATGTTCCGGGGCGAAATCAAAACTGCATTTTTTGCTTCCTTGAAGGGCACTCCTGCGGGAGGGAATGCCACTCAAAAGCTCATTCAAAACGAAAGTGAGAAAATGAATCTTTTCTCGGAGGGCCCTTCCACAACACTGTTAGTGAAGGGGTACATTCATACAGTAATGCCATGTTTACGTCAGAGTACCTACTTCAAGGGCTCTGCAGTTCAGAGTGAGTATAGGGCATAGGGAGGATCACTTGCGATTGGTATACGCCCCCGATCTGCAGTAGCGCGTGCTAATAAAGGCACCTCCGCTTAATTTTCTTTAATACAATCGCGATTTGCAAAGAAATATCATAATAACACATTATAACTCTTATTGTGAGATTATGACGAGATTTTAATTTTGTTTTATTTAACTATTTTAATTTAATTATTAAAATGTCTCCACATTTTCTGGACGACCAAAAGGGCACCTTTAGATTTGTGAATGAAAGGCTTGCGCCCCTGCTGCCTCCGTTCTGTGCATGTCAGTGGCTGATCATATAATTGTACATGAAAGATTTATGAACCTCTGTCCACACTTGGAATATCTGAGATGAAATAGCAGACTTCCTTATTAACCCGTTCTCATTCCCTAAGTGTCCAATTTTGATGCTTGTGCAGAAGCCGTCTGCGTCTGCATAATGACGCCAAAGGTGCCCCCTGGCGTCCTCTCATTAACTACGTTTCCATCCAAGGGTTTTTTGCGACAAAAAGTGTACTGCATCAAAAAGTTTTCCGATATAGCTAATGGAAACGAAAATTATCACAAAAATTTCACAAGTTTCAACATAAGATTTTTCTGTTTAACTCTAGCGCATAAATTCTGTGTCGATACTTCAAATGTCGCGAAAAACTGGGTTGGAAACTCTTTTTTTGTCGAGAAAATTGGCAATAACACAAAAATATAGTGTCACATGACAGAATTTACCCCAATCGTTAGCCTGTGTTAATCATGACCACAAGGTATACATCCTTGAAAGCCAATTTATTGTACGTGAAAGCATTACTCGCACTGTTATGGATTGGTCTTAATGGCATACCAGCACAGATACGATGCTGCAAACACATCTGCGTCATGACACTTCCAGGAGTGCCAACACAAATATCTTTCATGCACCTGTCATCGTGCACAGAGAACAAATGAATGACCACTATTTGCAATTAATTTAATCGTGGTAGCCATCCGTTTATTTAATAAAGTTGCTTTTCCACACCATTCAAAATAATAGATGGCAGTCATGGAATTAGCCCACAATACAAAAAACATATAATTTCTATGCAAAAAGATGTTTTAAATTAAAAAAATAAATACACATTACTAGGAGAAAAGCATCATTGTGCCTTTTTGGAACACTAACATACAGCCCAATTCTATAAAACATCCTGGTTACTTTCATAACCTCCGGGTGGTATTTTGAGTGGAAATACGTCACATGGTCTTACCGAGTCTTGTCGGAAGTATGTCATGTGGAGAAGTCCCATGGTAGGTCCTACCCAAGGGGGGAGGAGTTTCTACAAACATGGTGACCGGGGGCAGAGGGGCCTCTGTCCAAGGAAGACGCAGTTTACCGACAAGGAACCGATTTAGCGGAAGATATAACATGGGGTCACCTATGGGGGAACCAGCACATGTGGAGCACCTACCTCAGTACAGGGCCTAATTAGCACGCGTACTGGACCGGCAGCGAGTTTCTCCACAAACTCGTCTGCCACAAGGCTAAAGAGGAAAGTCATCCAGGGATCACAGCTTGTGAACACGACTGGGAGTCAAAAGCACACTTCTTCACCTCATGGGAGGGGAAAGGCGCAATGCGCAAGCGGTACACCCAGCCAGATGTCCCGGAACTTACCTGCTTGTACCTGACAACACACGGGACGAAACCGTCTCAACCCGGAGATTATAGAACCTCGCAAAGGTGTTGGGTGTTGCCCAGCCCGCTGCTCTGCAGATGTCTGCCAAAGAGGCGCCACAGGTCAGGGCCCAGGAGGCCGCTACACTCCTAGTAGAGTGGGCTCGTAGCCCCACGGGGGGCGGCACATCCTAAGCGTAAGATGCCATCACGATGCCGTCAACAACCAGGGGCGTTCTCTGCACTCCATGGGTGCAGAGGGGGAGAAGCCGCTGAAATACGCCATAAAATCCAGCAGTTTGAGGTGATCGGTAGGGAGAATTGAATGCAGTGCACTGAATGCAACCGCTCGGCTCCGAATAGAAAATCTGAATGAGTGGTTGCATACCAGCTTCTTTTATACCCGTATGTCCGGGGGAGTGGCATGCAAATTCCACTCGCCAATTCCCATTAGCCTTTTTTCAAAAAGCAGAGGTGTTTGGGGCTCCCAAGTGTGACCCCTAGTGTCACTACATCGACACAACTTCGAGTGAGTGACAGATAGGGAATTATTGTTAAGCTTACTTTTGAAAAAATGCCAGCAAAATTCCCTGTGCATTAAATTAAACAAATAAATTACCAAATGAAAAAATTATATTGTTTGGCCTATATAATTGCCTTTTCTTTACACAAATTTAAATTAGCCTTACACTGTTCCGTAGACAAAAAAAAGTCGGCTGAATAACATTCTCAGAATGTTCTACACTTTTTCCAAGACTATAAACTATCAGAACTATTTGTCCAATGCTAATAGTTTACTAGCTTCATTTTAAAACTTTTAAATATTTTAAATCTAACCCTCTTTACCACGGATCACATTTGCTGAGCTTCTTCAGAAAATGTAAATTGCATTATGATGCTAAAATTAATTTAAATGACAATCAAGTTCAGTTGGTCATTAAAAGTTGCTGGACAAATATGCAGGACATAATGCAGTTGTGATGGCGATGGTTTAGATTAGATGATTGTTCAAAAAAAGCCTATTGAATATCAGGAATGTATCATATGTAAACCCTGATATTACACCACATTAATTTTTCTTTAATAGCTGTGCACACAGCATATACACATCGATGGATGGTCTTTATACTAAGACCAAAAGTTTCCCCCACTACTTGGTGCAGGTTGCCAGCTTGAACAGGGCCATAACGATTCGCTTTTGGGTCAGAACCGGTGGCAACCGCAACATCAGGACCAATATTACAGTCCTATCAGAAGGGCAATAGCTCCCTTTTGATTGCAATTCCTAGTCTTCTGATTGAATTTATTTGTGAAATTAAAATGACAGTAAGCTGGCTAATTTCAATGAATTGTCTCAATACTCTCCCCATTTTGCCAAAACTTCGGGAGAAAAAAAAAATAGGGACATCTGGCAGGCGAAAAGTACACAATTAGCGATAAACACACATTTCTGTATGAAATGGCTTAAGGGCAGATTTCTTTTGCAATAAACCAAAACTTATGTGACAAAGTGTTTTTTTTTTAAGCATGACGTCATCCCGCACACAATTTTTAGCGATAAAAGGCCGTTTGAATGGAAACAGGCAGAATATTTTTTTACGCATTTTCACTTTGTCGATAACAAAATAGTGCGAAAAGTGAATGGAAACTAGGTTATTGACGTGGTGAGAAACCCCATTGTTTTCAACAAGAAGACTTTGTCGTCAGTTACCAATCTTTGAATATTATTTTATGTGTTTAACCTGAATGTTTTATTATACTTATAAATATATTAGTGTGATATTACATTATACAATCATATATAATATTTTAGCCCAACCCCATTTCTAAACCTAACTGATAAGCAACAATATAAATCATGAAAGAGACACTTTGATATATATAATTTGATATATATTACACTATTTATAGATATTTTTAAGCGCCCAACTGCACATTTATGCCTATACCTAACCAGTTCTCAACAATAGAAAAGATGTAACAAGCAGCTAAAATACAGTCACGATCATTTATTTCTAAAAATGCACTATAATAATATTCCAAACCATAAAATGGCATTGTGTGAGTATGTGAATCAATGAAAATATCCCCCCTCCGAAGAAACTGTCATCATGATTCTACCGGCACGTCTCCTTCAAATAATTAATACAACACCGAACTTTAGCTAGTCACAACTGGACACAAGACACAAGAGAGCCAATGGCATAAACGGTGAGTCTCTGACGTCAAACCCGTGTCATTACGTCTGAGGCAGCATATTTTGAATGTGTTATAACGAAACTTCTGCAGGATGTGTTATGGTGTACGCCGTGATCGATCAATGACTAAAAACTTGCATTTAGGTTTGTTCTTCACATAAAATGATTGTAAGACTTGGAATACACCCGGTATGAAATGGGTCACTTCAGCAGTGCAGGATGTGTACAGACAGATTAAATAGAAAGATAAACAACAGATTAAATATTAACCACTAATAAATAAATGTTGCTGATTTCAAATGAAATGAAAATCATACCCCCAACATATATAACGATGGCAAAATTGTACCCCAACTTATAGTTAAACGATGCTAAAATTCTAACGGCCATTGCGTCAGTCAGTTGACGTCAGAGGTTTCACATCGAAAAGAACGCACTTGCCGGATGCGTCGTAAAATTGACGCCAAAGGGCGCTTTTGGCATCTGTAGATTGATGCGTTGGGCTCTTGCACAAACAGGTTGTCCTTATCCATAATATGCTTTGCAGGCGATGTGTGTGGAAATTCCGGTTAAGCGTAAACAATTGCTATGTTATGTACTAACGCAGCAATAAAAATGACAGAAACTTGAGAACAAATGATCACAGAATTATAGCGAGGCGATATTTTTCTTCCTCACCTATCTGTTTATGATTATGGGTTTGAGGATGATGGCCAAATATCACAAATAGAAGTATTTAATTATTTTGTTGAGTCTTTATCCATCGATGGAAGAACCTGAGCAGACTAACCTGAAAAGCTATGTAGCCTATTAGCGTCTTCACAGCTGCAAAGTTGGACATGTTTTGAGAACTGTAGATAATTATGTTTATTTTAAAGCATATATTGAGTCTAGTCAGAACCTGAAGAGTTTGTTGTACAGAGATTAAGTACTTACTGCAGGTACAGGAGAGGTCCAGACAACAGGATGCTCGTGTATTACAGGACTCAGGCAATGAGACTGCCATGCTGCCGTTTTTCAGATAAAATACAATTATTTTGTGGGAGATAAATGTGTAAGCTCTAGCTTTATAATTGTTAGTTTACATACATAATATTTGTATCTAAATGCTATAACCTACATGAAATGATTTAGTGTTCACTGAACAACTGATTCTGTTGATAGATTGAATTTATTGTTCTTGTGTTGGAAATAACGATGTATAAGCAGCCACACAATAAACTGTACCGTACAAAAATAACTACATGCAATACAAATACACATATTTATTTGGACATACATTATAAACATTGTACACAAAAGTTCAATGTTCTCTGTAAAGCAACTATAAAACAATTTTTATTATTAAAAACACTGTACAAATAAATTTAATTGTTACTGAATTAATGTCCACGCTGTTTTCCAAATTACCTTTTCCCCTTAAGGGAAGACATGCACATTCTGCAAAGACACTCAGAAAAGGTGAATTGCAGGCAGGAAAAATGCAGGGCAGAGGAAAATCAGAATACAGGTAAATTCAGACGTGATAAAACATCTCACTACTGTACATGTCTCATCTAATAATTATGGTCTTCCACTGTAGAATTTATCCATTTAGCATCACAGCATGAAAACATTTGAAATCATTGTCGCACTCACAGACAGTTCAGGAAAAACACTGTTCCTTTTTTATACTCCGTAATGATGTCATTTCAAAAGTGAAGCATTCACAAAAAAAAAAAAAAAAAAAAAAGATGCTAAATAGAAATTAACAAACTCTCAACATTTCTAATGAACTTCAGCACATGCACACACACCTGTTAGCACAATAATGCTATTGTTTATATGTAATACATTGCGCTCCGTTTCTGGACGTCTATCGTACTTTAACATTGATCTGTTTCTCAACCACACTTATCATATTGTTTCAGAGGATATGGATTTAACCACTGGAGTCATATGGATTACTTTTAATGCTGTCTTTATGTGCTTTATGGAGCTTAAAAGTTCTGGCCAATATTCACTTGCATTAAACGGACCAAAAGAGCTGAGATATTTTACTGAAAATCTTTGTTTGTGTTCAGCAGAAGAAAGACATACACATCTGGGATGACATGAGGGTGAGTAAATAATGACAGGGCTTTCATTTTTGAGTGAAATAATCCTTTAAGTTAGTAGTGCGACTACTTTTGGATTCATCTTACAAATGCGAGCAACTGATCCTGTGTCAGTGATTATTCAGTTTTCATAGGGTTGCTTGCCCAACTGGAGCAAATTATTTCACCCAACATTTAAGAGGAAGTTAAATGAGTCTGCAGCTCCTGTTTGAGATGGAAACACAGGGGAATGGATCTGAATATGATGTAATAGTGCTGTGAAATTCTAATAGTTTCACAAATCATTAAAACATTATACCCGATCCCTTTTTAATGAACGCCCACAGTCGTGGAGTAGCAGAGATGAGAGACGAAATGAGATTCAATATTCATGCTGGGTTGTTGTCTCATTAACCTTAAATTATGCAAGCTAATGCAGTTCAAACTCCCCATCATGAAAAGGCACTTTCTTCTCTTTTAAAATGGGCGAGGGAAAGTCCTTTCAAGTTGGACTTGATATCCGAGGGTCATGTCTATTTTTCAATTTAAAGCTGCATTCAGTAAGTTTCTCACTTTTAATGAGTCTGCTGTGCTTGCCAGTGCTGACTCAATGCCAGAGAAGTGCATATAGTGAAATACACAGAGTTTGCTCTATATTATAACAATATTCATTGGTCACTGTGCCACCTACAAGGTTATATAAACTTCCTTAGTCCTTTTCTTTGTCTCTCTTCCCTCTCCCTTTCTCTCTCTCGCTTGCTTGCTTTCTGCCATTTATAACTCACCTCCAATTAATAGCTTTGACCATCATCATGCTAGTAATTGCCTGGGGCTTTCCCTTTAATAATAAGTACGAATATTTATCTCCTTTTCTTATCGGTGAACCAACTGGATCAATATGGATTAGAATTTCACACAGAATCGGATGTCTCCCTTGGTAATTTACAAGGGTAAAACCTCCAAGGATTATTTTTTTTCGAGAGCAGGATTCATTACACTGTGTGCTTATTGTATTTTTGTCAAATTTAAAATTAGATACCAGTAGCATTGCAACTCTGGGGTATTACCATTAAAACTGACATGTTTAAAGAGCTGGAAAAGGTGACCTTGTTGTTTTCCATTAATGCAGATCCTTTTGGTACACTTATGAAAATTTGGGAAAGTTTAATTAATGAAAAAAAAAAAAAAAAAAAGCCTCATTATTTTAACTAAACTTGTTTTTGTAACTAAACCCAAAGCTGGCGAGGACAATTTTCTGTCACCTAACCTTCCTGTCCTATCACTGCAAGAAGCGAAATCAAAAATGTATTGCTTGTTGTATTGAAATTCTCAGATTATGATTTAAAACTCATACCTGTAAATAAGAAGGGGGCCTCTACATACATTTGGCCATAAATTAAATCAAGAGTGCCCAACTTTTGAATAGTTGTGTATAAAGTAACTAGACCTCTTGAGACCCCTGTGTGAATGTGCATAAAATATGGTTTGAAAAAGACTGAGGTGAAATTTGGATGCTTATTCTTTATAATACTACTTATTTTTTCAAGAAAAATTAACTGTAATTATAAATGTATTCATAATTTACATTTTAAATTGTTGATATAGATTTGATTAAATTCTGAAAACACATTGAAAATGAAAATAAATATTAAATAAAACATGAAATACCTCAACAACCCTAAACCCCAAAAGCACATACATATACTGTAAGTACAATGGACTATGATGTTTTATTTATTTATTTATTTATTTTTTATTATTTTTTAGTTATAAACTTGTAAAATGACAACCTTGTGTTCTCTATTCTGCTGTTTGACACCAAATTTCTATATTACTCTATGTCGATATATTTGTTGCTCGAAGTGGTGAGGAGTACTGAAAAAACAATTTGCAGGTTGAAACACACTAAGAAGTGGTCCAGGAGCTATGACCATTGTGCTCTTGCTATGAACTAGGCATCTAACCTCAAGTTGCTACATCAGGACTGTCCCTGTAATAGGTATACTATCATGCACTTTGGTTACAAGCATTGGCTGAATGACAACTTGCTATATTTGAATACTACATAAATGTGACTATGAATGCGAACATGGTATTTAACATTCATTTAATAACATAACAAATGTAAACTGAAATCCATGAATGTATTACAAGAGTAATACAATAATTAAATGCATTGAAAACCATAGTAAACTCATATGGGTCATATAGGACCCACATTTGCATTCTAGGGTTAGTGGTGCAAATTCTCTCATAATTAAAAAAATATATATATATTCAATTAAATGCTAAAAAAGTCAGTTTACATCATCAAAGACACCTTAATTGAGTTATAAGAGTGGCAGATAAAAAGACCACTTCATATAAAAATTATAGTCAAAAAGTTGGAAGCAGTGCAATTTTTGAACCACATATGCCTCTTATGCTTGATTTTGTGCAGCTGTTAGTGAAGGGTGCAGCTGGAATAGCAGAACACATTAATTTGAAGGGGATATCCACACACTGTTCTTTTGGCCATTTCATGAGTTTGCATGTCCACCTAGCCCCTGAAGTGGGAATGGTAAACAGATTGTTAATGGTAAACAAATTTGGCTTGCTGTCCGTAAAGGAAGGGCTCGAGCTCCAGGTTCCCCCCCAAAAAGTGTAACATCACACTTGAGGACAGCAGGCCCAGTGTATTACCAATCAACCATTTCACATGCATGGGTGGCTTACTGACGAGTGTGTACGCAAGTAGTAGTTGGTTATGGAAAGAAAAGGAGTTTTTACCCCCCAAAAAGCACATATAAGCAGAGTAGCATCTGGACCAATCAGACACACAATTATTCATTATTTAATGAATAATTGTGATGAATTGGTATCATGCTTCCTATCAAATTAATCCTTGTGTGACTCTCTGCACATTGGTGTATCTCAACGCCTTATAGCATGCACTGTATGCTTGTTATATTAATCAGAGCATAAAGGGGCAAAAACTGCCAACTTACTCCAGTCATGCAAATGAGTCAGCTTCCAAACAAAGGAACTTTTCCTGCTGGAAAATTGCACCTTTCTCATTGGTTAAGCCAAACTCGAGAGGAGTGACCTCCCTCAGGAGTTAAAGGGCACTGTCGGAGTGAGCTCACTCTCTTTTCCCTCTCTCTTTCTCCCTTCTGTTCATGGTTGCTGCTCGTGTGGGACCGGAAACACCCGGTCCGACCGCAAGGTCACAGGCCAGCAGGCCTCAAACACATCAAGCCATGTGTAATTTCCTTGACCATAACAGATTCAAACTAACACTGCAAGTTCATCATCATTTCTTCATCAGAAATTGATTGCAACTTCAACACCATCGACTCAAGGAACCATCAAGACTTTCTCCTGAGACTGCATCCGGGCTCTCTCTCAACAGCCAAGGCATTGCAAGTATCATACAATTAACTAACTAAACAGAGGTTTAGTATAAGCTGTGATCCCCTTTGTTAACAAAGGTGCTTTGAAGTAAGAAACTGATGGTTCTTTCAGATGGTTAAATGACTCTTGTCATAGCTTCTTTCCCCTGTTCTGTTCCGGTTTAATTCACTTTCACTTTTCGATTTCCCATGTATGCATGATTTGTGTGTATGTGTTTGTTTAGATTAGTTATGTGTTCGTGATTTAGTTAAAAAAAGCTTGTGTATATTCTTGCGAGTTGATTCTGGTCTGCTGTAAATCAACGTCAATTTAACGATTTGATCACATGCTAAGAAAGAGTTATTTTTCTGTGGCCACTTTCACTGTGTTCACTGGACGAACAGATTAATTGATTGTAATGTTAATTCAGCTACATCAAGTTAATTCTATTAACTGATCCAGATTTAACTGTTATGATTAATGATTCATATTTCCATTTTAAAGATAATTTGACTGTGGTATATTTTGATAAATAATCTCATCCCTGTTTTTAAAAGATTTCGCTTCAAAGCTGTACCTAAATATGTTTAATATTATTTTCAATAAGCCATGAGAGTAATATTACTCCAATAAGTGAATTAATTATAATTCCTTACAATAGAAATTGTGAGCAGATACAACAAGACGTTGTATTACGATTTTAATAGGGGAGAATTTTATTCAGACAAATAATCTAGTTATTTGTCATTTATCTAATTTATAATGGTTGTCGAACGCGACTAATTCCATTATAAATTTCCTTACATAATAATGTAGAATAAGAACAGTTTAAATTAATTCCTAGCTCACACATACAGTTTCCTTACATATAATGGTGGGGGTACACAAGCACTTCAACCCATCTTGTGTACATTTATACATACCAAATTTCATACATATATTGGTGGTCGAATGCGGTCAAGATTCGTAAACAAATTAATTATTTACATATAAATTTGCTATAAGAGCGAAAGAGTAAAAGAGATGCAGGGATAGGAGTTGTTGAGACAGTATAGCATAAGAAGCTCCTGCAGGAGCAGAGTGAAGGCATTGCTGTGGCAGTGGAGTGAAAAAGGGGCTACCTTCTGCAGGAGGCAGGGTTAGAGCACTACTGTGGCACTGGAATAGCTAAGAAAATAGTAAAATGTACTCCTGCGGGAGGACTGCTGCTGCAGAGGAGTAGTTGATCCTAAAATGAAGGTGATCCTGTGGGAGCATGGTGGAAGTACTGCTGTCATGATAGAGTAAAATGGGGCCACCTGTGGGAGGCAGCGTTAAAGTGCTGTTGCGGCAGCAGAGTTGAGACAGTATGGTATGAGAAGCTCCTGCAGTAGTGGGGTGAAGGTACTGCTGTGGAAGTGGAGTGAAAAAAGGGGAGCCTCTTGCGGGAGGCAGGGTTAGAGCACTGCTGTGGCAGTGGAGAAGTTAAGATAATAGTAAAAGGTGCTCCAGCAGGAGAACTACTGCGGTGGGGGAGTAGTTGAACCTATAATAAAGGTGATCCTGTGGGAGCATGGTGGAAGTACTGCTGTCATAGTAGAGTAAAAGGGGCCTCCTGTGGGAGGCAAGGTTAAAGTGTTGCTGCTGCAGCAGAGTTGTTAAAACAGTATAGTATGAGAAGCTCTTGCAGGAGCGGAGTAGTAGAAACAATGGCAAAAATTTCTCCTGCAGGAGTAGCGAAACAAAAAGTACATAAAAAATAAATAACTTGCATTTTAAAATGTTTACAGCAGTATAGCACCATAATTTCAATTCTTTCTGTTGCAAAAAAATGCCACTCGTGAGCATTAAATTATTTTGCTACTGCTGCAGAAGTGATAGGTAAGTAAAGGCACTCCCGTGGGAGTAGGAAGTGGAAAACTGCCGGAGCAGAGGGGTACTTAGGTAAGTAGTAATTGTGTGTAATACTTCTCAGTGGAAGGAGGAGGCGAGAAGCAGATTTCCTGGTTCAGGTAAATGTTTTTATTTTCCTCTTTGTGGCAGATACACACTCGCCTTTTTGGGAACTACCGTAGCCAATGTCACGGGAACCGTCTCCCTCCACAATTTCAAGAGATTTAGGTGGTATATTTGATGTGTGCCCCCTCTATCGGTTCGTTTAACCTCATAATCGAGATCTCCCACTCGTCGTGTGACCTCAAAGGGTCCTTGCCACTTGGCGAGTAATTTAGAGCTCGATGTGGGAAGCAATACAAGTACTTTATCTTCCGGTGCAAATTCCCTTAGCTGAGTTCCCCTGTCATACAGTTGGCGCTGTCGTTCTTGACCTTGGAGCAAATTCTCCTGTGTTAGCTGTCCCAAAGTGTGGAGTTTTGCTCTAAGATCAAGAACATATTGAATTTCATTTTTGCTGTTTGAAGGTCTCTCCTCCCAGGCCTCTCGCAATACATCAAGCACGCCGCGTGGGCGTCGCCCATACAGCAGCTCGAATGGGGAGAAGCCAGTGGAGGCTTGCGGGACCTCTCGTACTGCAAATAACAGGGGGTCGAGCCATTTATCCCAATTTCTAGCATCGTCGTGCATGAACTTACGAATCATGTTTTTGAGGGTTTCATTAAATCGTTCCACCAGGCCATCCGTTTGAGGATGGTATACGCTGGTGAGAATCGATTTAATATTTAACAACTCATACAGTTCGCGTAGTGTCCGTGACATAAACGTTCTGCCCTGATCGGTGAGGATTTCTTTCGGAATCCCCACCCAGGAGATTATTTTGAAGAGTGCCTCCGTAACACTGCGTGCTGAGATGTTGCGAAGAGGCACTGCTTCCAGGATACTGCATTGCATAGTCCACCAGGACCAACACAAAGCGATGTCCGCGTGCTGACCGTTCTAATGGCCCGACGAGGTCCATTCCAATTCTCTCAAAGGGGACCTCAATCAAAGGGAGAGGGCGCAATGGTGCTTTTGGGGTGGCCGGTGGGTTAACCAGTTGGCATTCGCGGCATGCTGCACACCACCTGCGGACATCGCCGCCAATGCCCGGCCAATAGAAACGGGCTATTAGACAGTTCAGTGTTTTCCTTTCTCCTAAGTGACCCGCCATGGGATTATAATGAGCCGCTTGGAATACCATTTCCCGACGGCTTCTTGGAATCAAAAGTTGGGTTGTATCCTCTTTAGTTTGAGTGTCCTGTGTCACTCTATACAACCGCTTATTTATAATTGCAAAATAGGGGTATGAAAGGGCGATGTCCGGCTGGAGTTGTTGACCATCGATGACTCTCACTTGGTCGAAGGCGCGTTTGAGGGTTTCGTCTCGCGACTGCTCCAAAGGGAAATCCCCCTCAGGGAATTCCCTGAGAAGGGGAGGGGCTGCAGCCTCTCCCCTCTCTCATCATTATGATGTGGAGCTGTCGAGGACGGCCCCGGTTCCACCTCCCCTGCCAGAGCATCGCACATTACACATCTCCCTAACTTCATACAAGAACCATCCGCGCAAATTCCCTTTAATAAAACTCTAAAATCAGGCCAATCAGTCCCCAAAATCACCGTTTTAGTTGTGACCAATGCCTCGGGTTGAACCAAGCGTTGGTGGATAGTGGTTTGATTACACCCGGTGTCCACCAACGCTTGGTGAGTACCCCCCTTGACACTTACCGGTATACGGTATGCTCCGGCCCGGTCGGGGGCAGCCTGTGGGAGGTCAGAGACCTGCACCACCATCCCCAGCTCCATCAGAGGGCACTGATCCTGGAAGTGGCCCGGGTCGCCGCACCTCCAGCAGGCTGGCCCAGGCGCTACGCCCGCACTTGCATCGGCGGGCACCCTCCCCTGAGGGGGAGAGCGGCAGGGCGTTGGGATAGGGGAAGGTGTCGCCTCCCACACCCGGGGAACTGGTCTCAGGGGCTGAAGTCCTCCTCGTCTGCATGGGGCAGGAACGGGACCTGGAGAGGGAGCAGAACAAGAGGAGAGAGGGGAGGGGGATGAGACAGAGGGAGGAGAGAGAGTGTAGGAGTGCTCTTCCGCCCTCGGGATCGCCGCCATGTGGTCCTCTGCAAGCCAGACGGCTTCCTCCAGAGACGCCGGGTGGTGGCACTGGACCCACTCCACCATCCCTTTTGGCAGTCGATGTGTTAATTGCTCCTGTACCACCTGGTCGATAATTCCATCGATGTCACGGTCCCCTGCTAGCAACCATCTTCGGCAGGCGTCACGGAGCCGCTGGGCGAAGGCAAACGGGCGGTCGGAGCTCTCCAACTTCAAGCTCCGGAAGAGTTGAAGAATTTCCTCCGGAGTGCGACCAACCCATTGCAGGATGGCTCTCTTTAAATCTCCGTAGGCCAGGAGGCTCGTCGCTGGCAGTTGTTGAGCCACAAGCTGGGCTTCCCCAGACAACAGTGGGATAAGTCTGCTCAAACAAATCCAGGAGGGCCTCGGGGTCGTCCGCCACCCCCATTTTCTGTAATGCGGGCGGGGGTAACGGCGTGTGAGTGTCCGGGGTTGCGGCTGGGGACGCCTCCTGGCTGAGGAGGCTCCGGATCGCCTGCCGGTCCTCGGCTTGAGTGCGTAGGAGCTCGACAAACCGGCGATCTTGATCTTGTCGGAGCTCAAGCAGTGTTTGCTGGTGGCTCTGATGTAGGCCAGTGAGGGCTTGGAGGATCTCTGCCAACTGGGAGGACTCTACGGGGCGACTTCCATCCATCTTCAACCAGACTTCAATCCCAGGTTTCGGCACCAGTGTAATACTTCTCAGTGGAAGGAGGCGGCGAGAAGCAGATTTCCTGGTTCAGGTAAATGTTTATATTTTCCTCTTTGTGGCAGATACACACTCGCAGGGCTTTTCCGTTGTTCAATGAGTCAGTCACACGAGTGTTTTGGAATGTTTGAATTAAATTGTTAATCATTTGATCCCCTCACATTAAATTAAAGCTGCAATAGAGCTCAAGTGGTGTGAAGCCGGAGCCGTGCCCAATCGTGGAGGCAGCCTCACACTGTATAGGGACTGCACTGGGTGGAAAAAACAGGATGAGAGGACCTGTGTACAGCCATAGGGGGCTGTACAACAGGGATACAGCGAAGCAGTGACCTGTGCGAAGGCAGCCTCGAAGCCAATTCTGCTTCGTTGAGTAAACAGCTGGTGTGTGGTGGGCGTACTGGCGCACTTTGGCTGCCATCGCATCATCGAGGTGGATGCTGCACACTGGTGGTGGTTGAGGAGAGTCCCCTGTTCACTATGTGAAATACTTTGAGTGTAGTATCAGAAAAGCGCTATATAAATGTAACATTCATTCATAAAAGAAAGACAATGCAAAAACAATGGTTAAATTGGCAGCTGGCATTACCATGAAATATGAAACAGTGGCTGCTGTGGCAGCTTGGTGAATAACGTAACGATTGCGATGGAAGAGCTTATCTGATGAGGGAAAATGCTTCACACAGAGTAGTGGGTCATCCAAAACTGTTGCATGGATCTGTCATGGGTAAGTGGGGGGGCCAAATGCCAGAAGAATCATCAAGAATCGTAATGGGAGTGAGATAAGTAGCTGCTTATATGTGCTTGCGTGATGATTGACGGGAATAACTTGACAAGCTCCTCCTGAGCTTTTGTTTAGAACTCTATGTAGCACACTGTACGGTATGTGTTAATGCTAGTAGCATGTGATGTGTTCTTTTAATCTGTTGATAAAAACCTGCAGTATCTTGAGCCTTGCTGGAACCAAAGCTCCTGACATGCCCCCTAGAATGCCACTGAATGTCTAGAATTGTCAGCAAAACTCATCCTACAGCTGCTGCAGCACTCACTCCAGTGCACTACTGTTTTAACACTCTGTCATTTTATTTTTGCCCAACCTCCCTCTGGCTCATTTCCTCATTTCCTATGCCCCCTGTGCCACAGATGACGATGCATCAAATATTTATAAATAAAAAAATACAACCTCTGAACACAGTCATTAGTGTCAAGTTTAATGTGCAGCCAATTCAGCAGTTCCCACACCACTGAAGCTTCTACCAAAGTAGCATAGGAACAATTGTATGCTAGCAAGCTCTGCTTTCTAAACCTGCCAAAGGCAATGCATCCACATTTTTATGGCACACGGTAAAGACACTTAGGTTTTTTCCACCTCTCTTTCCCTCTGCCAGATATGTTTGATGCACTGATCCCATTTTCTTTTTTAATCTGCAAAATGTTAAACATGTTTGCATGCACAATTTGCACAAGTATGCAAGTTAGCTACTTTAGACAACCCCTTTACTCAAGCACCATTGCCTCTATAAAATCTCTCACACTGAGAAACTGCAGCCTTTCGGTTTATTAATTACTAGCCAATTACTTAAACAAATATGCAACATTAAGCGGCTAATTTAGCTGTTAATTCTGGAGCAGATGGATTTTGCCTGGGAGTGAATGGACGGCCCTGACTAGCATAGTATAATAAGTGGGCAGACCCAGAGAAGAGTGAAGCCAAGCGCTGCATGCTACCCCCTCACTTAGCTAGCACACCTGTAGTGCACACTAATTGCCTAGCATATTAGCAACCTGCTGGAGCGATTCACAAATGGTTGTGCTGTGCATTTGTTCACTTAACCTGCTTTAACTGGACTTGGTCAATTAAATTAAAGGAGAAAAAATGTGAGTGTTGGATTGCAAGGCATGCATAAGGTACAGCAACTTTTTATTTCCAAAGTTTTATTTTCTGTTTAAGTATAATTGTTGTTACGCCAAGTTGATTTTCATCATGATGCAGAATTTTCGGCATCTGAAATGCAAGATTAGTGACGCGTTCCAGATTAATGTAACTGGATGACTGGGGCTGGTTTGACAGGAGATGTTCTATCTGGGATAAATCATGGCAGATATAGCAATAATTGAGAAGCATAAATTATTCAAATGATTCAAAGCTAATTGGCATTCAGTCAACAATGGTCGAGATAACGAGCCATAAAAGGGTAGACAAGGGCAATGAGAGAGAGAGAAAGGGAGTGGAAATTATGCTAGGTAGAAACTAGCTCTCAGAAAGAATGGGTGATAAAAGTTTCTGCTGCATTTTAAATACTTTTCCACCAATTATCTTAGTCTTTCCTTTAAAGGAATATTCCAGGTTCAATACAAATTAAGCTCAATCGACAGCATTTGTGGCATAATATTGATTACCACAATTTTAATTTTACTTGCCCCTCCTCTTCATTAAAAAAAGCAAAAATCTGGGTTACGGTTACTTACAATGGAAGTGAATGGGGGCTCATTTTTTAATGTTAAAATACTCACTTTTTCAAAAGTATAGCCACAAGACATAAACAATATGCAAAATTTAAGTGCCTCACTGCAATCTTGATTTTTGCTTTTTATAAGAAAAAGAGGGACAAATCATAATGTATTTTTATGGTGATCAACATTATGCCACAAATGCTGTCAATTGAGCTTAACACTGAACCCAGAATATTCCTTGCTTTACATACTATTCTTCTGGTGCAAGTGGAAAAAAATTGATTCTCCACCAAGTACACAGTGAGTGTGAAATATTCTTGAATCCCAGAGTAGCATGTTATTTGTTCAACTGTCAGTTTGCTAAGCCTCAACACACACACACAAATTATTTTGTATTAATTATTCAAATTTAAAAAGATTAATTTTAGGAGTGCATTTTTGAGAACAGTTTTGGTTTTCAGTAAAACATGCTTTTACTAAATACACCTTGAAAGAACTATTTAAATTACGCAACAACATGATTAAAAAATTAGACTGCAAATCAGAATTGAGGCAATAATATTGCAATATGTTTGATAATATTGCAAATGGCAACAGTTGTTAAGATCGGATTGGTTGGTAATGTCTTTAAGGCGGGGCTTAGCAAAGGCTTAATTCCAAGAACATTTGCATATCTCCCAAAGGATATACTGACGCTAAACTGTTATGGATGACATTTTACTCGCCTGTCTGGAGTAATGTGAGATATTTTATGTTTTTGGCCTAGACTCTGTCATTTAGAATTCATGTCATGAAATCAACCACACTGAACAAGACAAGATCCACACCAAAGATTTTATCCGCTCCATGTCAAACCCCACAGCCTGCAGAACTGGCTTTGTCTTCTCTGCCTTTGCTGTGGATTTAACCTTCACTCTGGAGTAAACCTATCGAAAGAGAGAGAGAGAGGCAGAAAGGGACACAAAGAGCGATGAGGGACCTTGGTCTTCCAGAGGTGGTTCTCTCCACGGGCCTCTTGGGATGCTTCACAAACATTGCTATCGATCTTTTGTCTTACACTTCATTTCCCACACACCGGTCACAAGTTTGTGTGTGTTTGAGTGTTTAGTGCTGTATTTCATACATTGACATGCTCATCAGGTCTGAGTTTTTAAATAACTGTTGGTTGTTGCTGCACTAAATTAGAGTTGACATGGTAGCTTGATGCAGCTTTGAGATTATAGAGGAGCCAGCCAATCGGGTCTGTATTTAAGCTCATTATGAGCACCAACTCACATTTCCTCTGAAAATTAGATACAGGGCAAACACTAAACATTTGTGCCATTTTTTTTTTTTTTTTTGCTAAACTAATGCAGATAGCGTGTGAAAATAAACAGTGCTTTAAGTGACTAAATATTAGCCAAGGTTAACGTCTTCTCTTGAGTGGGTTACCGATGTTCCTTGTGGAATTGACCAAGAGAGAGATGAGAGCAACTCTCAGGTGAGAGAGGGAAAAAGAGGAAACTCTCGTGGGGGAGAGCAAGGTATCTAAATCCCTGAAGCGGAGAGCAGATATCTCTCCGTCCCTGTGGACAGATCTACTGTACTTCCCATTAAACATTACAACATATATCATCTTTACTCCGCTTACTCCTCTCCATTGCCTCTCCCACGGCTCACAAGTTAAATATCATGCAGTAATGAAAAGGCATTGCACTTTAATGTCAGAAATACCACCCAAAATAATAATAATAAAAACATTTTATAGCACTTAAATGTGCCATCACTGATGACCTAACGTGAACTCATAATAAAGGAGCATTGCATAGAAAAATTATTTTCATACAAAATAGGATTTCTATTTACAACTTACCAATGAACAGTGTGTGGTGATGGGGGCATGGTCGTGTGTCTATCTGCAGGAGAGAGAGAGCGGTAAGGCTCGTCATCTGGGTTGTAATTATCTCTAACACCTCTCTCTTGTTATAGTGATGGCAGAAGGAGACTCGAAAGCCGCACCAACGCATCAGTTCGAGGAGATAGAGAGCGACCCAAGAGCACAGTCTCGACGTGCATTCGAAGTGTCTACTTGCTTTTCTGAAACAAGACAGCCTCGATGAGGTATGCGGCCGACAAAGGCGAACTCCGGAGGATGCAGCCTTCCAAACGAGACACAGCCAATGTGAACACACTGGAGTTTAGAGTTGCCACCCTTTTATACATCCACCTTTGCTGTAGTATCGTCGTCATTCTTTAAAAAACAGCGGGACTAATGCTGTGTTCCATTCAACTCGGAAAGTCAGATTTTCAAACTTCCTACTGGGAAAAGTGCAATGGAACGCCACTTGAAGTCGTAATTCCAACTTGGAAAGTCGTGCAGAAATTTTAAACTCTGATTTTGCCGAGATGCATGTGTGTGACATCACACAATCATGTTGGCACCCAGGAAGATATACAAAATAATTGATAAAAATTAACTTGTATTAATTAATATCGATAAATGAGTCAAAGTTCCTACATTACATGATATTAAAGCGTGTTTAACAAACGTTAGCACAGTAGCAGTTTTTCAAAACATAGTAAATTATACTCTCTTTTGATAGTTGTACACCTGTAGCACAAATACTAGCGTTGCAAATTGTTTATGAATTGGGTTGCTAGGAGACATCTCTGATGACAGTCAAACACCTGCTAAGCTAACAGGAGTGATGCAGTTTTGTTTCCTTAAACATAATCTTCTGAGTATCTGGCAATGGAATGCATTTATGGTTGGAGATAGGAGATATCAAGTAGGAATATCCCACATCTGATTTGAATGGAATGCAGCAAAAGTTGTGAAATAAAAAAAAAATACCAAGCTATAGAAAGTCTGAATTTTTAAATCAAATTGTTTATGATGTTTCCAGGAGTGTTGGATGTTCATGTTTTTGATATGTATTGAATTAAAAAAAAAAAAAAAACTATACAAATTAATTGATTTGACTTTCATGTTCCAAAGTTTTTTTCTACTTTGGCAACAAAATCTCAATGTTCTGTCTTTGTACTGTCAGACAAACAAGTTATAGCTTGTGCTGAAGCATTTACCAATCAGAAATTTGCATAAATAATTCTGATTCAAAGTAATGGTCAGCATTGTCCAATCATTGCCAACCATGTTAAAATAAAATTATACATTGTAAATTCTGAATCTATGTACTGATTACCATTGTCCCACATCTGCCAAACATGTTAAGTGGTGCCCCATTGTGATGGCCTTCTTGGCTGTATTGTTTGTGTGTATGTAGTGTTTGTTTGTTGTCTTTTTCTCTCTTAATCGTTCTCAGGTGTGGGGTAAGCAGGTGCTGATTGTTGATGGGGCACACCGGTGCGCAGTGTTCAGAATCAGAATCGGCTTTATTCCCAAATATGCTTACACATACAAGGAATTTGTCTTGGTGACAGGAGCTTCCAGTGTACAAAAATACAAAAACAATACAAAAACAGCAGCAAGACATAGATAATAATAAAAAATAAAAACAAATTATACACATACGTACAGACACACACATACACATGGGTAGTGCAAATCTAATACAATCTGTTATGTACATTGCAAATACAAATCTGTTATGTACAGTGCAAATGTTTTTTTTTTTTTTTTTTTTTTTTTTTTTTTTTTTTTTTTTGCTCCAGAGGAATGAAATGGCAGAAGAGGTTGGATGTGTTGGATAAATATAAGAAAGACTAAACTGTGTATTGCACATAGTTATTGCTCAATGGGGCAATTTAACTGTTCATGAGATGGATAGCCTGAGGGGAAAAAAACTGTCCCTGTGCCTGACAGTTCTGGTGCTCAGAGCTCTGAAGCGTCGGCCAGAAGGCAATAGTTCAAAAAGGTAGTGGTCAGGGTGAGTGGGGTCCAGAGTGATTTTCCCAGCCTTTTTCCTCAATCTGGAAGTGTATAGTTCTTGAAGGGGGGCAGGGGGCAACCAATAATCCTTTCAGCAGTCCGAACTGTCCTTTGTAGTCTTCTGATGTCTGATTTCGTAGCTGGACCAAACAATTATTGAAGCGCAGAGGACAGACTCAATGACTGCTGAGTAAAACGGTATCAACAGCACCTGTGGCAGGTTGAATTTCCTCAGCTGGTGAAGGAAGCACAACCTCTGCTGGGCCTTTTTCACAATGGAGTCAGTGTGGGTCTCCCACTTCAGGTCCTGTGAGATGGTAGTGCCCAGGAACCTGAATGACTCCACTGCTGCCACAGTGCTGTTTAGAATGGTGAGGGGGGGTCAGTGTTGGGGTGTTTCTCCTAAAGTCCACAATGATCTCCACCATTTTGAGCATGTTCAGCTCAAGGTTGTTTTGACTGCACCAGATAGCCAGCTGTTCAATCTCCCTTCTGTATGCAGATTCATTGTCATCTCGGATGAGGCCGATGACAGTGGTGTCGTCTGCAAACTTCAGGAGCTTGACAGAAGGGTCCTTGGTGATGCAGTCATTGGTGAAGAGGGAGAAGAGTAGTGGGGAGAGCACACATCCCTGGTGGGCACCAGTGCTGATTGTATAGGTGCTAGAAGTGAGTTTCCCCTGTCTCACAAGCTGCTGCCTGTCCGTCAGAAAGCTGGTAATCCACTGACAGACATGGGAACAGAGAGTTGGTGTAATTTATTCTGGAGTATAGCTGGGATGATGGTGCTGAAAGCCAAACTGAAGTTCACAAAAAGGATCCTTGCATATGTCCCTGGTCTGTCCAGATGTTGCAGGATATGATGCAATCCTATGTTGACTGCATCATCCACAGACCTGTTTGCTCTATAAGCAAATTGAAGGGGATCTAGAAAGGGTCCAGTGATGTTCTTCAGGTGGGCCAACACCAGTCTCTCAAATGATTTCATGACTACAGACGTCAGGGCGACAGGTCTGTAGTCATTAAGTCCTGTGATTTTTGGTTTCTTTGGGACAGGATAATGATTGAGTGTTTGAAGCAGCATGGGACTTCACACTGCTCCAGTGATCTATTGAAGATCTGTGTGAAGATGGGGGCCAGCTTGTTAGCACAGGATTGAAAACACGCTGGTGAGATCTGGGCCTGAAGCCTTCCTTGTCTTTTGTTTCTGAAAGACGCGGCTCACATCATCTTCACAGATCTTAAGTGCAGGTTGAATAGGAGGAGGGGGGAAGAGGGGGGTTGCAGGAGGTGTTGGTGTTTGTGTGAAGGTCAGAGTGGGTGTGGGGTGTGAGATTGGGCCTTTCAAATCTGCAGTAGAACACATTCAGGTCATCAGCCAGTTGTTGGTTCCCTACAGGGTTGGGGGTAGGAGTCCTGTAATTTGTGAATTGTTTCATGCCACTCCACACTGATGCAGGATCGTTAGCTGAAAACTTGTTTTTCAGCTTCTCAGAGTATCTTCTTTTAGCCACTCTGATTTCCCTGTTCAATGTGTTCCTGGCCTGATTGTACAAGACTTAATCCCCACCCCTGTAAGCATGCTCTTTGGCCTGACAAAGCTGCCTGAGCTCTGCTGTAAACCACGTTTTGTCATTGTTGAACTTTAAATAAGTCCTAGTAAGAATGCACATATCCTCACAGAAACTGATATATGATGTAACAGTATCTGTGAGCTCGTCCAGGTCTGTGGTTGCAGCTTCAAAAACACTCTAATCCATGCAATCGAAGCAGGCTTGTAGTTCCCGATCTGCTTCATTGGTCCATCTCTTTACAGTCCTTACTACTGGCTTGGCTGATTTTAATTTCTGCCTGTAGGTTGGAAGAAGATGAACCAGACGGTGATCAGATAGTCCCAAGGGGGGCGGGGGGGGGGGGGGTGTATTTTTATTGTATACAGTATTCTTATATTGTATATACTGTATATTGTATATTATTAGGTGTATATTGTATTGTGTAAGAAGATGTGTAAATTGTGTTGTGTAAATCAGATGTTTATTGTAATTGTCATACTGTTATGTTGCTTGGAACTGCACCCAAGACTTTCACCCACTGTTGCACTTGTGTATATGGTTGAGTGACAATAAAGGGATTTGATTTGATTGAGGGAATTCGGAGGGGAAATGCCTAGCTGTCAGACACAGTGGAGTGTCCAAGACAGGGCTGTCTGCTTTGGATGGACACCGAGGTGTGCTGTGCTCCTCTAGCAGTCCTCTCATCAGGTTCATCCTGAATTGCAAGGACATGATTACTTTTCCTATTGATAGCAGAGCACATGGGTGGGAAGTGAGGAGGAGTGTGGAATAAGACAGCATGATCATTTTTGTTTTTTGTTAATTTTAGTTGAGTTTAAATGCATTCATTTAGTTCACATGAAAAAATTATTTAAATGATTCAAATAAACTATTTATTTATATGTAAATTATATGTTGTTCTTAGTCTGATGTGCACATTTCTCACCTGTAAGTTGGCAGTGGACAATGTGGCTGTTCAGTACAGCAGTGTCTTTCTTGTACCATTTGGTGGTTTTTGTGGTACAATCAAGAAAGCCTTTCATCATGTCAGCCTTGTCCAGTGCCCCCATCGTTTTGTTATATTCCAGCACACAGAGAGGCTTCATCTTTCTTTCTCCGGTGATGTGATTGACCTTTCCGGTGGCTGACATGGTTTATGGGTGGACCGTGGTAAGAAGGTGAACATCCCTCTTGTCATGCCATTTCACTGCCAGTTGTGTTCCATTTTCTTTACATTCAACCTGGCCCTATGCCACTTTGCAGGTGAATGTTGGCATTCCCTTCCTGTTGGCTCGTACAGTCCCACAAGCTCCTGTGTCCAGGGACAGGAGGTGCTGTAACAGTGTGGGACTACTGCACCAGTTGTCCACGAACAGGATGTCACCCTTATTCAAGTATGGGGCCAGTAATGTCTTGACAACGGACCCAGAGATTCCAAGGCCTTCATAGTGCTGGATGTCAGTGGTGGGTCGTGTGTATATGATCATTTCCTGCATGTAACCGGTTAGCACTCCACATAACACAAAAAATTTGACCCCAAATCTGTGGTGTTTAGTTGGTATGAACTGGCGAAATGCCAGCCTACCCTTGAATTTCATCAGCGACTCATTGACACACAGATCCCTGTAGGGCACAAAGATGTGACGAAAGGATGACGTGAAAGCAGTAAATGTGTTTCTGATTTTTTACAGGGGGTCGTTGATGACTGCCATCGCATTGTTGGAGAAGTGTAGGCAGCAGAGGAGCAGAAGGAAGCGGTCCTGGGAAAACAAAGCCCTGAAAAATGGTGTCTGGAGCATGGGGTCTGTACTCCAATAATCACGAAGTGAGTTTTTTTCACAATTCCCATTAGGAGCACTGCCACCAGGAATGTGTACATTTCATGAGCATTTGTTGGAAACCACATTGCAATCTTCCCTTTCACTTCAGGTGGTGTTTTCTCCTGCAGCTCTGAGGCATAGCGGTTTGTTTCCTCAACAGTTTCCTCAATTAGTTCCTCAGTAAGGAACATCTTAAAACATTGGACTTCACTAGGGGATTCTGGAGGTTTTTGCATGCCGCGCATCCGGTCATCAAAAGCAACCCCAGGTCCAGGAGGGTTAAAATTGCTGGTAGCAGGAAGAGCTTACCTCCTCCACCTCCCTTGGTGTTGTGTGTGCAGGCGTAGGAGCAGCAGCTGAGGCATCTTCATCCTCAGGGTCAAGGGCTTGGAGGTTGGGGGGTATCTCCTCATCTGTGTCACTTCCCTCATTGTCAAGATCTCCCTCCTCATCAGAATTAAAAAAATATTTCTCTGATCTCCTCATCCATAAATTGTTTTCTTTTTAAAGAAGACATCTTTTTCTGTGGCAATTGTGTAAATAAAACTGTAAATAAATCAAATTAACTCAAGTTGTGTGTGTAAAATAGATGACGAGCTCAGATGCGAGTCTGAGGTAAAAGTGCCGTGCCATGATGTCACTTGTCACAAGAAGAAAGGGAAGACTAGTGATAGGCTAAAGCCATAGCCATGTTTTTTTTTTTTTTAATTGCAGTGCAGGCCTGTCTGATAATATATATACACAGATTCACAAATAAAAATAATTAACAACTCAATATGTGTCATGTGAAATGTGAGTGTTTTTCTCACTGTCATCATAGATACGAGTGTGTAGATATGTGCTGGAAACTTGTATTCAAATACTTCTGTTTATTTGAATACAATAAAAATATCCTGTGGTTGAAAAGACTGTTCAAGCAGCTGTTTTAGACATAAATAACAAGCGTTTTGCCAGTCACTCTCTCTATAGCAACGGCAGCTATACAGCAGCGCGAAAGCAGATTTGGTGAGTTTATCATCTAGTGTTGCTGCTGTTATACACAGTGTGTGTATATGGACAGTAAACTTGTATTCTGTGTTTGTTTGAATGCATGTAACATAAAATAAACATTTCCTGTGGTTGAAAAGACTGTTCGAGCAGCTGTTTTAGACATCTAAATGACGTGCTTAGCCAGTCTCTTTCTATGTAGCAGCTAAGCAGTACGACATCTGATATCGTGAGTTTCTCAGTTTTGCATGGTTATACACTGTGTGGATTGAGCAGTAAATTTGTATTCTCCTGTGTTGGTTTGAATGCCTCTAACATAAAATAAACATCCTGTGGTTGAAAAGAATGTTCAAGCAGCTTTTTTAGGCATGTAAATGGCATTGCTTAGCAGCAGCAGCTAAACAGCGAGAAAGCAGATTTGAATTTCAAAATTTGCCGCACACGTTGCTACAGCACACGCTTGATTAGGAGACCTGGCTGGAGTCACTCAGTACACCCTGGATTTGAACTGGCGACTCCAGGGGTGGTAGTCAGTGTCAATATTCGCTGAGCTAACCAGCCCCCCCAAAACAATAGAATTATTATTTTTCACACATAAAACATATTACACTTATTTGAAAAAACACTCTGGGCTATAAATCATCAAATAAGATATGATTAATTCTAAATTTACATACCCAGTTTTACATGTGTGCACAGAACGTGGTCAAACTTCACACATGCAATTCATATGCATCCTTCAAAAATAACACAAAACAAACACTCAATTTTAACATACAACACTTCTGAACACATATTTAATGCAATTTATAAGCATTTTGTGTAAGATTTGATATTTACCTAAATAACTCTCAAACGATGAACAAAACTGGGAGCTCTACTGCACAACCTCTTTTTTCATGTCTCTAACCAGCACACATGCGCAACACCAGGAGTTCATAAAGGGGCCACCTCCAGTTTATGACTAGAGCTAATTTACATGAAATTTCTCCACTTGGCTACATTTATTTGAGTGCTTGAATCTGTCATTAAGAATGTTTGCCCTTATAATAAATCCATCTCGGACTGTAAGAGCCACAAATTACTAAGATATAAATATTTATATATATATATATATATATATATATATATATATATATATATATATATATATATATATATATATATATATATTTCTTTATATACAGTAGATGTGAATTTAATAATTGAGAATAATGTGTAATATAATATTTGATCATCTCTGTTTATTTATGTTAGATAAATTAAGGCTCTAGATATCTTGCATAATGTTAGTGACGTCATCTCCCTAGAACCTTTAGTTTGAAGATGTGAGTGCAGAGCATTTATTGTTTTAATAAACATTCTTAAAATAAGTTACTGTAATACTGGATGTTACTCGCATTCAACTCATGCTCACAATTCATGGTGGTACAAAGAAATAGAAGAATTAGATGGAGTGATCCCACAGTTTTTACTGGACAGATTGATGAATTTATTTGCAAAATGGATTCCTGTGAACTATAGGCCAATGACTGGCTTATGTTCAATAATATGGATATAAACAATATATTGGAATCTAAAGCCAATTTTTGTATTTTCTTATCAATGCTTTACTCCTCTGCCATTATAATGTAATGCATTTTAATTATCTGAATTATATATTTTTTATAATAAATATATTTTATTTGTATTTAAATTTAACTATTCATAATTATTTAATCATTATATATTAAATGATTGTTATTTGAGGGTCTTTCTTGGCAAAAGTTTATATATGCAATTAATTTAATTAATTGCCATACCATGTAATTTATCTGATTAAAATTTTAATTGATTGACAGCCCTAATTGTAATTAGATAGAACTTTTTAATTATATTGCAATTTTTGGTATTTAATGAATTTCTTCTGGATTGATTTTTTGCACTGAGCTTTGCAATGCATTATCGGATTGCCTTCTCTGCAGAAGATACAGTTCATGCAACGCTGCCTTAGAATTTGGCCAGAACAATGCCACCTACCCTCATTTTGGGAGTGTGCCTGAGATGCCTTATAATGTTGCATATATAAGTTTCCAAACATCGTTCAATATAATCTATAGAACACATTGCCATGTTTTCTATTAAATTTTAAAAGCATTTTATAGAAAAATAATTTACATTATGAAATCCTGACACAATGTTATGCTGTTTAAATAAAATGTGTCTTATAGCTGGTGCCGTGAGGTGAAGCAGTTCCTGTCTGTGAGCAGGACAGGCTCATTTTTCTCGCTGTCAGATAGTTGTTGGGTGAGATGGGGGAACATCTCTGTCTCTGTCGCTCACTTTTGCAAAAACATGTCGGTCATTGTAGCGACAGGATCAGGTCTGAAGCCAGTGTGTGGTGGTCCTGTGCAGATGACTGATAGGTAGGAGGGGGCTTGGTGTGTAGGTGTATCTTCCCCTCAGTCTTTACATAATGACACATCTCACCTGCCCCCAAACACATCTGAATCACCTCAGCAGCTCTCACTGTGAGGAAAACAGACGGCTCTGAGAGTTACAGAAAGTGCTGCAAAATTCAATTAAATACAAAACACAAACAATTAATTTAAATTTCCATGAAAAAAAACAAAACAATTAATACTATCCACCTGGCCAAAAGTCTTCAAACCCCAGAAACATACACCACTCAAGTACGTAAATGCAGACATACAGAAATACAAGCCCTCATTGCAGGCGACTTCAATCATATGGACCTAAAGACTGTTTTCCCCAAACAGTTTGTGAACTTTGCAACATGAGGAGAAAACACATTAGTTTGGTTTACACAAACACCCAAGATGCATACAGAGCAGCACCCCACCCCCACCTGGGCTCCTCCGACCACATTTCTGTTATGCTAATTCCAGCATACAGATTACTGAAATGTACCAAACCTGTTTCCAAACAGATCAGAGGGAGCCATCTCAGCATTTCAAGACTGCTTTGAGCGTACTGACTGGAGCATGTTCAGAGAGACAGCTTCAAATGAGGACTGGCTACATAAGTAAGTGCATAGATGATGTTACTGTCTCCAAACTCAAAATTACATGAGCAAACCATAAACCATGGATGAATGCAGACACCCGGTCACTGCTAAAAGCATGAAATGCTGCATTCCGATCAGGTGACAGCTGTGCCCTGAAGACTACAAAGGGCAAACTTGTCAGGTGCCAGCAAGACCGCAAAACATGCCCAAGTGCAAAAAAATCCAGGGACACTTTATAGACACAAGGGACACACAGTGTATGTGGCAAGGTTTTTAGGCCATCACCGACTACAGGACCACCCCACAGGTCCGTAAAAGTGATGCATCCCTGCCAGATATGCTCAACAACTTCTATGCACGTTTTGAAGCTCAAAACTGTGTGCCAGCAAGGAAAGTAACACCTCTATCCGACGACCAGGTTCTCTGCCTGTCCACAGCTGATGTGAGGAGAACACTAACCAGAGTTAATCAAAGGCTGCTGGATCAGACAACATACCTGGGTGTGTGCTCAAGGAATGTGTTAACCAGCTAGTGGATATCCTAACAGACATCTTTAACAACTCCCTGAGCCAAGCTGTCATTCCTGTCTGCTTCAAATCTACCATCATCATACTGGTTCCGAAGAAGTCAAGCGTGTCCTGCCTCAATGACTACCATATCATTGCAATCACACCAACCATCATGAAATGCTTTGAGATACTAGTAATGAACCACATAAAGTCCTCATTGGCTCCCTGCCTGGACCCTCTGCAGTTTGCATATCGTCCTGATTAACTCATGACGTCATATCCCTTGCTCTTCACATGGCCTTAACACACCTGGAACAAAAGAACACTAATGTCAGAATGCTGTTTATAAACTTCCTCACAATCTCGCATAGAAACTGAGTGCACTCAACATCAGCACCTCCCTCCATAACTGGATTTAGGACTTCCTGACTGGGAGACCTCAGGCAGTCCGGATAGGCAACAGCACAATAACACTAAGCACTGGAGCCCACTTCGGTTTACACTGATGACTCATGGCTGCACTGCTCAACATAGTACAAATCACATCATCAAATTTGCACATGACACCTCAGTGGTGGGCCTTATCAACAACAACGATGAGACATCATACAGAGATGAAGTGAAGCATCTTGTGGTCTGGTGTGAGAACAACAACCTGTCTCTGAATGTTGATAAAATCAAAAAAAAATATTAATTGACCAGGAAATCACACACCAATCACTCCCTACTGTTCCTCAATGGATCCCCTGGAGAAACAGTGAGTAGTACCAAGTTCCTGGGTCTCTACATCACAAACAATCTCACTTGGTCACTCAGCACCTCCTCACTAGCTTAGAGAGCACAGCAGCATCTTCCCTTTATGCAGCGACTGAGAAAGGCAAATCTCCCCCTTCCGTCCACTCCACATTCTACAGAGGAACCATTGAAAGCATTCTAACAACCTGCATCACCGTCTGGTTTGAGAACTGCAATGCCTTAGAACCAAGACCTTATGCTGATCATTGGCCTAATATACTAATACTTATACTAAATGTATAAAAATTATGTAAAAATTAAGCTGGGCATAGAAATGCATCTATTCTTGGACTACAAACTCTTCGTTCGGTTCTCTGGTTTGTGTGCAGCTGTGTTCTGTTCTTTAGTATCACTGTGGCAGACCTGTTTTTAGATAAACAAAATGCTTTTTCGCTTGAACGCCCCATTTCGCCAGTGGGCTGTGTGAACTACTGGTCTCGTGCAGTCTCATGAACGTGCAGAGGAGAGCAACGGTCAGTCAAAATTTTCACTAAATAATACATTTGATTTCATGTTCTTTCACACTAAAACTTATGGTATGCATTCATTACAATCAATCTCATGGAATAAATTATTAGACTTATGAATTAATCTTTTGTGTCCTTGTGAAGCTTGAAGAGGTGGTCACCATAAACTGCCATTGTATGACATCACTGAGCACAAAATTGTTTCACAATTTCTCACTTTTTGCTAAGTAAAAGAAAGAAAGTCATATTGGCTATAACAACACAGGGGTGAATAAACAATGACTGAATGAGTTTTCATTTTTGGGTGATCTATCCCTTTAATATCAACATTTTGAATATTAGCATCCTTTCACTATGCCCCTACCATCTATATTTAGGGCCTTACTATTAGCAATAGTAAAAGTAAAATCTATTAAGTGAAATCTATGGAACCTTGTGTCTTCTTGATATTACATTTATTTACATTTATTAACAGTGAAAGGCAGCTATTTTTCAAATTTGTGAAAAGAATAAAACCGTCAAGAAATTAGCTGTAGCATATTTTGATTCCTAAATTCAGATTTCCATTGGGAATGGCTTATCTGACAAATAAATAAATAAAAACAAAATGTACAATAGCATAAATTAAATCAATCAACCAGCCAACCAACCAATCAATTACTCTGCAGAAACAGCTGTGTTTATTTTTCTAATACTACAGTGTTTTTTGATGGGCCTGTTGCTAAATGGCACCACAGAGGTCTTTAGAGGCACCACAGACTACCCTTTTTAAAAAGCTGCTCATTGGCTGCTGCCTAAAGGGTCTTCATGGGATGGCTGGGCTGCGACTTTACTTCCCAATTATCTCCTCTCCATCTAATCCCTCCATCCCAGCTTCAGTGTGGGCTCTGCAGTCAATCCTGTAGCTTGGTTCCACTAATAGACCCCTCAACACACAATATGCCCAAAGCCACTGGAGCATATGCCAGTCAATAAAACAGTATGAGCCCTCCACATCAAGCAGGGTTGGTGCCTAATTATCCACCCCAACTGTTAGAGGAGGAAAGGGAAATGGGTCTTAATTAAGAAATTAGAAGTTTTGGAGTCATCAACTTTCATTTTCCAGTGTCCCCACACTTGGTGTGCAGGGGCTTCCAGGCTGTTTTAAAGGAATAGTTCACACTTGGACTTTGCTATTTCTTTCATGAACTCAAAAAATGCATTAAGGAGCGGTAAGTCAGATGTCAAGATTTTCAGTGAATAACTTTGGTCTTCAGAAGACTTGCATATAGTCATTTGGACCACTTTTATAATACCTATATGGTACTTTTTTTGTCATTTTGGCAGCCCCACTCATCATCAGTGTTTGGGAGTATTTAAAGGAATAAAAATTACAATTCCCTCATCATTTACTCACACTCATGCGATCCAAGATGTTTCTTTCTTTCTTTGTTCTGCTGAACACAAACAATGCAACTGAATAGGTACCAAAATCTTGAAGCTCCAAAAGCACAGAAAGACAGTAATCCATACTCCAGTGGTTAAATATATATACTATATTGCCAAAAGTATTCGCTCATCTGCCTTTAGACGCAGATGAACTTAAGTGACATCCCATTCTTAATCCATAGGGTTTAATATGAAGTCGGCCCACCCTTTGCAGCTATAACAGCTTCAACTCTTCTGAGAAGGCTTTCCACAAGGTATCTTCTGAAGTTAAATGATAAGTGTGGGCAAGAGCGGCATAACAGTGGGGAAGGTTAGGACGGTTCAAAGGGCCAAGGACAGACATGGGGCCCAGAAGAACTCCCAGTCTTTCTCTGCATGATTTTCTAAAATGCGCTTCCCATCAAGCGTGTCTAAATGTTTTAAGCGAGAGACACAGTTTTTGACACAGAGATGGTGTGCAACCACGAAAAGTGTCCATGTAGCGCATGTTCAACTCACAATGGTAACGGAACGATAGGAAAGTGAGTGAATGATGACAGAATTTTCACTACTCCTTAAAGTGATCTTTCAGTGTCTTTCTAGCTTTCCTGATATCTCTTCTTTCTTTGTCACTTATTCTTTGCCCCCACTCCCACATCCATACTGCTCCCACCCTCCCTTAGCAGCCTGCTGAACAATTAGTACCTTACACTTGGGAGGCAGGCTTAGCATGTTGCTTGTACCTGAATCAGTTTGAATCCCTGTTGTCTTACAGCCCTGATGGATGTTTGCTTGGACACCTGTCTGTGCCATGGGGAGGGAGCAGGTGATGGAAATAAGCAGAGGAAATTGTTTCATACTGTTTTCCCCTTTCCTTGTTGGGAGGGGGGATTGTTTCAGGATTTGTTTTTAGAGTTACACTCAGATGAATGAACGTTAGCCTGTTCAGCTTTGGGTGAGAGCCATGCTGATATCAGGAACCATAGGCACATGCTAATATATTCACACCTGCAGTATACAATAACTCGTAACAGAGAAATGCATGCTCTTATCCACCCAGATTAGTGCCATTCACTGCTGCAGGTTCTTTTTTTTAAAAGTCTTTAACCAAAAGTGACCCAATTTTTTGAAGTATACAGGTGGGTTGGTTCAGGTTCTTGCTGTACTGAACCTGAAGACCACAACTCTAACAAAATGCTTAAGTTATCCAAAGTTTCTCTACCAAACATTCCAGCTTCACTACTCTAATAGCCTTTGAATATTAGAAAATATCAAAACTAGGAGGATTTGTTGGAGACATGGCCTGGCAGAACATGTAATCTGACATGTTGTGCAGCGCCACTTAGACAGGTGACCTAAGCTCAAATTAGTCTTCTCTTATTTCCCGATCCCAAGAGGCAAAAGCCAAAACAAACTACATTTGCTATTCCTGAAATAAATACCAGTGCTTGCAAAGCAGAAAGATAAAATAAAATAAAATAAAAAAATCAAAGTTTCAGGTAGGTTCAGCTTAGGTTTTTAACTTTGGTTCTGTGCAAATGAAATGCCTCATTAGATCTGTTTCAGAAGGAGATTTTTTAACTTTCAATTTAGTTTAATAGCACCTGACACACAGTGCGGCTAATGATTTAACTTCTGTTTCTATGTATAAAGCTTGATAATACTGTGAGTTTTTTCTTTCAGTGAAGTTATATATTTAAATGAAAAATGGCTTAATTTAGCCAAAGTCAGGCAGTAATGCTGGAATAAAAGAGAGCAGAAATAAAACACTGTTTTTTGCTAATTTATTCAGAAAATGTTTAGCCTAAAGCTTTAAAATTGTACCTCAAACATCATGCCAGCTGTCATTGCATTTGTCAATTAAATTTATAAAAATCGAGTTGTATGCACTTAAAATGGAAATGCACAGAGGACAATGTTCACCCATATTTAACACCCAGAATGTATCATTTGAATAGAGCTTAATGATAATTGTAACACCTAAATAAAATAAATAAAAAAGTACTATAAAGTCAATACATAGTATATATATTTAATGTGTATAATGTCAATAAACATCACATCATAGGATAATGAAGTACAGACTTTATTCACGCCACCAGACTAAAATGTAAACATATTTGTCATATTTACACAGCAAATTGATATGAAAATACTGTATATTTTTAAATTAACTTATGGCTAAATTAACTTTTAAATTAACTATGTTCCAAAATGTAAAAAGTTTTTAAATGCATGACAACATAATTGTGTTCATAGGTGTGCTTGCTGCAGTTGCTTTCTGTGTATTTTTTCTTGCACTTACATTTATACAGACAGGATCATCAGATATTTTGTAATATTGCGACCAAATCAAACCAGAGAACAGCATGCAAACATCTGTAACTTCTGAATGAGATATAAACTTATGGTGATTTACCGGTAGGCGTGCTCTCACATCACACATCAGAAACGCCAATGTACAGAGATAAATCACAGATAAAATACATGTAAATGTCCATGAATTCAAATTCAGCAATATTTATGCTGACTTCAGACCTGTATAAGTATTTCCTGAGACTTTGCATGGATCAAAAGCAATTATTGACATTTTTCATGATATTGTTTCACAGGTCTTTTTCCATTCACCGCTATTGCCTCCCCCACTGATGATCACAAAAATGGCCACAGTAAGAAAGAAGTCACATGACTGAAACAGGTCAACTGAATAAGAAACCCCCAAGCAATTTAGAAGAAACCCCAAACCAGAATGTTTGAGGAATATCAGTAAAATAATGCATTGCAAGCACTAAAGGATTCATGTTACAGTAGTTCTCAAGTGAAGAAGTTCAGTGAAACACATCATTCAGAAGACTTAAAGGGATAGTTCACCCAAAAATTTTAATTACCATATCATTTACTCATGCCATCCCAGATGTGTATGACTTTCTTTTTTCTGCTGAACACAAGTAAAGATTTTTAGAAGAATATTTCAGCTCTGTAGGTACATACAATGCAAGTAAATGGGTACCAAAATTTTAAAGCTCCAAAAAGCACATAAAGGCTGCATAAACGTAATCCATAAGACTCCATTGGTTAAATCTACAGTGTAACTTCAGAAGCGATATAAGTGTGGGTGAGAAATGGATAAATGGCCCTGTCCAAAATGGCACCCTAAGCCCATGCAGTCTTCCTCTGAGTCCAGACTTACATAAGCAAGTGCAGTCCAATGAGGCGCTAGTCAGCAAGTCCATGAGGGAGCATGAGTCATAAAAGCGGGCATTTGGGACAGTCTTCAAAACTTCAATCATATGACACATTTTTAAACATGGTTTTTCAATATACATGCCGTTTTACAAATTATTATTTGAAAAAGTCATAACATTGGGTAAAGGATGTCATGACAGGGTAAAGGAACACACTTTAAACTCACTCTTGAATATTTTTTTTTTATTAAACAATTTGAAGCAACACATTGACAGTTAAGCATTAGACCATTTAATCAAGAACTTCTGAAAAACAAATCGCACATATAACTACCCCATCATTTTAAATATTTAGAGAACAAATAAACATTATCCAGATACATGGATGGTTACAGGCAGGTGCTTAGAACAGTCAAATGTATAGAAAGAACATACCTACATAGATCGCAAAAAATCATTATAAAATACACACAGCCACACTTATGCACTGCAGGTATAAATATGCATGATCGAATGTTGCTATATCAATAAATGTAAGCAATCTTACAAGATACAGCTGTGTACTGGAATGTATTCTCTCCTGTCTTGATATTTTAGAGACTCACGATAATTCTAAAATCCTCTTTGAAACAACAATAACAAAGGTTTAGTGTTAGATTACTTACTTGAACGTAAAACTTTCCCAAGAAAAACTATTCAATACACTAAACAGGAGTAATTCCATATCTCTGGAAAACTGAATAAAAACAAAGTTCTGAACCAGTTCTACTCATCAGAATAAAAAGTGAAACTATATACACAAGAAAAGCAAGTGATCAGGATAATAAAAAAATACAAAAAAGATAATTAAAATCAATATTTAATCCAAGATTAAAATCGCCTCGTCCGCCATGTTTTTTTCTCCAGCTCAGAAACTCCAGTCTGTGGTGATTGGTCGAGAGGATCAGCAGCGGGGACTGTTGGGTAGTAGTCCGCTGTGGAAATCGCACTGATGCGGGCTCAGCCAGAAGGCGCATTGAAGGTGAAAGGGGGTTGCTCTCGAGCACCCTTCGGAGCACTAAAGTGTCAAATGGGACACCCTGGTTTCTTGGATTTTGCGGGAGCATAAATGAAGGCCACGAGACCACAAGTCCACATCAAGTGTCCCATTTGGGACAGGGCCAATATTTAAGTCCTTTTTTATTATTAATTCTCCTCCCTGCCCAGTAGGTGGCAATATGCATGAAGAATGTGAAAGTGGAGATTGATAGTAAAAAAAAGGACTTGATCTATTTCTCACCCACACTCATCATATCGCTTCTGAAGATATGGATTTGACCACTGGATTACTTTTATGCTGCTTTCATGTGCTTTTGGAGCTTAAAAATTTTGGTACCTATGTATTCACTTGCATTGTGAGGACCTACAGAGCTGAAATATTCTTCTAAAATATTTGTTTGTGTTCAGTAGAAGAAAGGAAGTCATACAAATCTGGCATGAGGGTGAGTAAACGATGAGAGAATTTTCTTTTTTGGGTGGACTGTTCCTTTAATGAACCATATTTCCATTCAAACACTTCAGTTTAAACATTACAATACTGATTAGCAAGCAGTAGAATAAACTGACAAAAAAAAAAAAAATGTTTAGATCTAAAATTGGTTAAATATTAATCCCGTATCACCTGCCAGTTTTTGTATGATTTCTGCATTGACCCATATGCATCAAGGATTGAGTCCATATATCTTTCTAAGAGCCCTTGGACTTCAATCTTTGGACCTTGGTTTTGTTTTTATGTACTGTATATCCAGACATGCGCATACCTGCTATCAACCAGTCCTCATCAACCAGTCACACCATATGTTTCAACATTAGACACAGGTGAGGTCCCCTGTCAACTCTTTACCTGTTAGACACTCACTCTGCATTCATTGGCTCCATGTGCACATCCAGACCCATAAGCTGCTTAAAAACGCTTGCCTGAGTCAAGGCCCTTAGCACCCTGGGGCCCTGTCCCCTTCTGTCCACCCGCTTTGATTTCCAATATGTCCAACTATCTGGACAGATGGTGAGAGGGTAAACACTTCCTCTGCAAGGCATCATATACACAACCCTCTTGGTCCCTTGACCAACTCTAAATTGGCAAAGGACATAGCATGGGGAAGATATTGGAGTGTAATGTAATAGAATATTTGATTGCCTCCACAGAGCAGGTTACTGGGAAGCTTGCTATGGTTAATGTGTCTGTGTTTAGCTGGCATTCATTTTCTTGCTCTTTCCTTCTAAATTGTATTTCATAACTGTGCCATTTTCTTCTGTGTTCCTCCTTCCTGCCCTGTAAAAAGATGCTAGATGTAAAACTAATGTCTAATGTCTTCCCCTGGCTGTGGCCTTTCAGATAGATGTAAATCAACATGTCAGCCTGTGAATGAATCATTATGCCCTGGCTGTTCTAGACTCACCAGCACCAATTGGATCTTGAACTGGACAGTACAGTTTTTTACATGTTTAAAACTATGGGGTAAATTCACTAAACAATTGTGGCAATAGTTCAAGAATAGTTCACCTGGAAATTCTGTCATAATTTACTCACTCAAGTTCTCACGTGAGCATGCAAATCACCGTGAACGAGCTTCTCTCGTAACGCTCATTAACGCACAATGGACAATTTGCTGTCAGTGACCAGAAGTAATTCTGTTTTACAGAGAGTTGGAAATCTGAAGCAACATGAGTGACAACATCTATTGGTGATAAGTACAAACTGAGTTTAAAGGAATAGTTCACCCAAAAATAAAAGTTCTGACTTAATTTAGTCACCCTCATGATGTTTGTGTCCTTTTAAAGCTTTAAAGTAACTCCCTATCAGCTGCCACTGTATTGAAAAGACAGACCAAAACATTAATTAAAACATCTTCTTTTGTGTTCCGCATAAGAATGTAAGTCATACGGCTTTGGAACGACATGTGGGTGAGTAAATTATCAAAGAGTGTTAATTTTTGGGTGAATTATTCCTTTCATTTCATGCAAATGAGGAACAATACAATGTGGCAACTTCCAGGGGGAATGTACTCAGATGTAACGTATGCTGGCTGCTGACAATGATGAAGACGATGATGAGATGAAGAACCCAAGTGCAGTTTATTAATAAACGTGAAACCAATAACCTTGACTACAAAACATGGACTGGACTGGACTGGACTGGACTGGACTGGACTGGACTGGACTGGACTGGACTGGACTGGACTGGACTGGACTGGACTGGAGCATATCAATCACATTCATCACTTGACCACTAGACAATGAAAACATGAGGGCTTAAATACAAGACATGGGAGAACATAAACCAATGAACAAACAGAACTCATAACAAGCTAATTAAACAATAACCCAATGAAAACATGACACATGAACATGGAGGGAAAACAGGAATCACATGACAAGGGAAACAGAAACACATGACATGAACCAGGAACTAGAATTTCAAAATAAAAGACATGAATCAACACAATACACATGACATCAGAGGAGCTCACATGACCCACCTCCTGATTCAGTTTTATACTGCAGTCAAGTATGAATGCCTACTTGCAACCAACATCAACATTAATTAACAAATTAAACTGCTGTCAGAGTGAATGCATCATATTATCCTCAAAAACATATCAAAACAATTTTGACCCTCATCCTCAATACTATTATTCGGCCAACAGGCTTTGGCTATCCACTTTGCTACAGCAGTCGTGAAGCCACATTCACATGATCCATGTCACTTTGACCTCCACATGAAAGCATTACAGAGAACGTCTTGTTTTGCTTTTAGTGCTGGCACTGCCCAAGTTATGATACTTCATCCGAATTGTCCGGTAAGATGGAAGTGCAACATGCCGCTGGGGAAAAGCTGGTGCATCACTACAGCAAGTCATATGAATGCGACAAAAATTATGGTTAAGATGTCCTTTCTCAATTATTTGATCATTGACACATCACTGCTCTGTGTATTTGTGATGTGTACGTCAGTGTAATGTCCCCGGACACATTGCAAAGATAACACCCTGGTCCAACCAGTGTTTAGAACTCACACAGAGCTGAATAAAATGTCAGAATCTAATGTTAAATTGGTGTTAATTTTGACAGCTTCCAATTTATTACCATATATTCAGATTATATTTTATATTTAATTTTATATTTTATTATTTATATAATTATTTCCTGTTTGGTGCCCATATATCCATGTAAATACTGTATATATACAGTATATATACAGTATATATATATATATATATATATATATATATATATATATATATATATTCTCCTTGACAGCAATGACATTAAATGGACATAAACTGTAGTCTAAGATGGCATGAACTTCACAGCTTGTATTATTCCAGCATAATTTTAGAATGTAAGGTACATAGTACACAGGCCTTAAAAGCCTTTTGTTTGCATGAGACAGAGGGAGAGTTATAAAGTAAAAAAAAAAAAAAACATACACAACCTCTTACCTTTAGACAACAGACATGATGGCAATAGCCTTTCCCCTTCTGCCTTCAGAAGGACTCTGCTATGTCAACACACACACATCACAAGCAGACAGCACCTCACACTGTGCCAAATACCATGTCACCCTTCATGAATTATGCAACTTAACCAAATATACGTACAAGCTCTGATTCACTGGAGTGGAAGGTTTTCTGCCCCGCAGGCGGCCACAGACTTGGTCACAGCATCCAGTTTCCCTGCCTGACCCCCTCTGGCCTCCCACACTGCCCTCACAGCAATTTGCTCACTTACACATACACAAGCACACAAAAACACAAACACACATCTCAGTGCTCTCTGACAGGACAGCAGGGGTCTTTGAAGAGGACGAGTGTGTGAGTTTTGGGTGGAAGTCAGACAGGGCAACATTTATTCCCATTAAGAGCTTGAGCTCTCAAAAGCACATGAAGGGCACACTGATGGAGAGTCTCTTCACCTCTCTCTCTCTCTTTCACTCTCACTCTGTTTCTGTGTCTCTCTCCCTAGTACTCTTTGATCTTGTTCTTTTTGCTTCTTTTTTCTCATCATTTTTAAGGCAGCTACCAATTTTTTATCACACAATTTGATCCAACTAATGATTTCTCTCTTATGAGCCCACAGATAACCTGACAATTAGAGAACATATGTTTGTGAACTGGTGCTCATAATAACTGTGCAGTATAGAGTCAGGAGTGCAAATGCAAATCTTCATCACATCCTGGTAGATGCCCAGTGTAGTGTGAACATTACCACACACACGCGTGCACACAAATGCATACACACAAACACAAAACACAGAGAACCACAGAGGGTGTACAGTACACCTGACACCCCAAAACTCACTGACAAAACTCACTGGAAATAAAAATCACATACTGTATAGGATCTCTTTAAAATCTGCTTCAACAATTAGTTGACATATTGCTTGATGAAAGCAAATTACACCCCAGAATTTTAACAGCATTTTGGTGATGATGTGTGAATGGTAGCAATATGTATAAAAGACAAAGCCGTTGCATGTGTGAATAGCAGACATGGAACATTTAAAGGAAATGTTAATATACTTTAACAGGGTGTCATGCTTGAAAGTGGCTAATAAGAGCAAATGATGAGCTAAAGATAACAACAAATATTTTGCTTCTTCCCATGCTTACCATATCTGTGCTGACACGTCTCAGTTTTGCTTTATAATTATCCGTCGTATTGATCGAATCAATGTTAGCTCACTCTAATCAATGCTCTTACATTCAAATATACAGCGCACACACACAGATGAATGTTTAAACTCAATACGGGGGATATTTTTTCCACCATCAAGGCTCAGATGGAGACCCAGGTGTGTGGTCCAGCTTGGCAGAATAAGGTACGATGAAGCCTATTAAACCAAACACCTCCGGATAAAAAGAACAAATTACAACTTTGTTCCTTTTTTAATCCCTTGCAGGTGTGTGAGGCAGAGAATCCAAACTTACTTGGGTATGTCAGCGTGTGTTTGGTTGTGTTTTGGTTGAGCAAAGCAGATCTATCTATCTTAAATGTATACTGTATATATTGTAATAGCCCGTATATGACTATAGCACATTTTCTTGAACATCTGTATGTGCTCTTTTTAGAAGTTGGTTTTATAGGAGTCCAGGGTGGATTGGATCACTGTCCTACTAGGACTAATGGTCTAAAAGGAATCTAAAAAGTAAAAAAAAAAGAAGAAAAGCCTTGAGGGACTAGAGTATGAGATTCACTTACTTTTGAAGATGGATTGTATGTCTGTTACATGCTGATATTTATGATGTACTTTTTATGGGAAGACAGGTATATGGTAAAACATACACCTTGACAGTATATCTTATTTCAAAATGGCAGATCATCCAGCATAGACATTTTGCATGCATCATTTACTAAATGAAGAAAAAGTAATATAAATCTCTATTTCATTAACATAAACTGTGATACTGATTCTTATATGACTAACAAATGAAACAAATCTTCAAGCTTGCTAAGACAAGCATAATTATTACTATTGCTCATTGCTAATAGCACATATCTCTAATTAATAAACTTTGGCGTGTACCTCATTCCACACCGTTTGTAAACAGTGTAAAAATTCCTTTCAATGGAGGCTTTCAGTGAAGAAGGGGACCCAATCCTTATCTAGGGACTAGAATATCATTGAGATTTGGGACAGTGAGTAACTATTTAGCAACCATTTAAAACACCCTAGCAATGCCCTAGCAATCAACCCAGAGCACCCTAGCAACTGCATAGCAACACATTAAAAACAACTCAAAACACTTTAGCAGCTGAATAGCAACACCCTCCCTTTTTTCCATTCTTTACCCTAGGAACTGACACATTATGCCAAATCACTGACAAGAGGCATCTCCCATCAGACATTTTTGCATCGTTTACATTCCCTTGTGGCGTGACTGGAAGCGCGTTGCATCATCAGCATGGGAGACATGGATTCACATTCCACGTTGAAACAAGGAAGTAATCACGTTCACATAATCAGTGACGAGTGTGATTCAGAGGTTGCAATTTTCCCCCTAACATTACATTTTTACTCCACTGATGGTTAGGTTATGGTTTCAGTGTTTGGAAGGGACAGTTTGTAAAATATGCATCTCTCTTCACTGTTTTACATCATGTACATCTGAAAACAGCTTGCTTCACAACTGGCTTTTGGTGCCCCTCCGTGGACATTTCATCCGGAAAATGAAGTTCACATGTGTGCATACGCCCAACAAAACCTACAGCTTTGGCCACTGGGGGCAGTATTTTGAATCTAAGCAGGATTACATTAACTTGCGAACTACTGAAATGCTGATTATCACTTTATAAACTCTATTACTCACACACTGCTATATTATTATATTGAAACACTTTTACTCTAATGTATCATATAAAAAAAACTATGCATTTTAATGCTTGCATTACAGACCCACCTACACTTACACATCATTAATGTGATTAGCTTGTGCGGTAGCTCACCTCGTAGAGGTTTGAATTCAGAAGCCCACGGTTCGAGCCCAACTGAATTATCAAAACGAAAGTGCAAGTAAAACCAAAGTGACATAGAAGAAACATGAAATTATGTGGCTCCTTTAGAAAAAAAAAAAAATTTTCATGTCAAAATTGCTTTTAAAATACTATCGGTTAGGTTTAGGCATTGGTTAAGGGTAAGGATGTCTGTTTTGTTAACCTCTCATTTGTCTTTTAGGACACTATTGGTTAGGTTTAGGCTAAATGTTTAGGATAGGGTAGAAGGTTTTACTCATTAAAACGTCCATCTAAAATTCACCTTACAAACCTTGTCTGATTACAACATCATTTTACTTGTTTTTGGCACCACCGCTGGATATTTCACTGGGAAACTGCAGCCAAACGTGTAATACGGCACATATTTTTGCCGTGCATAATGTTGCCATGGTCACGTAAACTTCATAAGAGCAGGCTGCAAATTTGTGACAGGGGTATGCTAGAACTTTTGATTTATGACAATAATTTGCTACAAATCGCATTCTCATTTGCATGTGAAAATAATGTCTGGCAAATTTAACAACCACTCAAACCATTTTAGTAACCACATAGCAACAGCCTAGCACTCACCCAGAACAGCCTAGCAACTGCACAGCAACACAATAACAACCATTCAAAACACTTTAGCAGCCACATGGCATCACCCTGTCAGACACCTACAACATCCAAGTATCTTGGCTGCAAGCTCTGCTTGGACAAGCACCACTCACATTTTCCTTTGAAAATGTAAAAACCTAGTTTCTATAAGTAAATTTGTAGTGTTACCATGATTGTGTGTGTTTATATAATACTTTCTGTAGTCACCCCTTATTTCTGTTATCAGAATGTCAGTGTGGGTGTGTGAGAGCATGCGTGTATGTAATCTGTAAGTCTGAGCTCATAGCAGGTCTGTGCCATCGCCAGAGCAAATATTTCATTTAGGTTCTAACAGTTTTAAACTTTAACCCTGCAGGGAGCTAATTAACTTCCCTATATTAACACAGCTCTGATAATTGAGAATCAGGGACAACCATAAAGCAGTGTGTGTGTGTGTGTGTGTGTGTGTGTGTGTGTGTGTGTGTGTGTGTTGTGTGTGTGGGTGGGTTTGGGTGGTTCACGAGGACATTTCTTTTGGTTACAAACTGGTAATTACGCTATAAGGGTATTATGCTATAAATGTGGTTTATGAGGGCATTTCTAGTGCCCCCATAATTCAAATAGTTTAAAAAAAAAAACATACTAAACAATGTTTTTTTGAAAATGTAAAAATGCAGAACGTTTTTTGTGAGGGTTAGGTTTAGGGGTAGGATTAGGGTTAGGGGATAGAATCTATAGTTCGTACAGTATAAAAATCATTATATCTATGGAGAGTCATCATAAGGATAGCCTCACCAACATATGTGTGTGTGTGTGTGTGTGTGTGTGTGTGTGTGTGTGTGTGTGTGTGCTTAAACTGTAATGACCAATATGACATTGGCAGGAGACTTTCAATAATATCTCACCCAGCCGTCTAACATACACTACATATCTCTCCTCACCGGGTAGAAAGGCTACAGAAAGAAGACAGCAGCCACTTAGAGCAGAGGCATTTCCATTTGTAATTAGCATTCATGTTTTAATCCATCCATCACTCTTAACTCCACTTCTTCATTACCCAGGGTACATTTTCAATGCTTTCAACTGAGTAAGCAATGCCGGAATAATTGTTTTATGTGAGAACTGAAGGTAAATGGTGCTCAGGTGGAAAACTGGGACTTAAAAAGGCAAATTAATAGATAAATATTCATAATATCTGAAATTATTATAGTGGCACTGTGCACTGCTTTGTATGTTGTGTAAAATCCTAATGTAAAGATGACATTAAGTGGCAAAATATTGCCTGTGCAGAATTAACCTACACATATGCACTTGCACACACACACACACACCAATGATTATAATCGTTCATACACATGTACACAGAGGATTCGCAGTGAGCCGGAACTGAACAAAAGGGATTATGCTCTCCCTCTGTCACCCTCAAATAACATGGGTGAAAATCCTTTGAGCAACTTTGGTGCAAATTTATTAAAATGATTTACATAAAGTTAAAGTTCCCGCAGCCAAGCGGGGCACTCTAAAATAAGGTAGCATGACAGAATCCATGCGTTATATATGTCAAGCCTACGGCTGCGGGAATCTCTGGGGAGTGCTGGCCTGAAAATGACAGAAAGTGAGGAAGGAGCCCAGATACAGCCGAATCGCTCATTTTATCCTCCGTAGGAAAAGAAAAGGGACAAAACTGCTCTGTAGGGCTAATGCCTGAAAGAACATTTTTCTATATTCGAACGATTTCAGGAGCAGTGGTTTTGACCTGAGATAGTCACTAAAATAAGTGGCTTTATAGAGGGACTGTATCCATGACAGACAAGTCCAGATTGATCTCAGAGTGAAATTGGAAACAGTAGGATGACTTTTCTTTAGATTAAATCGGTCTGTGCTTATCGAAATTCAAAACACTGCCCCCAGTGGCCAAATCAGTAAGTGTTGTTGGGCGAATGGGCACATGTGAGCTCCATTTTCCAGGTGTATTGTACACAGAGGGGTGCCAAAAGTGAGTTGTTTTCAGCTGTACAGGATAATACAGTAAAGAGGAATGCATATTTTATAACCTGTACCTCAACCGAACCCCCAAACCTAAACCTAACCGTTAGTGGAGTAGAAATGAAGTGTTAAAAGGAAAAATGCAGCCTCTGAATCATACTCCTCAGTGATTATGCGAACATGATTACTTCATGTTTGCAATGTAGGATCCGAACCCAGGTCTCCCACACTGCTGAAGCAACATGTTTCCGGTCACATGACAAGGTACTGATGCAAAATATCTGATTGGAGATGGTGCTTGTCAGAGAATTGGCATAATGTGTCTGATCCTAGGGTACTGGAACTCTCGGAAACAACATGCCGACTTCATGTGATCTAGCTGGTTTTGCATGCCTTGTAATGCAATGCAACTTGAAAGGGATAGTTGAATATTTTGTCATCATTTACTCACTCTCATGTTGTTTAAAACCAATATGACTTTCTGCATGGAATACAAAATGAGAAGTTATGCAGAATGTTAGGGACTAACAGCCATAGTGCTCATTCAATTTCACAGCTTTTCTTCTTCCATACAATGAAAATGAATGGTGAGTGAGGCTTTTTAGCCTGATTGACTTTTATGGAACTTTATGATGCTTTTTTGATCCCCATTCACTTTCATAACATGGAAAAGAGCAGCTTGGGCATTCTGCTAAACATCTCCTTTTGTGTTCCACAGAAGAAAGTCATATGACAAGAGGTAAATGATGACAGAATTTCTGTTTTTGGCAGAACTAGTCCTTTAATAGGAAACAGTAGAAAAAAGTAGATTAATTTAATGTTCTAAAGAAGTGCAAAAATTTATATATTTTTTTATATAATTTGCATAAGATAAAGGGATAAAATATTGTCACTGACAACCTGTTCTTTGTTAACCTCGAATTAAGATATCTGTCTCTTTCCTTTCCTTATATTGCAACTAGTGTCACATTACTGACAATCCAATGATTATGTCACATTTCTCGAGACAGAGAGAGAGAGAGAGAACACCAAGCTGAATGTGCCCTGTACCTTTTTTGATGCCATTTTTATCCTGACATTGTGTGCATAGATTTGTATGCACTGATGTGCACAGTATCAAACAAACATTCAAAATAATGTGTGAGTAATGCATTGATGTATAAAAAAAAAGAAAAAAAAAGAAAAGAAAAACAATGCATGCTTTTGCCTTGCCAATGAAGCTTTTTTAATCTAGAGAGAAAGACAGAGAGAGAGAAACTGCTTTAATCAATGTACTGAAATAATAAATAAAATCTATAAATAAAGTAAATTAAGTCTAGGGGGTTTGGGGCCTGTATGTTCTTGCATGGAGCCAGTTAATATGGGGTTAAAATGTCAGAAATGCCAAAATACTAAATGCTTCTTTCTCATTTTAAGATAAAACACTGAATGAATAAGCACTGAAACAACATATGTTGTCTATGCTGCTCTGGTCCTTTGTTTTTGACAGGAAATTCATAAACCACAGTGGCATATTAATTACAGCGCCAGGATCCGTGCTATATTTAATATGCATAGTGCATCACTTGCATTATGCGACTTTGTTTTCCACTCAGGCCAGCGTGTCAGCAGTAATCAAATCTTAATGTTGACAACAACACCTCGCCAATCAATTGCGGGGGGAAAAATGTTCATGTTTTCCCATCTGAATTTTAATCCTCTATCTCTCTGCCCGCGCTTGCTAACACGAGTCTGAGACTGTGATTCTAATCTTAATAACAGTGTCATGAAGTCAAAGACTATCATTTATTTTGCAATGTAATTGTTTAGGTCCATCCAAAATCTCTAAATTATCATTTTGATGTTTGCTTCTTATTATGCTTACCTTGGCTTTTCTTAAACGCTTAGTTGCAAACATAACATAAGCAAAGTTACATATGATGCCTGGCATCTACCATATCCTAAAATAATAAATTACATCTTTGCCTATAGATTTCTCACATACTACTAATTTTTGAAAAAGGGCTCTTTAGATAAATTGAGCAACCTTCATTTACAACGTTTTTCAAATATATTTTGTACTGTACTGTATATTTGATGTCTGTAATCTACCTTCTCCTGAAAGAATATACTAAATGTTTGCATATGGACCTCGTTCAAAAAGGCTCTTTAGATAAGTTAAGCAACCTTCATTTACAAAGCTGTTTCAAAAATATCTTAGAACCTTGTGCATTTTATATTAGTTATAATTTTTCAAACCACTGTCACTCAAAATGTTGGTATGGTTTATTTGTACAAAACTACTTCGATATTCACACAGATGTTCAGTTCAATATTTTAGTCCAAGGTTCTGTGATTGGTGTTAGATTCCACACTAACCTGCTTTGGAGTGTGCTGTTTATTTTAATATTAAACATCACAGCTTTAAATCACAGCAAGTGTTTGAGTGAGATAACCTTTCATTTCACTCTTAATGTTCTTTCTCAGCAGAAGGATTGTCCAGCTGTCTCTCCTGAAATATTCTAACAGAGTAGACACCTGTGGACCAAATTCAGACACAAATCTGTATGATGGAGCAATACTGGCCTCTAGTGTCTGAAAAAATCCACCCTATTTTTCAAACATCAGTGAACTTGAGAGAGCAAGAAATAATTCAGTCCTTGCAAGTAACCTAGGGTCAGAGTTTGTACTTTGACAAAACAAATTAGATCGGCATAACTTACAGCATGTTACTTGTTCTCTTAATAAAAAGGTGTTATAAACGTTTTTTTTTTTTTTTTTTTGGAATACCACACAGAAAAAGTGTCTACTACCTGACAGATATCACTGAAATAGGTGTAGTAAGAAATAAATCTTACCTCTGTAACAGTCCCTAGGCTCTTTAAACTTCAAAATAGAATTTGACCTCGGCCCGCACATGTTGGCCGATAAAAACATTGGCTTACTTCCCTGCTACACAGTATGCAGAATGCTAAATTAGTAGGATGCCTGAAAACTCAGTTTTCACATACTGGTCAAAGGACAATGCCAACATGGCAGATTTAGTAGTATCTATTAATATTACACACCCACATATCTAGAGAACATCATCACCGGTCAAAAAGTAAATTAAACATTGAATTCTGTACATACCCTGAAGGTACGACAATTAGGATGCAGCCTTGGAGGTGGCTCTCCACCAATATTCCATGAGTTTGGGGTGGGATTTCCATGTAATGGTAGCAGTGATTGGGAAACCAGTTTCAACACAATCATTATTTCTGCCATTCTGACTGGTGCCATTGGTGGTGCAAATCACTTTAAAGCTGAAGTGCGTCATTTTTTTTATTTTATTTTATTTTATTTTTTTATATTATAATACATTCTCCTATCCAGACTTACTATGCAGAGTCTATACTATACTTACTATAAGTTTTATTCTAAGTAAGATATTGGTAGGTTGATTTCCCTCAAAAGTGTAAACACTATGGCTTTGTGGCACATCCTTTTTGTTTGAGCAGCCCATCCAGCAGGACACAACAACACTGGCTCAATCAATGGCGTGAGACTGGGGCAGGGCTATCTGTTTAAGCAACCAATGGTAGACGGTTAAAAACTTTATTTTTGCAATTCCATTTTGTGACGCTTGCTGCACAGAAATTACACACTTATGTACAAAAATAACACAGCTTTAATCTTCACGAAAGCAAACAAAAGGACAGCTTTTTCAATGAGTCTATGGCTGATGCAAAAGGATTATCTTATTTGAAATAATTATTTATTTGCGTCATATGCATTTAACCCTGCTTTGCCATTTATGTGGATGCCTAATGAGACTCAGCACATTATTTAGTGTAATTACTGTATATCTGAAAAATAACTCATTTTTATATTATACTATGCCCTGTCTCTCTTTGTTGGGGAATCTGTCCTATGACATATTGAGGTAATAAAATGTCTCTCCTTGGGGACGGCCACACTTACTCTAATTAAACACTTATGCTTCGACCTTATTATGCCAGGCAGTTACCATAGAATCTTAATACATCTTCTGGGCTCCATGTCAAACTAGATGTCCCTTCTCCAATTTATAGAGAGAAGGGGAAACAAGATGCAAGGTCATTACCACAGAGGGCCCAATTACATGAAATAATCTCCGCCATAAAAACAAGCTCTACTAAGCGTTCTCCAAGTGACACAGAATACCTACAGCATTGGTGTGTTTATATGTGTGTTTGTGTGAGTGTAAGGAAGTTGCTGAGACATAGACAGGTAATATAAGATGTGAATAAGCTTATAGCCATCAGTAATCAACAACATGATGACAATGAGATAATTTTCTGAATGCAATGAGATAATAACTGTTTGATATTAGGTTTATCATCCTAAGCAGATCTTGTTTCTCAAACTGAGAATAAGTTCTACATGGAAAAGCAGTTTGAACTTTTTTAAGAGTTGTGGATACATGTCTTGTACAGATTATGTTTAACGGGTTAGTTCACCTGAAAAATTAAATTTCTGTCACCATTTACTAAATCTTATGGCATTCCAAATCCATATGACTTTCTGTGGAACACAAAAGGAGACATTCTGAAGAATGTTCATGTGGCATTTTTCCATACAACGAAAGCATACAGTTGTCAGGGGCTGTCAAGCTCCAAAAACAACATAAAAGCACCATAGTCCATGCAACTTCTGTGCTATATTCTTTTCTGAAGCCATGTAATAGCTTTGTGTGAACAAAAATGCATGTCGTTATTCACTAAAAATCTTCCCATCAAATCTCATTCTTTGCCATCAAACTGAACACCACACATATTTTAATATATGCTAATGCAAATGAGTTTTAAATGCTATGGCAGAGGGGAAGAGCTCGTCCGTTCCCACTGACTTCTTTTATGGAAATAAGTCCACAAAAGAAAGTTTGGAACCTTATGAGGGTGAGTAAATGATAACAAAATTTTCATTTTTGGGTGAAATTTTCCTTTAAGTTATTAACCATTTAACTCATAGATAGTTCAAAACTGTAAGTAAATGTGAACTGTGAGAGTTAAACATATGGAGAAGAATGAGGGTATGGGGAGATTTCCAACAATGGGCCAAGAGGTGGTCCGTAGTTTGTGGAGGGTCAGCAAGAGCACACTTTCACCAGCTGCCAACAGAGGAAAGACATTCATCCATCACACCTCCACGGCCATTACAATAACCTGTTTTCACACCTGTCTAATCCCAGCTGACCTCTTTCAACATCTGTTTACATCTGTTAATTACTGTATACATCAGAAGAGACCAATGCTTCATTGAGAGCTCTTTAACTGTTTCAAAAGTTTGAGCTGCATTGTAAATCTAATGAAAAGTTATCTCTAAAGGTGAAGATATTGAGACAAAACATAGGGATTTGTACAGGAGTTGACCTCAAGACATGGGACATGAGCCAAAAATGGGTCACAGGTCTGATCTGATAGGGTCTGGGACAGCATGGGGGAAAAACAATGTTAAATGCAATTAATGAAATGTAATCAAACATATAATCATGTGTAGTTAGAATAGACAAATAAAAAGGCTATTAACTTTTAAAAGGGAGGAGAAAATAGCCCATATATTTAGTTGTTGATGTCAAAGGCCATGTGTACGGAGGGCATATTAGGACATTGTCAAACCTCAAACAAACTGTAAAGTTTTTAGGCACAGATTCATCTATCACTTGGTAGAATCTATCCAAATGACGCAATGTGATGCTCTTTTTTTAATTTAATTTTTTTATTTGGATCTATTAAGTTATTCATATATATATATATATATATATATATATATATATATATATATATATATATATATATATATATATATATATATTAAAAATGTAATTACTTGAATACATCTATACTATGATAAACATGTTTTTAATCTCTGAATTTAAAGTTATGTTAAACTCAAATATATCTAGCAGCATAGCTAGACCCTGGCTGATAGGGCTAAAGCCCTGGATCTTTTAGCCCCGAATATTTTTTTGTGATGAAAAAAAAAAAAAGTAAGTCTTAATGTTCATTACACCAGGGTACAAAAGCAACACGGCAGGCTGCAATTTTGGCTTCAAATGTAAATTAATTCCGATCAGAGAGCCCCACTTGCATTAATCAACAGTTTGCGCTGACTTTTACCTGCTGTTCATGCTCAAGTTCATCAGACATGTTACGAACGCCTTGAGTGGGAGCTTTCTATTATCTCTCAAAGGGGTGCAGCTTTTCTGTATCAGAGGGTCACTTAGGTTTTATTATGCAAGCCTTATTTCTAAATATATAATCTAAAAGCCTCATTTCTAATCTTCATTTGTTTTTAACTATCCACACAACAAGTAGATTTTATTGCATGCACCAGTCATCTTGTTTGGTTATTCAAGTTTATTCAGGAGTCGGTACGTGGGAATGAAGAATGTTTATTGCAATGAAATTTCCTCAAACGCAACTCAAAATAGCAGAACTTAACTTAAAGAATTAAGTTGTGTACACTCACGTGTAGTCAAGGTGCAAGGAAAGTATTTTAATACCTTTTACTTGATGATTTTCCATTTTTTAGTCATTAAATCAATCTTTTTGTATAAAATGCAATAAATGTTTTTCAAAAATTACAGAACCAACATGGACACAAAGATAACATTTCTAGGAAGTTGACACTCATGATTTAAACTAGACTTTTTTTTATTTTATTTTTTTTATTGCACTCCCCATTAAAAATGTTTTACTCCTAAAGAAATTAATTGTAATTTTAAATAAAATATCATAAAATTATGAGCACTTACATGGGATGAGGTCTCTAGTCATATCACTAACCTTATAAAATTCTACTAATTATTCTACATGGGGCAGCGGCGCCCTCATGGGGGCTGCCATTTTAGAATCACATGACCAGCTGAATACTACTCGCTTAATCTCAGTAACTGTCTTGTTATTGGACACTTTTACTCTTGGATTAAATTAATCATGGTTGATTGTGAATTGTGAATTACTACAATGGCATCTGTAACTGAAAACTATTGATTTTAAAGGATGCTGCATCCACACCACTAGGTTTCACTGTAAGTCCAAGATGACATGAGCAAAAAGTTACTGAATGCTCCTTTCAAAATTTCTTAATTTTAATTTTTTATAATCTCTGAAAACCTTATTTATCAGTGACCCAGATACCAACATGGACAGGTTACGTGACATCAAAAAAGGGGCCCAGACTACATTAAAATCAACATTAAGGACGGAGTTTGTGCTGAATTCTGAATGCTGAATTATTGGCTGCAGAAACAACTGAAATTAAATTTGTTTGATAAACCATTTTCATACTGTGTTGGGTCACCATGCACTTGATGTCCAATGTAAAAATCCAGGTCCTGAAGCAAAATCAGCTGAGAATCACTAGTGTAGATGAACCTGAAGAAGAGACAGGGTGGTTTTGGAAGGACAAGAGAGAAAGAGAGATAATTAGAAAAGGAGAGTCCCACTGCAGTTCTGTCATGCCCCATATTTGCGCCGTAGCCCAGTGCAGGACTCCACGACTGATGAGTCTTGTGCTACAGTGTCGCTGGGCCGCGCCCTATCATGACACCTCTTTCAAAAGCAGATAATAAATACACCCCATCACCAGTGGCCCCTCCACGGCCCAGGCTACAGCCACCAGCGCTCACACACTCACACACAGAGGGAATTAATTATAAATGTACATTCAATTACTTTCATCTCCTCCTCTATTTCAGAGATGGGACACACACAGCGTGGTGACTGATGAAGCAGTATTTCAATACCTCCCTTAGCAACATGCAGTGTAGAACGAGCACACACAACCACACACACATACAGACTCTCTGGCTTTTCATCCTTGTTGCTATCTCCCTCTTCTCACCTTATACAGATCTTTAATGAAAACCCTATGTTTATTTAATCTGTGATGTTTTCAGCGTTGGGGAGTAACATTATTACATTATTTCAGTAGCGTGACAATAAAGCTCAACTATTTTCACAATAGTGTAGCTTTTCCGTAATTAGCTACTTTTTCCAATACGTAGCTTTGAGGCATCACAAAACCCTATTTCTGTCACTTTGTGTTGCGAATGCAACAATAGAGCCGAGGGAGTAATCCAACACGATCATCTAAAACATCCTATCTTTCTCTCTCCCATATGTAGCGCTTAGAATTCATCCAAATCATTTAAGTGAAGCAGTTCTTTTATCAGTTCATATAAATGAATCTGTTAACAGGGACAAAAAACGAAATGTTTTTCATTTCGGTTCGTTCTGAGCAAAAACTGTATTTTTTTTTTGTTCCGGTTCAGAAGTTCCACAGCATCCTTTCCAAATGGTTTCCGGTTAGATCAAAATAAAATACTGGTTAATAATGCTCTTTTTAAAATGACAGTACTCTGCGCTAAAGGGTGGGTGAAATACCAATTGCAGTGTTGCCAGATCTAACAAGAGAAACAAGCAACCTGTTCTGGAAAAACTAGCCATAAATAAGCCACTTGCCTCACCAACGTAAGCGAAAATTAGCAATTATTTTTTTTTCCTGTGTGGATTTATCAGCATAGAAATCATAATTCTGGCAGCATCAAATCTGTAGTAATGCATCATATCTAACAATAATTCAGTGAAGACATGGAAAACACTTAGAAAAGTACTTTTTTACCTCATAATGTTTTCTTTGTATCTGGATAAGCTGTGCATGTATATGTAGTATTTATACATAGTTATTTAAAAGGTCTTCATCCACAACAGGCAATTAGGCAAAGAAATGTGTGATGCAGCAGTTTCCTTTAGGATCAATCACATGATTTTTGTTTTGTTTTTTTGGGCAAAATTGAGTAATGTAGTTTAATAAATTTACTGTGATAAACCCTTTGGCCTGTAGATTCATGAAAAAAATATCGGAACTAAATTAACTGCTTATAACCGGTTACCAGCATTTAAATTATAGAAAATCACCTAGTTCCGGTTTTTGGTTACGTTCTGCCAAAATATTTGTTCATTTTTGGTTTTTGTTCCATGAACTGTTTTTAGTCCCTGTCTGTTAATAATTAATGGTGCACTTATTTAACGTTGGGAACTCCAATTCATTTGAATCAGCTCGTTCGTTCAGACGCTTCATGTAGTTCTTCATTCAGACGCTTCATGTAACTAATCCACGTAAATGATTCACTGATTAATTTGAACCTCTGCAAAGCCTTAAAGGAACGTTCCGGGTTCAATACAAGTTAAGCTCAATCGACAGCATTTGTGGCAAGTAGTTATTACCTATACTATGTGTCAAAATGTCGAATTGATTGATTTATGACATGTGATTTATGACCCCACCCCCCATCACCCCTGATTGACAGGTATGTGTGACATGTGGTGGCATGTCCTTCCAGGCTGTTTGGGTAGAAGATAGTCCGGACATGTTAAAGAACATGTTTGGACATGATCTTCCTGGGATGTATCGGCCAGTCCTCGGATGTCAATGATTGTTTATGGTGTGTTTATGTTAATGATGTCTTACCTCTCACCATTGTTCCTTCCTGGTATGCTTTTCACACCTACATCACGATCTACATCCTGAATTTGTTGTTTAAATAATGGTTTAAGATGCCGTAGTTAAAACACAGAAGACACTCTGCAACTTTCTGTTACAATGGCTGCTCCAAGAACTCCTGAAACCCCTAGAAGTGTGATGTGTATGTCACCAACAAGAGGGCCTGTTGAAATGAGAGAGGAACTGACTTTTGCGCCAAGGAAAAAACAAAATGTTAGCTTGACAGAGTTTCTTCATGAAAATGTGGATTTTGTGAAACGTGGTTTCTCATTGTCTGGTAATCGTTTGTACAAAGTGGTGTGTCTGCACTCCCATGGGAAAATGTTTCGGCCAAATGCTTTGCTGTGTTTAGGAATCTTTGATCTGATCCTCTCTGAAGTGACATCCTGGATACTTGAACAACAAAAAACAAAAACAAACGGCATGGTATGGTTGACAGTCCTTTTAAATTATTCAAACATAGGTTATACTATCAAATCTACCAAGATCGTTTTCAGTTCTAAAATAGTTTTTAACAAAATATTCATCCAAGAATTAGTTTACTCAATGAATCTTTTGTACTGTATGTCGGGGTTAATATTGTAAATTTCATGTCTGTGTTTCTTCACACACAATCGCCTACTAAAAATAAACTAAAACAATCAATAATAGTCTAATTAAAAAACAGCTACAACTGATGTAACTATTTCTTCTTCTTCTTTTCGTTGTAAAAAGCAAGCTGAACTGATAATGTTTTTCACTTCTTCAACTGTGTAAGTTTACATAAAGATAATTTTCTTGTATTTATATGTTTGTTATTAGAAGTGTGTAGATGTTATGTGACTATTTTATTTTAATTTTAGTGTCTGGTCCGTTAATTAATAATAATAGATCTATGGATCAGAGCGGTGCTGTCAACAGAGGTGTTCTGCAAGGTAGGCATACATTATTTGCTGCCACTCTCTTGAGCATACAATGTAACAATATTGCTAAAACAAAATGTGATGATGTGCAACAAAATTTACTTTCATAGTCACTATACAGAAGATGAACAAATGGGTTAAGAAAGACAAAGTTTAACATTAGCTTAACAAACAGGGTTATGTTACTAAAATGCAAAATTGCATTTAATTTAATTTTAGCTGTAGCTTTAACACAAAAATGTCAATTGTAATGTCAATTACAATTTTTACTTTAACAAAGATAAGAAAGTGTCTTTCTAAAACAATACATAAAAGATGTGCCACAAAGTAGCTTACATATTCACTTTAATATGATGAACAAATGGTTTAACAAAGCTAATGTTTTGCATTAGTTTAACAAAAAGGTTTATTTGACTAAAACACAATAATGTATTTCATTTCATTTGAGCTATAGCTCTAACAAAAAATGTCTTACATTTTTCTTTTAACAAAGAGAAGAAAACTTGTTTCTAAAACAATGGATATTGGCTGTGAAGCAAACTCATTCAAATTTTCACTTTTAAAGATAATGAATAAATGGTTTAACCTAGATAAAGTTTATCATTAGTTTAACAAACATGGTTATGTTACTAAAACACAATAATGTCTTTCTTTTAATTTTAGGTTTGTCTTTTAAACAAAACTCTTACATTTTTACATTTATCAAAGATAAGAAAGTATCTTTCTAAAATGATGAGTAAAGGATGTGCTGCAAACTAATCCACATATTCACTTAGCGTTATAGTATTTTAGCAAACAGGTTTGTGTTACGTCAACAACGATTATATATAATTCTAGTTGTATCTTTAACACTTGTTTCTAACAGCTTGTTTAAGTTTGTTATTTTTTACTTTTAACACAGAGGATACAATATTTTTCCAAAACAAAGGAATGTTCAAAGGTGAACGTTGTGCAGCAAACTCAGTTACTTTAAAGATAATGAACAAAAGGTTTAACAAAAATAAAGTCTAACATAATATTATGTAATATTAAGAGTTATGTTACTATAACACAGTAATGCATTTCATGTCAGTTTAGATGTAGCTTTAACACAAATAGTCTTACATTTGTATTTTTAATAAAAGAGAAGAAAATTAGATTTTTAAACAATAGGGATTAGATTTCAACAAACACTATTTTAAATAAAATATAATGCATTAAATTTAAAATGTATCTTTAGCACAAAGAATCTTAAATTTTTCTGATCAAAGTCCTTTCACAAGAGCTTCCAAGCAATAATGAGTTCTTACGGGCACTCAGAGGCCTGGGGTGGGAGGGGTTTCAAGTTAGGCACATACCCCCTGTTCACACCTTGATCAGACCAGACGGGGTCTTGTGTGATCCTGTTCAGGAAAACAAGATGGTGCAATGAGTTTCCTGGCCTTTTAGGATTTCCTTTCACTGAAAAAACATTGTGACAACTAAATGTGTTAAAAAAATAAAAAAATAAAAAAATAAAAAAAAAAAGGAAGAGAAAAGTTTTATTGTCTTAATGTTATTGAACTGTTTTAAAACATTGTTCATTGGTTTTCTCTGGTATATGTTTCTGTTAACATGTATTTTATTACGCATCATGGCTCTGTATTTGATACATGCATGACTTTAATAAGCTGGTGTGCAAGAGAAGTATAACAGATTTGCAACATCTTTAACAAATAGACTAAAATAGGTCTCTAAAGTAGAAAGTACTTTCACATTTAGTTTGTAAAAACTGTGAGTTGAATAATCAAATATTTCCAAAGAAAACTGTATCCATTTCACACACTGAAACATCAATTAAAACAGTTTTAGTACAGTAGTAAAGTGATAACACTGATTTAGTGATCAGGCAGTGTAGCAAATGCTAGTCATATTACAAATAACAGAGATATAATTAAGAATAATAATAACATGACATGTGTAGGCTCTGTTGTGTATGTTACCTATATCATAAATTTACTGACTATGTAAATTTAGAGAACACAAGCAAAGGTAAAAAAAACCATCAAGTGCTCCATGAAGGCATACTGTATACAGTATATGTGGCTAAAGAAGTATTACCCTCTGAAATACAGGACACCAATTAAACATAATTACTTTAAAGAACAGAAAGATTTTTAAAAATACATTTTCTCCTCTTTTAAAAGTAAAAATGCAAGACAGTTTGTGTTAAAGCTACATCTAAAATTAAACAAGATGCTTTATTGTGTTTAGGTGACATAACGAAAACACAAAACTTTATTTTTGTTAAACTGTTCATATTTAAAGCAGATGTGAGTTTTGCTGCATAACAGTAGTCTTTGTTTTAGAAACACATATTATCTCACTGTTAAAAGTAAAAAAAAAAATAACAAGCATTTGTATTAAAGATACAGCTAGAAATATACAAAAATAAATATTGTGTTGCAGTAACACAAACCAGTTTGGTAAAACACTGGAATGCTAAACTTTTTTTTTACCTTTTGTTCATCGCTTTAAAGTTACAACACTTCACAATCTAATCCCTATTGTTTAAAAATCTAATTTTCTTCTCTTTTATTAAAAATACAAATGTAAGACTATTTGTGTTAAAGCTACATCTAAACTGACATGAAATGCATTACTGTGTTATAGTAACATAACTCTGTTTGATTACATAATATTATGTTAGACTTTATTTTTGTTAAACCTTTTGTTCATTATCTTTAAAGTAACTGAGTTTGCTGCACAACGTTCACCTTTTTGTTTTGGAAAAAACATTTTATCCTCTTTGTTAAAAGTAAAAAATTAACTAACTTAAAGATATTATTAAAGATAGTATTAAAGATACATCTAGAATTATAAAAATCGTTGTTGACGTAACACAAACCTGTTTGCTAAAATACTATAACGCTAAGTGAATATGTGGATTAGTTTGCAGCACATCCTTTACTCGTCGTTTTAGAAAGACACTTTCTTATCTTTGTTAAAAGTAAAAATTGTAAGACATTTTTGTGTTAAAGCTACAGCTAAAATTAAATGAAATGCAATTTTGCGTTTTAGTAACATAACCCTGTTTGTTAAGCTAATGTTAAACTTTGTCTTTCTTAACCCATTTGTTCATCTTCTGTATAGTGACTATGAAAGTAAATTTTGTTGCACATCATCACATTTTGTTTTAGCAACATTGTTACATTGTATGCTCAAGAGAGTGGCAGCAAATAATGTATGCCTACCTTGCAGAACACCTCTGTTGACAGCACCGCTCTGATCCATAGATCTATTATTATTAATTAACGGACCAGACACTAAAATTAAAATAAAATAGTCACATAACATCTACACACTTCTAATAACAAATATATAAATACAAGAAAATGATCTTTATGTAAACTTACACAGTTGATCAATGCAGACAGGAAGTTTTCACGGTCATAGACATGTCCTGAATTGCATACACACAAGATTTTTTAACAGCCTGTTAAACATCAAGTTACAAACTGTATGTTTTTTTCTTGTAAATGTCAAATATTTTATAAATAAATAAATCGTACAAACAACACATACTTTTGAAAATAAATGCCATTTTAAAAGATTAATGTTACGTGTTAAACAGCCCGTTGTGATCTTGCGCACAAACCTCAACGCGAACGCCGCTACAGTGATTATAGAAAACAAAATACAACCCACAATCTGTTTAAGATGGGGTAGAGTTGTGGTGGGGAGGCGTACCCAAATTATCTGCATGAAAAACACATGTACACCAAATGGTAATTAGTTTTTTACTACGGCTTAAAATAAACTCTTTTTAGATTGACTACTGATTAATACACATGTATAAATATCGTAAAAACATTTTAGTAGGAAATAGCTATTACCTAATACCAAATAAACGATTTAATCACTTACAGAAGTAAAGAACATATGGTGAGAAGTGAAAAACATTATCAGTTCAGCTTGCTTTTTACAATGAAAAGAAGTAGTTACATCAGTTGTAGCTGTTTTTTAATTAGACAATTATTGATTGTTTTAGTTTATTTTTAGTAGGCGATTGTGTGTGAAGAAACACAGACATGAAATTTACAATATTAACCCCGACATACAGTACAAAAGATTCATTGAGTAAACTAATTCTTGGATGAATATTTTGTTAAAAACTATTTTAGAACTGAAAACGATCTTGGTAGATTTGATAGTATAACCTATGTTTGAATAATTTAAAAGGACTGTCAACCATACCATGCCGTTTGTTTTTGTTTTTTGTTGTTCAAGTATCCAGGATGTCACTTCAGAGAGGATCAGATCAAAGATTTTAAAACACAAAATTCCTAAACACAGCAAAGCATTTGGCCGAAACATTTTCCCATGGGAATGCAGACACACCACTTTGTACAAACGATTACCAGACAATGAGAAACCACGTTTCACAAAATCCACATCTTCATGAAGAAATTTGTCACGCTAACATTTTGTTTTTTCCATGGCGCAAAAGTCAGTTCCTCTCTCATTTCAACAGGCCCTCTTGTTGGTGAAATACACATCACTCTTCTAGGGGTTTCAGGAGTTCTTGGAGCAGCCATTGTAACATAAATTTGCAGAGTGTCTTCTGTGTTTTAACTATGGCATCTTAAACCATTATTTAAGCAACAAATTCAGGATGTAGATCGTGATGTAGGTGTGAAAAGCATACCAGGAAGGAACAATGGTGAGAGGTAAGACATCATTAACATAAACACACCATAAACAATCATTGACATCCGAGGACTGGCCGATACATCCCAGGAAGATCATGTCCAAACCTGTTCTTTAACATGTCCGGACTATCTTCTACCCAAACAGCCTGGAAGGACATGCCACCACATGTCACACATACCTGTCAATCAGGGGTGACGGTGACACGCATAGCCTTTATGTCTTATGCTATACTTTTGAAACAGTGAGTATTTTTATGTTTTCGGATTGGCCACATTGACTTCCATTGTAAGTGCCTCACTGGAACCCAAATTTTTGTTTAGTTTTTTTAAAGAAAAGGAGGGATGAGTCAAAATATATATTTGTGGTGATCAATATTATGCCAAAAATGTTGTAGATTGAACTAAACCTTGTATTGAACCTGGAACATTCCTTTAAAGGGGTCATGACATGCCTTTTTTATTTTTGTGTATGTTGCTTGAGATTCACCTGTAATATAAGTTTTTTTTGCACACACACACACAAAAAAAGGAATTTATTTGTAAAACATTTTCCACCCTCGTTCTGACCTTCTGTCAGAAACACTTGGTTTTTGTGCTACTTCTCAATTAAGTCTTGAAAGTAAACGCCAACTGTTATGATTGACTCACTGATCTTGACTGACCTGCTCTCTCATTGCCCTCTCACATCTCACCACTACTGGGCTGGCCACAGAAGTAATAAGGTAAAGTTTATGTGTTGTTGTGGAGGTGGTCAGATGCAAATGTCTACCACAGTGTGACATCACAATGTGGAGGATGAAGAGAACGAGTTGTTTTGAGAACTTGGTTTCAACAAACGCTCTTTTTTTGCAGTGAGGAGGATGTTTTGAGTTGTTTTAGATATTTATTTATAGTAAAATAAACTCTTACATGTGAAAAGATCAAGGGAAATGTAATTCCTCAACCCCTTTAAAGGGATTTTGTCAGAAATCACGTCTTCTTTTTTAAAGTCAAATATTTAATTAATTGCTGCTGTTTATATTTCGACTGTTAATAGGGTGTTTTCCTTTTTTATTAGTTTAATTAGTATTAGTATATTAATTTGATTATTAGTATAAATGTAAATGTTTAATTTAATATTGTCACTAATTGTCTAATGTCACCCTAATTAAACATTTATCAGTCAAGTAATATTATTTAATTCTGCAATCATAACTTCTCAGAATCAGAAATTTAAGTTGTTATTCAAGGACAATCTGTGAATTATATCTGAAATTGTGAAATATATTTGAGTGCTACGTTTAAATTTCAGTCAGTTCATCACACAAAAAATATTCAGAATCAGAATCAGAATGAGCTTTATTGCCACGTATGCTTACACATACAAGGAATTTGTCTTGGTGACAGGAGCTTCCAGTATACAACAATACAAAAACAATACAAAAACAGCAGCAAGACATAGATAATAATAAAAAAATAATTTAAATAAAAATAGTTATACACATACGTACATACACACAGACACACACATACTTACACACAGACACATACGTAGTGCAATCTAAAACAAATCTGTTATCTTTTATGTACAGTGCAAATAAAAATCTGTTATGTACAGTGCAAATGTTTTTTTTACAGAGGAATGAAATGGCAGAAAAGGTTGGATGTGTTGGATAAATATAAAAAAAGACTAAACTGTGTATTGCACATAGTTATTGCTCAATGGGGCAGTTTAACTGTTCATGAGATGGATAGCCTGAGGGAAAAAACTGTTCCTGTGCCTGACGGTTCTGGTGCTCATAGCTCTGAAGCGTTGGCCAGAAGGCAACAGTTCAAAAAGGTAGTGGGCAGGGTGAGTGGGGTCCAGAGAGATTTTTTCAGCCTTTTTCCTCACTCTGGAAGTGTATAGTTCTTGAAGGGGGGGAGGGGGGGGGGCAACCAATAATCCTCTCAGCAGTCCAAATTGAACTTTGTAGTCTACTGATGTCTGATTTTGTAGCTGAAACAAACCAGACAGTTACTGAAGTGCAGAGGACAGACTCAATGACTGCTGAGTAGAACTGTATCAGCAGTGCCTGTGGCAGGTTGAACTTCTTCACCTGGTGAAGGGAGTACAACCTCTGCTGGGCCTTTTTCACAATGGAGTCAATGTGTGTCTCCCACTTCAGGTCCTGTGAGATGGTAGCGCCCAGGAACCTGAATGACTCCACTGCTGCCACAGTGCTGTTTAGAATGGTGAGGGGGGTCAATGTTGGGGTGTTCCTCCTAAAGTCCACAATCATCTCCACTGTTTTGAGCATGTTCAGCTCAAGGTTGTTTTGACTGCACCAGACAGCCTGCTGTTCAACCTCCCTTCTATATGCAGACTCATCGTCATCTCGGATGAGGCCGATGACAGTGGTGTCGTCTGCAAACTTCAGGAGCTTGACAGAGGGGTCCTTGGAGATGCAGTCATTGGTGTAGAGGGAGAAGAGTAGTGGTGAGAGCACACATCCCTGGGGGGCACCAGTGCTGATTGTACAGGTGCTGGAAGTGAGTTTCCCCTGTCTCACAAGCTGCTGCCTGTCTGTCAGAAAGCTGGTGATCCACTAACAAACAGACATGGGAGCAGAGAATTGGTGTAATTTATTCTGGAGTATAGCTGGGATGATGGTGTTGAAAGCCGAACTGAAGTCCACAAAAAAGATCCTTGCATATGTCCCTGGTCTGTCCAGATGTTGCAGGATATGATGCAATCCCATGTTGACTGCATCATCCACAGACCTGTTTGCAAATTAAAGGGGATCTAGAAAGGGTCTAGTGATGTTCTTCAGGTGGGCCAACACCAGTCTCTCAAATTATTTCATGACCACAGACGTCAGGGCATCAGGTCTGTAGTCATTCAGTCCTATGATTTTTGGTTTCTTTGGGATGGGGATGATAGTGGAACGTTTGAAGCAGCATGGGACTTCACACTGCTCCAGTGATCTACTGAAGATCTGTGTGGAGATGGGGGCCAGCTGGTTAGCACAGGATCGAAGACACGCTGGTGAGACGTCATCTGGGCCTGAAGCTTTCCTCGTCTTTTGTTTCCGAAAGGTGCGGCTCACATCATCTTCACAGATCTTAAGTGCAGGTTGAGTAGCAGGAGGGGGGAGGAGGGGGGTTGCAGGAGGTGTTGGTGTTTGTGTGAAGTGAAGGTCAGAGTGGGTGTGGGGTGTGAGATTGGGCCTTTCAAATCTGCAGTAGAACACATTCAGGTCGTCAGCCAGTTGTTGGTCCACCACAGGGTTGGGGGTAGGAGTCCTGTAATTTGTGAGTTGTTTCATGCCACTCCACACTGATGCAAGGCCGTTAGCTGAAAACTTCTTTTTCAGCTTCTCAGAGTTTCTTCTTTTAGCCACTCTGATTTCCCTGTTCAGTGTGTTCCTGGCCTGATTGTACAAGACTATATCCCCACCCATGTAAGCATCCTCTTTGGCCTGACAAAGCTGCTTGAGCTCTGCTGTAAACCACGGTTTGTCATTGTTGAACTTTAAACAAGTCCTAGTAGGAATGCACATATCCTCACAGAAACTGATATATGATGTAACAGTATCTGTGAGCTCATCCAGGTCTGTGGCTGCAGCCTCAGAAACACTCCAATCCGTGCAATCGAAGCAGGCTTGTAGTTCCCGCTCTGCTTCATTGGTCCATCTCTTTACAGTCCTTACTACTGGCTTGGTTGATTTTAATTTCTGCGTGTAGGTTAGAAGAAGATGAACCAGACAGTGATCAGAGAGTCCCAAAGCTGCTGTAGGGACAGATCGATATGCATCCTTTATTGTTGTGTAACAATGATCCAGTATGTTCCTGTCTCTGGTGGGGCATGTAATGTGCTGTTTGTATTTGGGCAGTTCATGTGTGAGAATTTCTTTGTTAAAATCCCCAAGAATAATAATAACTGAGTCCAGATATTCTTGTTCCGTGTCTGTGATTTGATCAGCCAGCTGTTGCAGTGCTGCATTCAAACACGCGTTTGGCACGATATACACACTCACCAGAATAAACGAGGAAAACTCCCGTGCAGAGTAGAAAGCTTGCAGTTAATAAAGAGTGCTTCCAAATTAGGACAGCACATCCTCTTTAATGCTGTTACATCTTTACACCAACTTTCATTGATTTAAAAGCATGTTCCACCGCCTCTCGTTTTCCCCGTTAACTCCGCGATGCGATCCGCTCTGAACAGCTGAAAGCCCGGCAGATGTAACGCGCTGTCCGGGATGGCTTCACTCAGCCAGGTTTCTGTGAAGCACAAGGCAGCAAAGGTTGAAAAGTCCTTGTTTGTGCTGGTGAGGAGATACAGTTCGTTCGTTTTGTCAGGAAGAGAGCAGAGATTCGAAGATGAATGCTCGGAAGCGTTGTTCGAAAGCCCCGCCAACAGAGTTTGACCAGCGCACTGGCTCGTCTTCCTCGCCTGCGTCTCCTGAACAACAAAGCCACGACTCCAACTAAAATGTCTAGCAAAACGTCTGAATATTCAACAACCAGGAAAAGACTGTCTGGTATATGCTGCCGAATGTTCAGCAGTTCGTCTCTGGTAAAACTGACTGGAAAAAGATTACTAAACACAGGCCAAACAAACAAAAACAACAAAACAATAGGAGCGCTCCACACCGAGGCGGCCATCCGCAGCGCCATCATGATGTATATCCACGTAAAATATTGAATGACTTCAGAAAACTTGAAATATAGCACATTAATTGTATAGAATACTTTTATGGTGATTTTGACGTTTTGGACATTTGACAGTAAAAATTAGTCATTGCATGGAAAAGAACAGCTGCCATTCTGGAAAAAAAACATTTTGTTCCTCTGAAGACATTATACAGGTTTTAAACAATGTGAGAGTGAGTAAATGATGACAGAATTACAATTTTAATCCTTAAAGTTTAGTCTTGTGAAAACTAATGGAATCGTCATGTGAAAATATGGCACCACATAGACACCTTGATGCAGGATAAAAGTCACTATAGAGACATTTCTACCAGCCGGAGCTTTCAAATTTGGGAACAATTATGCCCATGGTTCCTGTCTCAATATCTTTGCTGCCTATCACCGATTTTATTTCTGAAAACTGCCAGATACTCATGACAATATAAGCTAAAAGCACATATGATTGGTTAAGGAGTTACTGGGCGTGAATATTAAATGTATCGTCATCAGCATCATCCTCCATTTGCCTGGGTGGAGCCAGAGAGGATATCCCAGGAGCAGAGCCATTGGAAAAGAGAGTTGCGATACTCTTTGATCTTGCCGACACACGATCACGTGGTTCATGTAGCTCTCAATAGTTCCAAACAAATCTGCACTGTCAACCAGTTTGAATGGTTTTCGGCAGGACAGATAGCAGCACCAACTAGATTTACAGCAATTTTCGGTATATTAACACATAATGTCCATTGGTTACTGGTGTGTTGTATCATTTATATGTCTGCTACTTTATTATTATTATTTACATTATTTATATTATATTACCGTATAACACTAGGCAGCAGTATTGTGAAGCAGAGCTAGAAATGGCTATGCAAGCTACCGTACTATAGCCTACTGAGGACTATTGTTTTAATTTACATTTAACTTTAGACTGTTTAAGTAAATGGGACTTGTTAAACATGTTCTTTTAATAATTAGCCCACATTGCAATTTACTATGTTGACGATACTTATGTATACAGTACTCGACGCAATGACAAAGTTAAATTTAATCTAAATATCAATCACACCAGCAACTGCTCAATTTAAACCCAGAAATGAGTTTGGTCAATAGTACAGAATATACAAGGCAACCAATTGCATTAAATAAAACATTTTATTATACAATATGTCCAGTGAGAGGGTAAGGTTGTTCCCCCACCCATGGTCTTCCACTCCTGTTATTTGTAGTGCTAGATCCGGTGATCTAGATCAGTGGTCTTCAACCCTTGTCCTCGAGTACCCCCTGCCCTGCATGTTTTATGTTTCCCTCTTCCAACACACCTGATTCAAATGAATGGGTCGTTATCAGGCTTCTGCAGAGCTTGAATACCACTATTGACTAAATTGATAAGAGGTCCACTAATGCTTGGAATATGAAAAAAATTCAGTCATTTCATCAACTTACCAGCGAGCGTGCTTCGGAAACACTGAAAATTAATTTGGTTGCACGCTGGAACTATACAACGTTTGGAACTATTGGTCAGCCCATGACACGCATTACTTCCGCATTCTTCGATTACAATTTAAGTCTATGGGAGTGTCGCAACTCTCTTTTTCAATGGCTCTGCCCAGAAGATTACCTCCAGTGTTGGACTTACTTCTTCAAATTGAAAACTGAGGTGATCTTTCAAGGTAAGACAAGTTATTTAACATGTGTTGTCAATATTGTCAATTGAAAGTCAAAACATTTTAGTTACGAAGCATTTATTTGTAGGAGTAACGCTAGTTATTTCTGGAAAAAATGACATGAGACAAGACACGTTCATCGGACAGGCAGCTAGCCTCTATTTTTAAGCACATTTCTGTGAAACTTGCTAAATAAACATTAGCTAGCAATACTATGTACATTTTTAGCTAAATATCAATAATGTTTTTGGCCAGTTTTGTTGCTGTGAAAAATCCACCTGAAGTAATGTGAGGCAGAGAGCAGATGCTGTTCAGACCTGCCTGGAAACTGGCCTGCTAGTTAGATAAGTTATCTAGCTTGTTGATTTTCCATGTAAGAATTAAAAAAAAAAATTGTAGATATCTTTCTATAATTTAGCAGATAGTCTTACCCATCCATCGCACAGACATCAAATCACTTTTTATTGTCACACAACCATATGCACAAGTGCAACAGTGGGTGAAAGTCTTGGGTGCCATTCCGAGCAACATAGCAGTCATGACAGTGATGAGACATATACCAATTTACAATAAACATCAGATTTACACAACACAATTTACATATCTAATATACACATGATTACACACAACACAATAATAATATACAATGTACAGTATACAATACACATAATATAGAATACACAGTATGCAATAAAAATAGTATACAGGTGCATCTCAATAAATTAGAATGTCGTGGAAAAGTTCATTTATTTCAGTAATTCAACTCAAATTGTGAAACTCGTGTATTAAATAAATTCAATGCACACAGACTGAAGTAGTTTAAGTCTTTGGTTCTTTTAATTGTGATGATTTTGGCTCACATTTAACAAAAACCCACCAATTCACTATCTCAAAAAATTAGAATATGGTGACATGCCAATCAGCTAATCAACTCAAAACACCTGCAAAGGTTTCCTGAGCCTTCAAAATGGTCTCTCAGTTTGGTTCACTAGGCTACACAATCATGGGGAAGACTGCTGATCTGACAGTTGTCCAGAAGACAATCATTGACACCCTTCACAAGGAGGGTAAGCCACAAACATTCATTGCCAAAGAAGCTGGCTGTTCACAGAGTGCTATATCCAAGCATGTTAACAGAAAGTTGAGTGGAAGGAAAAAGTGTGGAAGAAAAAGATGCACAACCAACCGAGAGAACCGCAGCCTTATGATTGTCAAGCAAAATCGATTCAAGAATTTGGGTGAACTTCACAAGGAATGGACTGAGGCTGGGTCAAGGCATCAAGAGCCACCACACACAGACATGTCAAGGAATTTGGCTACAGTTGTCGTATTCCTCTTGTTAAGCCACTCCTGAACCACAGACAACGTCAGAGGCGTCTTACCTGGGCTAAGGAGAAGAAGAACTGGACTGTTGCCCAGTGTTCCAAAGTCCTCTTTTCAGATGAGAGCAAGTTTTGTATTTTATTTGGAAACCAAGGTCCTAGAGTCTGGAGGAAGGGTGGAGAAGCTCATAGCCCAAGTTGCTTGAAGTCCAGTGTTAAGTTTCCACAGTCTGTGATGATTTGGGGTGCAATGTCATCTGCTGGTGATGGTCTATTGTGTTTTTTGAAAACCAAAGTCACTGTACCCGTTTACCAAGAAATTTTGGAGCACTTCATGCTTCCTTCTGCTGACCAGCTTTTTAAAGATGCTGATTTCATTTTCCAGCAGGATTTGGCACCTGCCCACACTGCCAAAAGCACCAAAAGTTGGTTAAATGACCATGGTGTTGGTGTGCTTGACTGGCCAGCAAACTCACCAGACCTGAACCCCATAGAGAATCTATGGGGTATTGTCAAGAGGAAAATGAGAAACAAGAGACCAAAAAATGCAGATGAGCTGAAGGCCACTGTCAAAGAAACCTGGGCTTCCATACCACCTCAGCAGTGCCACGAACTGATCACCTCCATGCCACGCCGAATTGAGGCAGTAATTAAATCAAAAGGAGCCCCTACCAAGTATTGAGTACATATACAGTAAATGAACATACTTTCCAGAAGGCCAACAATTCGCTAAAAATGTTTTTTTATTGGTCTTATGATGTATTCTAATTTTTTGAGATAGTGAATTGGTGGGTTTTTGTTAAATGTGAGCCAAAATCATCACAATTAAAAGAACCAAAGACTTAAACTACTTCAGTCTGTGTGCATTGAATTTATTTAATACACGAGTTTCACAATTTGAGTTGAATTACTGAAATAAATGAACTTTTCCACGACATTCTAATTTATTGAGATGCACCTGTATATAAAATATACAGGAGGTTGTATTGTGCTGTATTGACATTCAGGCTGTCGGTTGATAGTCAGTTGCCAGTGTGTTGTTAAGAGAGAATATAATTTATGACAGTCCAGTGTAAGATTAATAAAGTGCAGTGCTGATGTACAGGTGCATCTCAATAAATTAGAATGTCGTGGAAAAGTTCATTTATTTCAGTAATTCAACTCAAATTGTGAAACTCGTGTATTAAATAAATTCAGTGCACATAGACTGAAGTAGTTTAAGTCTTTGGTTCTTTTAATTGTGATGATTTTGGCTCACATTTAACAAAAACCCACCAATTCACTATCTCAAATAATTAGAATATGGTGACATGCCAATCAGCTAATCAACTCAAAACACCTGCAAAGGTTTCCTGAGCTTTCAAAATGGTCTCTCAGTTTGGTTCACTAGGCTACACAATCATGGGGAAGACTGCTGATCTGACAGATGTCCAGAAGACAATCATTGACACCCTTCACAAGGAGGGTAAGCCACAAACATTCATTGCCAAAGAAGCTGGCTGTTCACAGAGTGCTGTATCCAAGCATGTTAACAGAAAGTTGAGTGGAAGGAAAAAATGTGGAAGAAAAAGACGCACAACCAACCGAGAGAACCGCAGCCTTACGAGGATTGTCAAGCAAAATCGAGAATTTGGGTGAACTTCACAAGGTATGGACTGAGGCTGGGGTCAAGGCATTAAGAGCCACCACACACAGACGTGTCAAGGAATTTGACTACAGTTGTTGTATTCCTCTTGTTAAGCCACTCCTGAACCACAGACAACGTCAGAGGTGTCTTACCTGGGCTAAGGAGAAGAAGAACTGGACTGTTGCCCAGTGGTCCAAAGTCCTCTTTTCAGATGAGAGCAAGTTTTGTATTTCATTTGGTAACCAAGGTCCTAGAGTCTGGAGGAAGGGTGGAGAAGCTCATAGCCCAAGTTGCTTGAAGTCCAGTGTTAAGTTTCCACAGTCTGTGATGATTTGGGGTGCAATGTCATCTGCTGGTGTTGGTCCATTGTGTTTTTTGAAAACCAAAGTCACTGCACCCGTTTACCAAGAAATTTTGGAGCACTTCATGCTTCCTTCTGCTGACCAGCTTTTTAAAGATGCTGATTTCATTTTCCAGCAGGATTTGGCACCTGCCCACACTGCCAAAAGCACCAAAAGTTGGTTAAATGACCATGATGTTGGTGTGCTTGACTGGCCAGCAAACTCACCAGACCTGAACTCGATAGAGAATCTATGGGGTATTGTCAAGAGGAAAATGAGAAACAAGAGACCAAAAAATGCAGATGAGCTGAAGGCCACTGTCAAAGAAACCTGGGCTTCCATACCACCTCAGCAGTGCCACAAACTGATCACCTCCATGCCACACCGAATTGAGGCAGTAATTAAAGCAAAAGGAGCCCCTACCAAGTATTGAGTACATATACAGTAAATGAACATACTTTCCAGAAGGCCAACAATTCACTAAAAATGTTTTTTTTATTGGTCTTATGATGTATTCTAATTTTTTGAGATAGTGAATTGGTGGGTTTTTGTTAAATGTGAGCCAAAATCATCACAATTAAAATAACCAAAGACTTAAACTACTCCAGTCTGTGTGCATTGAATTTATTTAATACACAAGTTTCACAATTTGAGTTGAATTACTGAAATAAATGAACTTTTCCACGACATTCTAATTTATTGAGATGCACCTGTATATGTATCGTGAGTGATCAAGAGTTCAAAAGTCTGCTTGCTTGGGGGTAGAAGCTGTCATGCTTTTTTCACACACCGCCTGGTATATATGTCCTGGAGGGTGTGTGAAAAAAGCTGGGAGGATCATCAGAGACTCCAGCCACCCAAGCCATGGGAGGCTCTCACTGCTACCATCAGGCAGGTGGTATCGCAGCATCAGGACCCGCACCAGCCGGCTTCATGACAGCTTCTTCCCCCAAGCAATCAGACTTTTGAACTCTTGATCTATCACAATCAATATACATCAGCACTGAACTTTATTAATCTTATTATCTCACACTGAACTGTCATAAATTATATTCTCTCTTAACAACACACTGGCAACTGACTATCAGCCGACAGCCTGAATGTTAATACAGTACAATACAACCTACTGTATACTTTATATACTATTTTTATTGTATGTGTATTCTATATTATGTGTATGTTTATTCTATATTGTGTGCATTGTATACTGTACATTGTATATTATTATTGTGTTGTGTAATTATGTGTATATTAGATATGTAAATTGTGTTGTGTAAATCTGATGTTTATTGTAAATTGGTATATGTCTCATCACTGTCATGACTGCTATGTTGCTCAGAACTGATGATTTTAGGTTGTGTGTAGCTTCCTGTTCACAAGGAAAGTGTGAGAGGGTTGTCTGCAGTTGGACATTCTGGTTAGTCTGCAAGCCTTTGGTGACTATTCAGTGTACAAATTTGTGAAGAACACACTGCTGGCTACCAATTGTTGTACTTTTTTTTCTGTTGAAGAGATGGATAGAGACTATGGCTCCCTGCTTATCACCCTCAAGAGGAGGAGGCAGCTGACTGCTGATGAGCTTAGGTTCATAGCAGAGGAGGACGTGGCATGAGGGCATGAGCACACAGGAGGAAGATCTGCTGGACCAAGAACTACTGCAGGAAGACCCAGACCACGATGAGATGGAGGATGAGATGAAACCTGATCCCCAGCCAAAACCATCAACTGGGTATATATGAATGTGTATGTATTGTTTGTTTCTATTTCTCATATGACTGATAGTAGACTCATATGAATTTATATATATTCTGTTCATGCACTCTTTATTAAAAATGTATTTACTGTAGATAGTTCGAAAGTTTGATTTTGTATGTTTTGCTGTGTGATTCGTGTGTAATTCTAATGTTCAAATTAAATAAAGTGTGTGTTTTATTGAACACATAAAATTTATATTTCAGTGTTTGTGTCCTTCAATTTCAAATGCAATCTCAATTTATTATTACAGGTGCTCAAAAGGAGTATTTGAGGAGTGGTCATGTAAAATGCATCTTAACATTCTAAATGTTTGTTTTATTCCATTTTCCCACTAATCACTAGAATGGTCATAACTTTTAAACAATAGAATATATTTCTAATATGTCTGCTATTCTACATTGCCCAAAAAATTAAATTCTCTTCAATATGGTATATACAGTTCAGGTGTGTGATGTTAAATGAATATGAATGTAATATGAATATGGATATGAATATCATATTCTGGCACAGAATGGAATTTTAAAGGGTTATGCGAATGTGTTGGGTCTGTTCACTCTTTTCAATATCATCTTAATAATCAGGCTATGAGATGTCAAAATTTTATCCTAGAACAGATTTTGGTAAAACTTTACATTAACATTCCCTTTGTAAAGGGTTTATAAAGGGGTTCATTAAAGATTAATAACTCATCTACAAATGCATTATAAATCATTCATGTGCAGTTATAACAACATGAATAAAAAGGTCGACTTTCATGCAATACCTGTAAAATAGTGAGCCAATTTTAACTCATGTTATAAATGCTTAACAAAGGTACTTGTTCATACATATTTTAATCAAAATCGTGAAAAGTCATAATTCATCATTTATGTAATGATCCAGCAAAAAATAGACTAGTATAGAGATTAAAAGGTCTTGTGTCTATATTCATTATTGTAATGTCTTTGACTATGACACTTTCCTGGTAATGTTAATGTAAAAAGAATGGTGCTACTCTGAGTGGTGTCTTACACCACACAGCATTGTTTGGCAATTGTAATTTCTATGTTGTGTATAAAAAGATTGTTCATGATTTTTTTTATTTTATTGGTTATTTATGAACGTCCTGGTTACTTGCGTAACCTCCATTCCCTGATGGAGGGATCGAGACATTGTGTTGATGTAGTGACACTAGGGGTCACTCTTGAGACACCTCTGGTCTTTGATAAAAGGCTATTGAAAATTGGCTAGTGGTATTTGCATACCACTCCCCCGGACATACGGGTATAAAAGGAGCTGGTATGCAACCACTCATTCAGGTTTTATGCTGAGGAGCCAAGACAAGGTCCTGGCCATTTCAGTGGGTAGTTCAGCATTGTGGCAGGAGGGACACAACGTCTCGTTCCCTCCCTCAGGGAACGGAGGTTACGCAAGTAACCAGGACGTTCCCTATCTGTCACTCACTCGACGTTGTGTCGATGTAGTGACACTAGGGGTACAAAAACGGCACAACTGGCTGAACTGTGTTATGTGAACTGGCGGTGTGTGACGGGCAGACCACTGTGTGCCTCGTAGCCAGCGCACCAGGCCGGCAAGTAACCTCCCCCAACACTGTTATGAGTGTCGAACGGCCCTTTGGGACAAGTCGACTACCCAAAAGACAGAGACGGGCTAGCCCAGTCATGGCCTCTTATCCCCTTTTTATCCCACTCCCCAAAAAAAGGGGGATTAACCAACTGGGCCAACCAGGTCTAGTCGGGGGGGGGGGTGTCACTTCCAAGGGGAGGACACCGCGGAGACCACATCTCGCCCAGAGAGAGGGGGGATATTTAAGTGGAAATATGTCACATGGTCTTGCCGAGCTATGTCGGAAGTATGCCATGTGAAGAAGTCCCATGGTAGGTCCTACCCTTCGGAGGAGGAGTTACTACAATCATGGAGACTGGGGCAGAGGGGCCTCTGCCCAAGGAAGATGCCATTTGCCAACAGGGAAACTAATTAGCGGAAGATATACGTCGCATGGGGAACCGCCACGTGCGGAGCACCTACCCCGGTACAGGGCTTTAGTTAGCACGTGTACTGGGCCGGCAGCGAGTCTCTCTGAAAACTCGTCTGCCACAGGGCTCGGAGGAAATGAACCAGGGAACACAGTTTCTGAACACTACTGGGAGTTAACGGTGCACGTCTTCAGCTCAGGGGAGGTGCTATGCGCAAGCGATACACCTGGCCGGCTGTCCCGGACTTATGGGGGCGGCACGTCCTGGCCGTGATATGCCATAGTTATGGCGTCAATGAGCCAGTGGGCGATCCTCTGCTTGGAGACAGCGCTTCCTTTCTGCTGTCCACCAAAGCAGACAAAGAGCTGCTCAGAGACTCTAAAGCTCTGCGTGCAATCCAAATAGATGCGTAAAGCGCACACCGGACAGAGCAACGTCAGTGCTGAGTCTGCCTCCTCCTGGGGAGCACTTGCAGTTTCACCACCTGGTCCCTAAAAGGGGTCGTGGGAACCTTGGGCACATAGCCCGGTCGGGGTCTCAGGATCACGTGAGAGTAGCCCAGACCAAACTCCAGGCACGTTTCGCTGACAGAAAACGCTTGCAGGTCTCCTACCCTCTTGATGGAAGTGAGCGCAGTCAGGAGGGCAGTCTTCAAGGAGAGTGCCTTAAGCTCATCTGACTGCAAAGGCTCAAAGGGGGCTCTCTGTAAACCCTGAAGAACTACAGAGAGGTCCCATGAGGGAACGAGGCGCGTTCTGAAGGGAGTCAACCTCCTGGCACCTCTCAGGAACCTGATGATCAGGTCGTGCTTCCTTAAGGACTTACTGTCCACTGTGTCATGGTGTGCTGCTATAGCGGCTACATACACCTTCAAGGTGGAAGGGGACAGCCACCCTTCCAACCTCTCCTACAGGAAGGAAAGCACCGATCTGACTGAGCATCTCTGTGAACACCACTTAGCGAACAGATGCCACTTAAAGGCATACAGGCGCCTCATAGAGGGGGCCCTAGCCTGAGTGATTGTGTCTACCACCACAGGTATTGCATATTTGCGAAGTCCAGGGGGCCAGCTGTGTGCCAGCGAGTCTATACCGAGAGATGCCTTGGTCAGGGCGTACCAGAGCAGGCTGTGGAAGGATTCTTGGGAGGCGAACAGGTCAACCTGTGCCTGTCCGAATCGACTCCAAATCAGCTGGACCACCTGAGGGTGGAGTCTCCACTCTCCCTTGAGGGTAACCTGCCGTGACCGCTCGTCCGCTGCAGTGTTGAGGTCACTAGGGATATGTAATGTCTGTGTAAGATCAGTGATGGTTAATTACACTTTGTTTAAAAAAAAAACCTTTTAGCCTTTTGACATTTGCTTATAAATTACTGACCTGGCCTCCGCGTTTACATTTATATGGGTGCTAAATTGCAGATGGTCTTTATCACTATCAAAAGGATGCTAAAACAGGTCTCCTCTGAAGTGTCTCCATCAAGCTTCAAACACATTCCACAAAAAGGGGGGTGAGCCCCCGTGCCAGGCACCAGAGCAGTTGTCTGTCTCCAGTAATTCCAATACACGTCACACACACACCTAAAGACATTTTCTCTATTTTAGGCCATAGTAAGCAGTTATAAATGTATCTGCTATATGCATGTGTTGTATGTATATTCCCCTATTATATTAACTTAGTTAAAACCCTTTACTTGTATTAGTTAGACGTTAAATGCCTATATTCAAGTGTATGAGTGTATCTCTGCTTTAATATCATCTGGAGGTTACCTTCTTGGTATCAAAATGATCTTCCCTTTATTTCTCACACAATAATGTACACCATGTGATCGTGAAATGCATCGAACAATTCTTACTATGTTTTGAATTAAAAGCTGCACTAGCAGTCCAGATCAGCAATAAAATGCGAATGGGCCATAAACGGAGACAAAGGATGTTTCTCCCGCTCAAAATGCATGCCTCTGATTGGCCACTCCACCCACAAAATGGGTGCGGCAATGAATTATCAAAACTCCAGAACGCAGACTAATCATGGCTCAAAACTCTTCTTCTTGAGACCAACACACTCCAAAACTCTCTCTTGAGTTTAACCTTCTGGCAGTGTTTACCTTCAAGTAACTTTGTGGATTTCCTGTGGACTTCTTCAACTCACTCCTAAAGAAATCGTCGAGAACCTCATCTACCGCATCAAGACTCTTATTCAGCAACAAACCAATGCAAGTAACCATTTACAACTGATTAGATGCGCGTTTAAGTTTGAACCCCTTTTAAGGTGAATTGTGCCTCTGATGATTCTCATTTAGGTTGTGGTTAACTGACGTGAAATATTGCCATTCTCTGCTCTTCTCTCTCTCTTTTCCTTACATTCCTTCATTCTATATATGTATGTTTTGCTTAGTTTGTTTGTATGTTAGTTATAGTTTCATTTATTAAATCCCTTATATTCACAATTGATTGTCTCTGTGTTCCGCTCACAATTCAAAGTTACTGAATGTTGCTCCTTGCTACATGCTAAACTACTGCTAGCACTGTATAAGTAGGAAGGCTATCGTTCCTTGGCCAGGAAAGTAATCTTCCTAGAATTGATAAATAATTATATTGTCTGCTCGGTGGACGGACAGATCAAGTAATTGTAATATCGATTCTGCTACAGTTAATTCTAAGATCTAATCTAAATATTTATTATTAATTATAACCAGTTATAATTGATTATAAATAATTCCCTTTTTAAGCTAATTTGTTACATATTTATATTGGACGGACAGATCAAATAATTGTAATATCGATTCTGCTACAGTTGATTCTAAGATCCAATCTAAATATTTATTGTTAATTATAACCAGTTATAATTAATTATAAATAATTCCCTTTTTAAGCTAATTTGCTACAGATATGAGTGGCTCGCAGCGACTTGAGGTGCTGCTGACTCCAGAGCAGGAGACGGCGGGTGAGTTGTGACATACAACGGGAGCGCAGACTGCCTTGACGGTTGACATATGCTACCACTGCCATGTTGTCTGTCCGAACTAACACGTGCTTGCCCTGGATCAACGGCCAGAACCTCAGCAGGGCGAGCAGAATTGCCAGCAACTCGAGGCAGTTGATGTGCCAACACAGCCGCGGGCCTGTCCATTAGCCGTCAGCTGCATGCCCGTTACATACAGCACCCCAGCCCATTTTGGAAGCATCTGTCATAACCACGACGCGCCTGGAGACCTGCTCTAGGGGAATGCCTGCCCGTAGAAACGTGAGGTCGGTCCAAGGGCTGAAGAGATGGTGACAGATCGGCGTGATGGCCACGCAATGTGTCCCGCGGTGCCATGCCCATCTCAGGACTCGAGTCTGAAGCCAGTGCTCATATGCATCAACCCAAGTGGAGTGGCCACCGCTAAGGATGCCATATGCCCCAGGAGCCTCTGAAAGAGTTTCAGTGGAACCGCTGCTGAACGCCTTCAAACAGGTCAGCACCGACTGTGCGCGCTTGTTCATGAGGCACGCCGTCAATGAGACTGAGTCCAACCTTAATGTAAAGTGATCACCTGTGAGCCATTTAATGACTTTCCAACATTAGTAACCTCTGAGAGCGAAACTTATTTTAAAGTGTACAATTAAGAAACCTTTATAAAACAAGTTTCCAACTCATGTTCTCCATTTATTAATGAGTGACTTTTAATGCTTCAAGATTAAATAATTTATCATACATATTATTCCATTCATATATGAACATACAAGACTTTAACGAGACACCAAAATAAACTGAAACATAACGACACACAGAGCAGCCACGTGCGTCTCTCTCTGGCATCCCCGGCTCTTCCCTTATCTCCCTCCCGCTGATTAGGCAGCTCATCACCGGGCGTGCATCCTCATGGCCTGACCACACCCTCCTCCTCGTCACAACCTGTTTCATTGACATCACTTTTCCCCAGAGCCACCATATTTGTGACCATTAGCTGGAGGAAACAATGGTGGTGAATAGGGTTGCCACTCGTCCTGGATTTTCTGGGATCATCCCAGTTTTTGGCCATCTGTCCTGGAAAAATAAAATTCCATTCCGAGATGCAAAATGTCCAGGAATTTCAATATTTTCCCTATGCGTGTAAAATGAGTCTGATGAGCACTTTAGTGCATGGCCATGAACGCAGCGTAATGTTTTCTCTGTGCTACATGCTCTTCTCGCAGCCACGCTCAAGAGCCGCAAACCTAAATTGTATCTCTGTAGGCCTATGCAAAAACAAGAGCATCAGAAACAGACAGTGTTGTAGTACTTGAGATCGGTCTTGGTCTTGAGACCACTTTTTGAAGGTCTCGGTCTCGTCTCGGAATCGAACACATTTTTACTCGGTCTTGTCTCAGTCTCAGACGAAGAGGACTCGAGATTTTATTTCAAGACTGGTCAAGACCACAACTGTGGGGATATCACTAAATTGCCTGTGCATTGTCCGATTTATTTGTTAACATCATTACTGTGATTGGATGTAAAACTTCCTGCTTCAAATGCAAGCAATAACTTGACATTTCTAATTTGAAATTTTTGTTACTGTTAATGGCTGTCACCCCTCCCCACCCCCCTTCACATGCACTCCAAGAAAGAGCATGCGGGAGACAGGAGAAGAAACTGTGGCTGTCTGAGAGATGTCAGACAAATCTTCTGTAATACAGTCTGGCTACCTAAACCAGTGTTTCCTAACCACTGTGCCCACTAGTGTGCTGTGAATAATTTGTCAGGTGTGCCATGTAAAATGATAAAATTCCTCAAAATAAATAAATACAGTTTTTTCCCCGGTATTTTAGTGAAGGCATAGAGACGGTAGAAGAGTTTTAAAGTTGCCAATTCAATATATTTTCCATTACAAAGTATTTTATGCAACCTTTTTAAATATTTTGTCCATCATAACATTATTGTTCTAACAACTCTAGTCCACTGTCAAACACAACTCCTCACATGCCAACAAAATGATGCTTCATCATCACACTTGTAGTAAAAACATTCAGTCAGTGAACCGAATGAATGAATAGAATACAACAGGTGTATTGTTTTACTCAAATACTAAAAGCTGTTTATTTGTGCACAGCATAGAGTTACAGATGTTATAAACAGATGTGGTTTACTTGTCGTGTTTCTCTTATGAAACATAAAAAGAATATGAAAAACTGTTTCATACGAATTCTGAGGTACTGTAATCTTCACGGAGCGCGTTTGACATCTGAACCGATGAATGGTGGCCGGGTGGCTGCTCTCGGGTCCTAGTGCCTGCTGTATCCAACTCTGTCAGTGTGACTTATGTGTTTTGTTTCTCTCTATCAACAACACGATTTTGACCTGGTGCGACTTATAGTCAGGTGCGACTTTATTTCCGGAAAATACTGTAAATAAATTAATAAAAAATAAAAAATTTATTTGCTGTGCCATTGCAAGAATTAATTTGCAAGAACAAATCTACAAATTGGAAAAGACACAAATTTGTTGGTTTTTCATTATCCAGTTAGCGCTCTTGGCATCTGTGACCTCATTATTCAGTGTGCCTATCTTACTCGTGTTTTTTGCATAGCCGAATTTCAAACATTATGAGTTCACGTTACTGAGACAGACAGAAAACATGGACAAGTTCTTGAAAAGGAAAACTATCTACGATGGTTATGTGGGATAGTGGTGTGCCATGGGATTTTTTGATCGTAAAAAGTGTGCCATGGCAGAAAAAAGGTTGGGAAACACTGACCAAAACCACAAAGAGTTCGTCTGCAAAAAAGCGTCCAAAAGAAAGCACACAGCAGTATGTAAAATCTGCAATGCAATGCTTACCGAGACGGCAGGTACAACGTCAAACTTTTATTGGCACTTAGAAAGGAAGCATAAATAAAGGTAAGCTGATGCTAGCAAAGCTAGCTAGCTAGCTAACGTTAGCAATCTGCCTCTTGCTGTATTCCATTAAACTCGGAAAGTCAGATTTTCCAACTTCCTACTGGGAAAAGTGCAATGGAACGGCACTTGAAATCGTAATTACAACTTGGATTTCGCCGAGGTGCAGGTGCGTGACATCACATAATCTTGTCAGCACCCAGGAAGATGTGCAAAATAAGTGATAAACATTCACTTTTATTAAATAATATCGATAAATGAGTCAAAGTTCATACATTACATGATATTAAAACTTGTTTAACAAATGTTGGCAGAGTAGCAGGTGTTCAAAATATGGTAAATTATACTCTCTTTTGATAATCGTACACCTGTAGCACAAATGCTAGCGTTGCAGATTGTTTATGAATTGGGTTTCTAGGAGACATCTCTGGTGACATTCAAATACCTGCTAAGCTAATGGGAGCATTGCAGTTTTGCTTCCTTTAACGTCATCTTCCGAGCAACTGGCACTGGAATACCTTTAGTAGGAGATCGGAGATATCAAGTGGAATATCCCACATCTGATTTGAACGGATCACAGCATCTGTACCTAAACTCATTTTCACTCCTCACCCAAAGAGATTTAGCAAGTATTAGCTATATATATTAGCTACCTATGTATTTACTGTTTTTTAGGGCACTAGTTTCAGTTGCCGCTATTTGCCACATAGCTAGGTGCGCAAGATACCTAATTTAGTTAACATATATGGAGGGATGTAACTAATGCCGTGTTAACTTTGTGACAGATTGAGGGGACAGGGCATGTAGTGACAAATTGTTGTTCCCAAGTTACGTTTTTGCTTGTGATAAAAAATGACGAGACAGGCCACATAAAGCTTTGTAGCTAATGTATATAAAGTTACGTTACATCAACATTAGCTAATGTCAGCTTCGACATAAATGCTACACGCTGCGGTAACACTCCCTCACTTAGAGCTAGAGTTGTGACAGTAGAGAGTGGAGACCGAGTAATGAGCCTCCACTTATATGAAAAATGTTTTTGTTTTGTTTTAGGTGGATGGTAAAACTTGGAAGAGGAGTGTTGAACAAAGATGGTTAAGTTGATTTCAGCTCTTTAGTGTTTGTATTTGTTTGCTCATAGAAAACAAAGTAAAATTCACCCACATAAAATTCACCTCTGCAATGCCTTTTGATTATTTTTATCAAGACATTTCTCATGGTACACTGACACACACACACACACACACACACACGCACACACACACACACACACACACACACACACATATATACAGTGGTGTGAAAAAGTGTTTGCCCCCCTTTCTGATTTCTTATTTTTTTGCATGTTTGTCACACTTAAATGTTTCAGATCATCAAACAAGTTTAAATATTAGTCAAAGATAACACAAGTAAACACAAAATGCAGTTTTTAAATGAAGGTTGTTATTATTAAGGGAAAACAAAATCCAAACCTACATGGCCCTGTGTGAAAAAGTGATTGCCCCCTAAACCTAATAACTGGTTGGGCCACCCTTAGCAGCAACAACTGCAATCAAGCGTTTGCGATAACTTGCAATGAGTCTTTTACAGCGCTGTGGAGGAATTTTGGCCCACTCATCTTTGCAGAATTGTTGTAATTCAGCCACATTGGAGGGTTTTCGAGCATGAACTGCCTTTTTAAGGTCATGCCACAGCATCTCAATAGGATTCAGGTCAGGACTTTGACTAGGCCACTCCAAAGTCTTCATTTTGTTTTTCTTCAGCCATTCAGAGGTGGACTTGCTGGTGTGTTTTGGATCATTGTCCTGCTGCAGAACCCAAGTTCGCTTCAGTTTGAGGTCACGAACAGATGGCCGGACATTCTCCTTCAGGATTTTTGGTAGACAGCAGAATTCATGGTTCCATTTATCACAGCAAGTCTTCCAGGTCCTGAAGCAGCAAAACAGCCCCAGACCATCACACTACCACCACCATATTTTACTGTTGGTATGATGTTCTTTTTCTGAAATGCGGCGTTACTTTTACGCCAGATGTAATGGGACACACACCTTCCAAAAAGTTCAATTTTTGTCTCGTCAGTCCACAGAGTATTTTCCCAAAAGTCTTGGGGATCATCAAGATGTTTTCTGGCAAAAATGAGACGAGCCTTAATGTTCTTTTTGCTCAGCAGTGGTTTTCGTCTTGGAACTCTGCCATGCAGGCCATTTTTGCCCAGTCTCTTTCTTATGGTGGAGTCATGAACACTGACCTTAACTGAGGCAAGTGAGGCCTGCAGTTCTTTGGATGTTGTTGTGGGGTCTTTTGTGACCTCTTGGATGAGTCGTCGCTGCGCTCTTGGGGTAATTTTGGTCGGCCGGCCACTCCTGGGAAGGTTCACCACTGTTCCATGTTTTTGCCATTTGTGGATAATGGATCTCACTATGGTTCTCTGGAGTCCCAAAGCTTTAGAAATGGCTTTATAACCTTTTCCAGACTGATAGATCTCAATTACTTTCTTTCTCATTTGTTCCTGAATTTCTTTGGATCTCGGCATGATGTCTAGCTTTTGAAGATCTTTTGGTCTACTTCGCTTTGTCAGGCAGGTCCTATTTAAGTGATTTCTTGATTGAGAACAGGTGTGGCAGTAATCAGGCCTGGGTGTGGCTAGAGAAATTGAACTCAGGTGTGATAAACCACAGTTAAGTTATGTTTTAACAGGTGGGGCAAACACTTTTTCACACAGGGCCATGTAGGTTTGGATTTTGTTTTCCCTTAATAATAACAACCTTCATTTAAAAACTGCATTTTGTGTTTACTTGTGTTATCTTTGACTAATATTTAAACTTGTTTGATGATCTGAAACATTTAAGTGTGACAAACATGCAAAAAAATAAGAAATCAGGAAGGGGGCAAACACTTTTTCACACCACTGTACAGTGTTGGGAAGTAACAGAATACATGTAACAGGATTACGTATTTAAAATACAAAATATTAGTAACTGTATTCCAATACAGTTACAATTTAAATCATTGGTAATTAAAATACAGTTACGTTCAAAAAGTATTTTGATTACTGAAGAGATTACTTTGCATTTTATTGTCATTTGTTTCATTTAATATTTAGTCCTTTCAGATGGAAAACATTTATACATATAAATGATGCGATCCAAAGTGCATTTGAACAGCGGTGAAACACTTTCTTATGATGTGTTACATTCATACGAGCAGACAGAGAAGTACGTTTAAAGTAAGTTTGAAGCAGAAGAAATAGAAATAAACCTTGTGTAAATTGTCAGCTTTACGCTAAGCTCAAATGCTATTTCTAGCCATTTTACATGCACATGTTACCAGGCACGATCATATTTTTTTATCAAGAAAATTCATGTTGGATCATAATTTCTTTTTTTTCTAGTAAGACCTTTTGATATTAGGGCAAAAATCTTATTCTTGATAATAATTTTTGTATTGTTTTCCTGTAAAAATATCTAAAAATCCTTAAAACAAGATCAGTTAAATTGATCTTGTTTTACAAACAACACTGCATAAGATATTTAGGTTTTTCAGAGAATGTATTTTTAACATGTGTATTTTGTCTTACTGTACTGGCAGAGTTTTTATAGTCAAAACAAGTGGAAAAATCTACCAGTGCTGAAGAAGTAATCCAAAGTATTTAGAATATGTTACTGACCTTGAGTAATCTAACGGAATACATTACAAATTACATTTTACAGCATGTATTCTGTAATCTGTAGTGGAATACATGTCAAAAGAAACCCTCCCAACCCTGTATATTTATGCAATATCACACGAGCAAGAGTGCGATATGGCCCTACATCAGCACGAGGCCGCAGGCCGAGTGCCGTAGGTAATCATAGCAGTGCTGATTTAGGGCCATATATCACGATTGCGAGTGTGATATTGCTTATATACAATAGTTCAATGAACAAGTAAATAAAAAAAAAATTAGGAAAAACTGAGTACGGTCATAAAAAATGCATTTGTGCATGGAACTACTTTCTTACACGACCTATCAGAATCTGCCGTTACTCGTTCAAACCAAATGATGCGTCCAAGCCTTCATAGTAATTCAAAAATGTCACTTCAGAAATAGTATCAGGCCTGTTTCTAACAAGTTATTGGATAAACAAGGATGGATGTGTGTGTGTGTGTGTGTGTGTGTGAGAGAGAGAGAGAGAGAGAGAGAGAGAGAGAGAGAGAGAGAGAGAGAGAGACGGAGCGTGTGCGATCACCTGTTGCCACTGCCAAGCAGAGATGCTGTCAGCTTTCTGAAGATAAGCTTTCTCAGTGGTAAAATAGCCATCCAAGTGGAGGTATTCCTCTCTATTTCACGGTAGCCGGTGCGCTACAGTCATTCACTATAGAAACCGCAATGTCCTCCGCCATTTTAAACAGTGTGTATCTAATGTGGAAACTCCGGTAAGAGATAAGCGCCTTGAGTTCTGTAATCAATCAGTCTGTTGTGTCTCTCAGCTATGATGAGCCGTAATGCTGAAGTTGTTCGTTTAAAGCCGTTTAAAGCTATTTCCTAGCTTTAGTAGTGTAGTAGTGATCACGGAGCGCTGTTGTATGTAAACAGTGGCTGACGCAGATTCACTTCACGTCACCAACTGGCTCATATTACACACAAAAATCATCTTTTGCCACCACCTGCTGGCTAACATATGTAAACGTAAAAAAAAAAAAAAAAAGACAAACAGTAGCTCTTAACACATGTGCACTGCTCTTAGTTAAGAACGGCACGAACACAAGCGAAGTGATACACACACAGTGAAGTGTCCGAGTGCTGATGGTGTCAGACCATCAGTGCTCATGGAACGTCTCTCGTCCAATCAGATTCGAGGACCGGAACTAACTGTTATATATATATATATATGGCAATAAAAGAGGTGAATGAAGAGGAATCTTCATTTGTTTTCTGTGGGTATTTTTATGGGAATGTGGAACTTTCTGATTAATTTGAGGTGTGCCTTTGGTTTGCATGTTCCACATTTTATCGTAAATGTGTCATGCAGTGTGGAGCTTGCACTGGTCTGGTCTTGGTCTTGACTCGGTCTTGCCCTGCCTTGGTCTTGGTCTTGACTTGGTCTCGATACACTCTGGTCTTGGTCTTGACTTGGTCTGGTTTAGGTGGTCTTGATTACAACACTGGAAACAGAGGATCGATCAAATAAAACGAGACATCCGTTTGCCTGCAATTCTGGGAGTACTCTATCTAAATGCTTGATTATAGAGGACGAATGGTGAGCTTTCACTCAGAAATACTGAATTCAACTTTCTTAGAGAACATGCATTTGTAATAGAATATTTTTATTAGTGGTCAACAGAAAAGGGGCTTTCATTGTTCTATACTTAAACCAGTAAACGTTAATTAAAACATTTATTAAAAGGTTACATTTATTGTGTTAGTGTTTACTACAAAGCAGGCAGATTTTGTTATGAATTTGAAATCCATACCTTAAAAAAACACTACAATATTTTTTTTTAGTGTATTGATGTTAATGTTTGATTGAAATATATGCTATACATATGGTAATAAATATTATATTTTATTTCTTGTGTGATGGCCAGCAATATGTTTTTCGGTCATTGAAGAGGTGCCCAGGAATTTTACATGGCCGAGGTGGCAACCCTAGTGGTGAATTGAAAAACAGCTGAAAAGCGGTATCAAGAAAAACATCAAAAATTGCTTTTGATCCAAGCCAAATCTCATGAAAAGTTTATACAGGTCTGAAGACAGCACAGATATTACCAAATTGAACTTACAAAATTGAACACAGATATATAAAGATATTTTATCCACGATTCATTCAAGGATGCAGGAGAGTGTGATGTGTGACCGGCGAGTGCATATGCCCACTGGCACATCACCGTAAACATCTCTCATTCAGAAGTTACAAATGTTTTTGTGTTGTTTTCTGGTCAGATTTAGTCACAGTATTAAAAATGACTGTGATGATCCCATCTGTATGAATGAGCTTCTTTTAACTCTTGAAGAAGGTTTTTGTCGCATTTCACAGCGCAGCACAATGAAGGTAAAAGGAATATTGATTAACCGGGAGATCAGAGCAAAGGCTAGTTTTCGATCGGAGTCCAACATTTATTAATAAAAAATAACTAGTTTAAGCTTGTTTGAGTTTGTATGTTAGTAAATATAATTTTTATGTGCTCATTTCCCCCAATGATAGTGTAAAAGTGCATATTTCTAAATGTTTAAGACTAATTGTTCTGTTATTTGCTTTAAAGTTCACTTTGAGTTAATTACCATACACGAGGTCATAAAAAACATTTATTCTCTCACCTTACCTTGCATCTCAATAATTTTTTTGGGAATATATACACTCACCGACAGAGGTGGGTAGTAACGTGCTACATTTACTCAGTTACATTTACTTGAGTAATGTTTTGGAAAAAATATATATTTTTAGAGTAGGTTTAGAAGTGGGTTCTTTTTACTCTCAATTACATTTCTAATGAAAAAATAATAATTTTACTTCGTTACAATGGGTGGCGTTCCTCTCCTTACATTACTGGGTTTAATTTTAGTTATTGTGTCATTTATTGAGAGATTACTGAATGGGACTTTTACGACAGCGGAAGTTCACCGCTGCGCGCGCTGTCACAGACTGTCACTCAAGCTGAGTCTATCACTGCTACAGCATCAAGCTTTTCTAACTAAGTGAAACACTTTCTTCGCTATTTGAAAAAAGAATAGTTTCGTAATGCAATGCCTTCATTTAACACCAAGACAAGCAGATATTTCAAGATTAAAATTGCAGCTCCAACTTAAGGCAGCACGCTGATGTCAGTTGGGGCTCTAATGCTAACACGGGCTTTTCTGTGTAATGTGATGGTCATTTTCAGGGTGATTCTGTAACTGGGCTCTTATGACATACATTTTTAAGTGTACATTTTTAATTCAGTGCAGCAATATATCAGTGCGCTTTGTCCCGCATGTCCCGCGCTCTCGCAACTGGCAACTATCGCAGTTACTTTATCGCAGCCATTCGCGTGATTGACAACTGGAGTGCGAACAGACAGCATTTCTGCACGTGCACAGCGAGGGGCACGTGTGAGAGATGTGCGGGCGCGAGGCGATCATATGGCGAATAATATATATGTTAATATAAAGAGTAAACACATTTTTATCTAATGTACATTATTGTACTTATTTGTTATACTTTAGTATCTTTAAACGGCAATACAAGCTGGGTAGCGTTTCTGGGCGCATAGCACCCTCATCCGACCATAAACAGCACCAAAGTTATCATAAACTACATGTTATAACCGAATATTTAAATTGTCCACAGAATTATAATTTCCATTGTGTGCAGTCTCCTGAGTTAAAATAATATCACCTCAGTGAATTAAATATAAATAAAGAGTAGCTTACATTTTAAAATGTATCTCTGTGTTTTGCATCTCTATATGTTATTATGTTATTTTAACCAAGTAATGATTTGTTAAAAAGTTTTTTAATACATTCAGCATGAAATAAAACATTGCAGGATTGAAGGAAGCAGTAAACCCACCTCGTATGTCTTCCCCACGGTGGATTGTGGGCAATTAACTGTCGTCAAGTGTACATCAAATTTACACTTGAAATTAGAGTGTATTGTGGGTAAGAATGAGTGAACAAAAGTAGGGAACGAGTGGCTCACTCAGAATTCATAAGCAAAAGTAATCCATAAGACTCCAGTGGTTAAATCAATTTCTTCAGAAGCGATGTGATAGCTGTGGATGAGAAACAGATCACTTTCACATTCTTCTTCTTGTGTTTTTGGTGATTCACAGAATGTCTAGCAAAAAATGACAAATATTAATCTGTTTCTCACCCACACCTATCATATCACTTCTGAAGATATGGATTTAACTACTGGAGTCTTATGGATTACTTTAATGCTGGCTTTATGTGCTTTTTGGAGCATCAAAATTTTGGCACCCATTCACTTGCATTGTACTGACCTACAGAGCTGAAATATTCTTCTAAAAATCTTAATTTGTGTTCTGCAGAAGAAAGTAAGTTGTGCATATCCGGGATGGCATGAGAGTGAGTAAATGATGAGAGAATTTTCATTTTTGGGTGAACTATCCTTTTAAAGTGATAGCTCAGCCATAATTTTATATTCTGTCATCATTTCCCAACCCTCAGTTTGTTCCAAACCCATGTGACCTTCTGTATTCCTTGGAGCACAAAATATGTTAGACAGAATATTACAGACTGGCAGTCTCGGTCACCATTCACTTTCAAAATATAGAGGAAATAAAACATATTCACTGAAAGTAAATGGTGACTCAGGCTAACATTCTCTCTAATATCTCCTTATTGTGTTGCATGGAAGAAAGAAAGTCATACGGGTTTGGAACATAATGGTGAATGATGACAGAATTTCCATTAATAATAATAATAATAATAATAATAATAATTCTGTAATACATGTTAAATGTGTATTATGTAATGGAATATAGGGGAGTTAATGTCCATTTTGTCATTTGTGAAAGTAATGAGTTACTCACTAATGAATAGGCCTACTCTTTTAATTGGATACTTTCTTACTCTTACTCAAGTAATTTTTGATGTTAGTACTTTTACTTCTACTTGAGTAATATATTTTAAAGTAATTGTACTTTTACTTGAGTACAGTTTTTGGCTACTCTACCAACCTCTGATCACCGACCACTTTAGTAAGAACACCTGCACACCTATTTATTCGGGCAATTATCTAATCAACCCATCGTGTGATAGCAGTGTAATGTATAACATTAAGCAGATACAGTTCAGGAGCTTCACTGCAGAGGACTGTGTAAGACACCACTCAGAGTAGCACCATTCTTTTTACATTAACATTACCAGGAATGTGTCATAGTCAAAGACATTACAATAATGAATATAGACACAACACCTTTTAATCTCTATACTAGTCTATTTATGCTAGATCATTACATAAATGATGAATTATGACATTTCATGATTTTGATTAAAATTAGTATGAACAAGTACCTTTATTAAGCATTTATAACATGTGAGTATTTATAACATACATAAAGTATTTATAATGCATTTGTAGAGGAGTTATTAATAATTAATGAACCCCTTTATAAACCATTTATGTTAATGTAAAGTGTTACCCAGATTTTAAGATACTGCACACAAGCTTTAATCCTAAATGTATGCTCATCAGTTATCAGTGCTGTAAATGTTGGCTTTTATCTGGTAGAGTGTTCTTAGTTTGAACAGTAGGAGTGTCATTTTATAATCTTCAGACACACACACACACACACACACACACATAAAAAGGGAAAACTCTGTAAACGCGAGACCATGAAGGACAACACAAAGCACCAGGGGATGGATGGGGGATGTTAATGGCAAAAAAAAATAAAAAATACTAAGGGTGTGGAAGGGTCGTGAAATCAAGCAGAGACAACCACACTCAACTTGTGTGCAGGCCTGTCTCTGTCTCAAGAGGTTTCTTCCATGTCCTTTGCCTTGTACCCAGACCTTGAACAAGGCCTGCTCCATTTATTGGCTTGACAATTTGCTGAATGTGTGAGAAAGTGTGTAAGAGGGAGAGAGAGAAAAAGAAAGATACAGTAGAGAGAGAGAGAGCTCCAAGCTACTGGTTCAAAACATCCGGGACTTGCTTCATTAGCTAGTCACACCCTTAGCTATGACATTTCAAAACTTGTTACCCAGCTTTCTAATTGGTGTGAAAAATTGTGCCATGCTCCAAACAGTCATGGTTGCATAGTAAATTCTGATCTGACACTGTGTTTTTGTCCTTGAGAGAGTGTTTTGGTCTGTTTTATTCTATTTGGCATTTTAGTGGTCAATCACATTTTAATAAATTTCTGGTTGATAAAAGATTTAAAAGACAAAGAAAATGGATTAATGTGTTTAAAGTCTGAATGTTCTTCATGTTGAACTATTTTTAAGGCAAATTACTGTCTTTAGGGCTTGTGTTTTAGCATGAGCTACATCACAAATGACAACTAAATCTGGAATTTAAAACAGAGTGCGACCAAATAAAAATAAAAAAATCAGACTTGCATAACAAAACAGAATTAATTAGGCATGTTTTGCACACGCAATAGCTCTTCTCTTCTTTCTTGAATTTAAAAGGCAGTCTTCTAAGAAACTATTTGCATATGTGTTAAAATACAGTTCATCAATAAAGGAGGGAGCTGGTTTTGCAATTGTAATGTCACACTATGTTGAATTCCATGATTTTGGCACAGCCAGTGTGCGTGTTCTGGTTTTTTACCTTTCATCTTTGCTCTACCTCATAGAGCCTCTCTTTTTCTCTGCTCAGTGTCTCTCACTCCTGGGTCTGCCTTTCCCTGTCCAGCTGTCTGTTACAGATAATAGTTTATAAAGAGAAAACAACCTCCAGTTAGAAAAACAACATCATACAGGTAATGGGCCTACGTGTTCTAGTAGTCGTCAAACAGGTCTAACAGGCTTCCTGGTAGGAGTGCCAAGTAAACCGTTTTCTGTAGAAAAAAGTGATCAAAATTCAGTGGAGTTTTATGAAGTAATATATACAATGGGATCCAAATATTTAAGCATAGAAATTTTAGTAAGAAGTCTTTTGATTTAATGACATGGACATGTACATAATTTATTTTCAATTTATGCTATAACATTTCTTTTTGTTAATTTTTTTTTAAACCCTTAACCTTTCTATATATATGAAAGTTTAAATTAGATTTTGAATCTGAGATTTTCAGTGTGGTCTCAGGCCCCAAATTTTAAAGCAATATTCTATCATGTCATATGAAAACATGCTGAAACAATCTACATGTTGATGAAAAAAACCTTACTGACTGAATTTATCTTGCATTTTTTTTATTTTTTTTATTTATAACTTTTTTTAACTTTTAATATAATAACTAACTACAGGTAGCCACTTTAAGACAAAACAAAGAAGTGATTCCATTTTTAAAGGAAAAAAGAGATATAGCAGCCTGATCTCGTGAACATTACATGACCATGGCAATATTTTTGCAAAATGAATTTGTGTGTCTTTTTACATGTTTCGCTGCAGTTTCCCAGTGAAATGTCCAACGGGGTGTGCCAAAAGCAAGTGAAAAGCTGTCGTAATCAGACAAGGTTTTTGAGGTGAATATTAGATGGAGGTTTCAATGAGTACAATGTACCTCCCTAACCTAAAACTTTAACCTAAACCTAGCCAATAGTATTCAAAAAGCAAAACCAACCCCTAAACAAAAACAAAATGCGAAATGAAAAGCACATTTTCTGAAGCAACCATGTTATTTCGTATCACTTCTATGGCACTTTTGTCTCACTTGTCAGCTTGCATGTTTTGCTAGGCTCATGTCGTGATACATTATAGTAAAAGTGTGTCTTTTAAAGGGGTCATGAAATGCTCTTTTTATAGTTGTATTATATCTTCCCTGAGGTTCCCTGATAATGTTGGTGAAGCCCACTCCTCCCCCACCCCCAAACAGTCATGACATTTGAAATAATCATTTGAAAAAAGTCATTTTTGATCAAATCTAGACAGGCCCTATTTCCAGCAGCCATCATGCTAAATTGCTAATTTGGTACTAGAAAATCACTTGCCATTATATCAAACACAGCTGAAAGCTATTTGGTTCATTAAATGAGCTTAACATTGTCTTTGTTTTTGAGTATACAAGACACTGGCATGTCTTAAAAATGGCAAAAAAGAAACAGCTTTATCTAAAAACTCATCAGTCAATCATTGTTTTGAGGAATGAAGGCTATACAATGCTTGAAACTGCCAAAAAACTGAAGATTTCAAACAAAGGTGTACACTGCAGTTTTCAAAGACAAAGGACAACTGGCTCTAACAAGGACAGAAAGAGATGTGGAAGGCCAGATGTACAACTAAACAAGATGATAAGTACATCAGAGTCTCTAGTTTGAGAAATAGATGCCTCACATATCCTCAGCTGACAGCTTCATTGAATTCTACCCGCTCAACATCATTTTCATGTACAACAGTAAAGAGAAGACTCAGGTTGCTGGCCTTATGGGAAGAATTGCAAAGAAAAAGCCATTTTTGAAACAGAAAAACAAAAAGAAAAGGTTAGAGTGGGCAAAGAAACACAGACATTGGACAGCAGATAATTGGAAAAGAGTGTTATGGATCTTAACCCCATTGAGCTTTTGTGGGATCAGCTAGACTGTAAGGTGTGTGAGAAGTGCTCGACAAGACAGCCACATCTATGGCAAGTGCTACAGGAAGCGTGGGGTGAAATGTCATCTGAGTATCTGGACAAACTGACAGCTAGAATGCCAAGGATCTGCAAAGCTGTCATTGCTGCACGTGGAGGATTTTTTGATGAGAACTCTCTGAAGTAGTTTAAGAAGTTCTGGAAAAAAAAAAAAAAATCTAATTGTAATAGTAATTTTTCATGTTATTAATGTCCTGACAGTACATTGTGATCAGTTGAATGAACTTTGGTGAATCAAAGTACCAATTCCTTTCCATAAGAGCAAAATCTGTACATTATACCAAACTTTTGGCCACCTCTCAAAGCACTCTGAAGATGTACACATCCAGTTTCCAGTATCATCCTGCACTGAAGTGCACATCACCAGAAACTCATCAAAACGGTCAAAGACATCCATTTAGTGCGTGTTTACATACACCAACAATTAAAAATAGCACAGATGGGCAAAATAACAGTTTGTTGAGCAGTTTAAGGACAAAACAAAAAGAGGCAGAGCTGTAGACCTATGTTCTGCTCTCTCACTCTCTCTTTCCAATCTGAGCCCCAGTAGGCGGGGCCAAGGGTGCGATGATGTAAAGTAGGCGTTGATGTTTTTCCTGTAGAGGCGGTCATGAAGTAATGAGTACTCTTTGTGACATCACTAATATACGGATGTAGAGAAGGAGGTGTTTTGGCAGCTTGGTTTCAATAATTGCTTTTATTGCATTGGGGATTAATTTTTGAGTTCTGAAATTTACAGTAGGTTTTAATAGTAGAAAGACCTCTTATATGTCAAAATATCAAGGAACATTTGACTCCTCACGACATGACCCGTTTAATATCATAACAGTGTCTGAGTAATTGTCAAAAGTCATATTAAGCGGTATAGTCGTGATTTGTGTGAAAATGAAGAAAATGCACAGTTGTTGTAGCACCTCTAGTGTTGATTTTACCTGGAAACTGCAGAGAAACGTAGAAGACTGCACATAAAAGTCAGTCTGCAAAAATTTTGTTACAGCAACGTTCATTCTATGAGCATATATGGATTTGTTTTCTGAAGAAAGCTTCTTAAAACTTAACTTAATTTGTTTAACCCCAGTGATAATCAGCAATTCCTATTCACCAGTTGTGCTTCAGGCTGCTCTTGTTGTCCACTGCACACTGAAAAACTAAAAGACATTTTCTAAAAACATTTCTGAATGCATTGCCTCTGCAATTAAAAATCGTGAGCTAATGAGTTTCTCCACTGTGAAGATTATGATGAGGGTGTTCTCTTTGCCCTTTGCCCTGTGTCACACCAAAGAACTGACTGCCAGAGTTTGATTGATCATGTGCAGCGTTTAGGGGTGTATGCTGATGACCAGCACCCTCATTAGGGCCGACGCCTGATTGGTGGGTTGATAATGAGTCTCCATCTGGTGGTCACCCCTAATCTTTTTTCTTTTTGTTTCCTAATGTATTCATTGTTTAATTATCACACAGGTAAAAGCATTTAATGAGTGAAGGGCCGATCTGAGATTCATTAAGAACACAGAAAAGCAAAAGGCTAATTACTGCAATTTCCTGTCTTCTTCCTCATTAGTTTGACCCGCAGGTTTTGGCAGTGGTAAACAAAGTCTGGTCATAACAAGGAGCGGGGTTGTAAAGGGGGAATATAATGACTCTGCCCTCTGGAGTAGAGAGCTAAAAGTGTGTTTGTGTGGGTATTCATGTGTATATCTGTGTGCATGTACTTATTTACTCCATTAAACAAGGGCCTCAAAAAGGGGTCACACCTCAGAACAAGTAGGACCAGAAAAAAACACCTCATTAAAAAGCTGTGCAGTGAGAAACAGGAATAGATCTGGTGAGATGGCCACTTCCTGCCAGTACTGCTGCCGAATCAAACCCTCCTACTAATCACAACTTTGCTGCAATAAGCCTTTGTTTTTTTTTTTTTTTTATGGCATTTGATATCCACTGGGTTTTGTTGTTTGTGTTTCATTTCTAGAAAGCTTCTTAAATTGCTATGAAAGCAGCTGTGTGGGGGGGTCTCAGGTTTTGCCTATATTGTGGGGACACCTAACACCATGGAGCACTATCTGCACATTCAAAACCAGTCAATCTCAACTGGAATTTCTTTTTATAATCACTTAATCAACAAAGTTCAAGTCTAACAAAATGGATTTCAGTTAATTTTCCCATCAAGGATTTAAAGGCAACAGAAAAGATTTGTGTTTTTAGAAAAAACTGGTAACGCTTTACAATAAGGTTCCATTTGTTACATTAATTAATGAATTAGGTATCATGAATTTACAATGAACAATATTTATAAACAGCATTTATTAATTTTGGTTAATGTTAATTGATAAAAACACATTTGTATTGATAGTTCATATAGAGTTAACTAATGTTAACATATACAAGTTTTTGTAATTGTAAATGTTGAAATTAACATTAACCAAATGTTGTAAAAGTATTGTTCATAGTTATTCATGTTAACTAATGTTAACAAATGGAAACTTTTTGTATAGTATTACCAATAAACTTATCAATATATAGAAAATACTTCTGAGATATGGTTATTTGATTTTATATATATATATATATATATATATATATATATATATATATATATATATATATATATATATATATATATATTAGGTGCTGTGACTCACCATTTTATTTTATTTAATTTGAATCATCTTTTTGTCTTCACTAGTTCCCTATCTGTCACTCACTAGACGTTGTGTCGATGTAGTGACAATAGGGGTCACTCTTGGGAGCCCCGATCAAAAGGCCAATGGGAATTGGCGAGTAGAATTTGCATGCCACTCCCCAGGACATACGGGTATAAAAGGAGCTGGTATACAACCACTCATTCAGATTTTCTCTTCGGAGCCGAGCGGTTGCATTCAGTGCACTGAATTCAATTCAAACTCAGTTCTCTTTACTGTTCACCTAAAACTGCTGGATTTACGGCGCATATCAGCGGCTTCTCCCCCTCTGCACCCATGGAGTGCAGAGAATGCCCCTGGGTGCTTCAGCAGAGCAAAAGAGTATATTCTAAAAGTGTATATTTTCTTTCTAAAAGAGCGGCACACACGGAAACGTCTTTTTAAAGATGCCTTTCCATTTGTGTGTTATTCCTGGTTGCGGTCGTTATCTCTCTGCTTCTGACGGCAACGATCGCTGTCTTACATGTCTGGGAGCTGCCCACGTGGAGACATCGTTCATGGATGGGTCTTGTCCTCATTGCGAGAACATGACTATGGCAACGTTGCGGTCGCGGCTTGCATTCATAAGAAAGCAAGCTACCCCAGTGGCTCCCCGCCTCAGTCCTTCTACCTACGGGTATGAGGCCGTGCCGGTTAGCACTGGGGGCGATTTGGGGACTTTAATGGGAGCACCTCCACCGGGTAAACCCCCACGGACCTCCCATTCCCCAGCACGCTTGCTTGTCCCGGTCGGGCTCTCGGATGAGACCGCCGGCTCGTCTCACGACAAGTTCGACCTCTTAATCGGAGCCCGGGAAGACGATGAGTTATCGAGCGCAGCAACGGAGAGCGGGCTCATCCACTCTGACATGGACGCCTCGGCTGGGCTCCCTCCTTCGGGTGTGGTCGCCCATTCTCAGGCCAGTGCGGAGATGACGGACATGCTTTCCCGGGCAGCCGTGAGCGTCGGGCTAGAGTGGAACTCTCTGCTTTCCCCTGAACCCTCACGGCTTGATGATTGGTTCATGGGCCCAGAGCGCGGCTCACGGCTGCGCCCCGCCCCGGTCCCTTTCTTCCCGGAAGTGCATGAGGAGCTGACCAGATCGTGGGGGGCACCTTTTACTGCCCGATTGGTGGGGCGGCCAAGGGGAATTCGGTTATCCCCTAGGTGGATAAGGTGCTCGCGGTGCACTTGTGCCCGCAGAGTGCCGCCATGTGGCGTGGATGCCCGAAGCTCCCGTCCAGGGCCTGTAGGTGTACGTCGTCCCTGAAAGCTAAGGCCTATGGTGCCGCTGGACAAGCCGCCTCCACCCTGCATGCCATGGCTCTCCTGCAAGTTCACCAAGCCAAGGAGCTAAAAGAGCTGCACGAGGGTAGTTTTGACCTGGGATTGATGCAGGAACTGTGCCCGGCGACCGACCTCGCTCTCCGGGCGACAAAGGTCACGGCGCAGTCTCTCGGGCAGACGATGTCCACCCTGGTGGTCCAGGAGAGCCACCTTTGGCTCAATCTGGTCGAGATGAGAGAGGCCAACAAGGCACGGTTCCTTGACGCCCCCATCACCCAGGTTGGCCTATTCGGCGACACCGTCGAGGACTTTGCCCAGCAGTTCTCAGCGGTGAAGCAGCAGACGGAGGCCATTCAACACATCCAGCCCCGGTGCGGCTCAAGACCCCGCACACCATCTGCTCATCGCTAAGGGTGTCCTCCTGCAGCAACAGCACCGGCTCTGCCACAGCCCGCCCCCGCAGTCCGGCCCTGGCCTGGAGCCCACCGCAGGAAGCAGATGCCACCTGTCTCACGGCTGGCCACCAAGAACCCTAGGAAGGCTTTCAAGCGCCCCTGAGATGGGCGGCCCAGGGACAAGGAGATCCACTTCTACGGAGCTGGTAGACAGACCACTCCATCCCCCGGTGGAGGGCCGGGAGGAGAATCTTTTGTTTCATTTTTCACCAAAACTTCAACAAAAGAGTGGTTTCCTTGTTCTCTGGGTCACATGTCAGGTGTGCATGGCCGTCATCACAACCAGTGTCCAGCATCCCATTTTGGCAGGTTTGGCGCTCCAGCGGCGGATCCCCCAGTCCTGCGCGCCCAGCTGTGGCACAAACACGTCCCCACCGGGTTGGCTCCAATGGACTGTGGGGATGATGTTCCTCCTCCCCCCTCCTCAACCAATCTTATGGTGGGTATCAGGAGCCAGGTAAGTGCTTCGATGTCCCTGGACTCAGCACGGCCACGGGGCTCGAGCCCCCGTGATGTGGCACCTCAGGCTCCGCCCTGCCGCGAGGCCCCACCTGCCGGTATGTCCGACGTGATTATCCCCCTTGCCCGGATTTTGGACGCGTGGCTTGCGCTTTCCAACCCGTCATGATGGCTGACCCAGACCGTCCGGCTCGGCTATGCGATTCAGTTCGCCAGGCACCCACCCAGGTTCAGCGGTGTCTGCTTCACCCCGGTGAAGGGCGAGAGCACCGCTACCTTGCGTGCAGAGATCGCGACCCTTCTGCGCAAGGGCACGATAGAGCCTGTCCCTCCATCCGAGATGAAGAAAGGGTTTTACAGCCCTTACTTCATCGTACCGAAGAAAGGCGGTAAGTTGCGACCTGCGAGTTCTGAACCGGGCCTTTTACCATTTTAGCGAGCGTCTGGCATCAAGATTGGTTCGCGGCAGTAGACCTGAAGGACGTATACTTCCACGTCTTGGTTTTACCTCGACACAGACCCTTCCTGCGGTTTGCTTTCGAGGGCCGGTCATACCAGCACAAGGTCCTCCCCTTCGGCCTGTCCTTGTCCCCTTGCGTCTTCATGAAGGTCACAGAGGCAGCCCTTGCCCCGCTGTGCATACTCAACTACCTCGACGACTGGTTGATCCTAGCTCACTCTTGAGAGTTACTGTGCGCACACAGGGACCTCGTGCTCAGGTACCTCAGCAGTCTAGGGCTTCGGGTCAACTGGGAAAAGAGCAAGCTCTCCCTGGTTCAGAGCATCTCTTTTCTCGGCTTGGTCGACACGCCGATCTGTCACCGCCTCTTCAGCCCTTGGAACGACCTAGCATTTCTACGGGCAGGGGTTCCCCTAGAGCAGGTCTCCATGCGTGTCATGGTTACGACAGATGCCTCCAAGATGGGCTGGGGCACCGTATGCAATGGGCACACAGCCGCCGGCTCCTGGACTGGCCCGCGGCTGCGTTGGCACATCAACTGCCTCAAGTTTTGCCAGTACTGCTCGCCCTGCGGAGGTTCCGGCCGTTGATCCAGGGCAAGCAAGGTCTGGACGGACAACACGGCGACGGTAGCGTACATCAACCGTCAAGGCGGTCAACGCTCCCGTTGCATGTCACAACACGCCCACCGTCTCCTCCTCTGTAGTCAGCAGCACCTCAAGTCGCTACGAGCCACACATATCCCGGTCGACCTCAACACTGAAGCGGACGCGTTGACATGACAGGTTATGCTCAGGGGAGAGTGGAGACTCCACCCCCAGGTGGTCTAGCTGATATGGAGTCGATTCGGTCGAGCACAGGTAGACCTGTTTGCTTCCCGGGAATCCTCCCACTGCCCGTTTTGGTATGCCCTGACCGAGGCACCCCTCGGTTTAGACGTGACATATTTCCACTCGAAATACCCCCTCTTCTCTGGGCGGGGTGTGGTCTCTGCGGAGTCTTCCCCTTGGGAGTGACAACCCCCCCCCAACATAGACATTTATGGCCCCCAGTGGGTTAACAAATTCCACACTTTTTGGGGAGTACAAAAAGAGGAAAAGAGGCCACGGCTGGGCTAGCCTGTCCCTATTTGTTGGGCAGTCAACTTGTTCCCGAAGGAATGTTCGACGCTCATAAGAGCATTGGGGGAGGTTACATGATGGCCTGGAGGCTACATAGTATATTTGTACTTTTAACAAACTTGTGTCAACCCCAGGACCACTTAAAATGTCCTGGTTACTTTTGTAACCTCTGTTCCCTGATGGAGGGTAGGAGACTTTGTGTCCCTCTTGCCACAACGCTGAACTACCCGCTGAAATGGCCGGGACCTTGACTCGGCTCCTCAGCACAAAACCTGACTGAGTGGTTGCATACCAGTTCCTTTTATACCCATATGTCCGGGGGAGTGGCATGCAAATTGCACTCGCCAATTCCCATTTGCCTTTTTTCAAAAAGCAGAGGTGTTCGGGGCTCCCATGAGTGACCCCTAGTGTCACTACATCGACACAACGTCTCGTTCCCTCCATCAGGGAACGGAGGTTACGAAAGTAACCAGGACATTTTAAGTGGTCCTGGGGTTGACACAAGTTTGTTAAAAGTACAAATATACTATGTAGCCTCTCTATATGAGGTCATAAACTACATTATGATAATTACATTATTTAGAATTAGAAAAATACTATTAAAATAGTTTTAGATGGAGGATAGCGTGTCAGGCTGCAGGACGTCAACTTTCCCAAAGTTCATGTCAGCTACCCACATACAGATTACACTACAGACAGAGCCCTTGGTCAGCAGTCCAGGGTATGTTGGCAGTTCCTAGGGTTTACTGTTGGGGACAGTGGTAAAGCAAGTGAGTGTGAGGCAAATGGAGACTTCATTACGCCTCAAGCTCCTTAGCCTCGGAAAATGTTCCATAATTTGTGCATGGAGCCAAATCCTTAAGCGGGCGTGCATCGTTATTCAAAGCGAGGGGACTTGATTTTCAGCAGTAAATAACCGTGATCAATTACTGCCTTTCTCTCCCTCCCCAATCTCACCAAGCAGCACCATGAAATCTCACTCACACACCATAATCCAATTCTGCTTGATTGTCTAACAATGATAACACCCTGGACAGCATTACAGCTGTACTTCTGTGTACTCACATTAGGCAAGCAGGCCACAGAGTCAGAATAACACTGTTTGGCTTGGCTTGATTTTGGATGTTTATTCCTGTTCCAACTACTTTATAAGCCTCAAGTGTGACCTTTTCTTTAAGGAAAAAGTGAGGAAAAGAGAAGAACTCTAAAGCCATGGTAAATGTCATTGTCATGGTATACCCAACACAAGCAGTTAATACCTATGGTGAGACAGGGGGATATTAAGCATAACTCAGATGAAGAAAGCTTTCTTGGTTGGAAAAACAATAACTTATACAACTTTACATTGGTAGTCAGTAGATCATGTTTCTAAACAAAACAGAATTAGATTTAATTATACAAAAATTTGTTTCAGAAATCCAATCTGATAGGACAAACAGCAAAGAGTGCTGATATATTATAGCACTGGGAATCTTCACTATTTGTATCGGTCTACTTGTCTGTGTTCATAGTGTTTCAGTTCTCAACATGATTACATGAGAAATCAGAATCAGAATGAGCTTTATTGCCAAGTATGCTTACACATACAAGGAATTTGTCTTGGTGACAGGAGCTTCCAGTATACAACAATAAAAAACAGCAACAAGACTTTAAAAAAATAATATATATATATATATATATATATATATATATATTGTCTATTGTGTATTCTATACATACTTTTTTCTTTTCAATATTTATTTATTTTTATTCAATTTTTAATTATTTTTTAAAAGTCTTGTTGCTGTTTTTTATTGTTGTGTACTGGAAGCTCCTGTCACACATACACACACACATACGTAGTGCAAATCTAAATACAAATCGTTATATACAGTGCAAGGGGATGTAATGCAGAAGAGATTGGATGTGTTGGATAATATAAAAAGACTAAGCTGTGTATTGCACGTTAATTATTGCTCAATGGGCAGTTTTAACTGTTCATGAGATGGAAATCCTGGGGGAAAAAACTGTTCCTCTGACTGACAGTTCTGGTGCTCAGAGCTCTGAAGCGTCGGCTAGAAGGCAACAGTTCAAAAAGGTAGTGGGCAGGGTGAGTGGGGTCCAGAGTGATTTTTCCAGCCTTTTTCCTCACTTTGGAAGTGTATAGTTCTTGAAGGGAGGGCAGGGGACAACCAATAACCCTCTCAGCAGTCCGAATTGTCCTTCATAGTCTTCTGATATTCGATTTCATAGCTGAACCAAACCAGACAGTTATAGAAGTGCAGAGGACAGACTCAATGACTGCTGAGTAGAACTGTATCAGCAGCACCTGTGGCAGGTTGAACTTCCTCAACTGGCGAAGGAAGTACAACCATTGCTGAGTCAATGTGGGTCTCCCACTTCAGGTCCTGTGAGATGGTAGTGCCCAGGAACCTGAATGACTCCACTGCTGCCACAGTGCTGTTTAGAATGGTGAGGGGGGACAGTGTTGGGCTAAAGTCCACAATCATCTCCATTGTTTTGAGCATGTTCAGCTCAAGGTCAGAGCGGGTGTGGGGTGTGAGATTGGGCCTTTCAAATATACAGTAGAACACATTCAGGCCATCAGCCAGTTGTTGGTCCACCACAGGGTTGGGGGTAGGAGTCCTGTAATTCGTAAGTTGTTTCATGCCACTCTACACTGATGCAGGGTTGTTGTTTTTCAGCTTCTCAGAGTACCTTCTTTTAGCCACTCAGATTTCCTTATTCAGTGTGTTCCTGGCCTGATTGTAGAAGACTTTATCTCCACCTCTGTAAGCATCCTCTTTGGCCTGACGAAGCTGTGTTCTGCTGTAAACCATGGTTTTTCATTGTTAAATGTTAATTAAGTCCTAATAGGGATGCACATATCCTCACAGACACTGATATATGATGTAACAGTATCTGTGAGCTCGTCCAGATTGGTGTCTGCAGCCTCAAAAACACTCCAATCAGTGCAGTCAAAGCAGGCTTGTAGTTCCAGCTCTGCTTCATTGGTCCATCTCTTTACAGTCCTTACTACAGGCTTAGTAGATTTTAGTTTCTGTCTGTAGTTTGGAAGAAGATGAACCAGACAGTGATCAGAGAGTCCCAAAGCTGCTCTAGGGACAGAGCAATATGCATCCTTTATTGTTGTGTAGCAGTGATCCAGTATATTTCTGTCTATGGTGGGGCATGTAATGTGCTGTCTGTATTTGGGCAGTTTATGTGTGAGGTTTGCTTTGTTAAAATCCCCAAGAATAATAATAACTGAGTCCGGGTATTGTTGTTCCGTGTCTGTGATTTGATCACTAGCTGTTGCAGCACGGCATTCAAACACGTATTTGACGCGATGTAAACACTCACCAAAATAAACGAGGAAAACTCCTGCGGCGAGTAGAAAGGCCAACAGTTAATAAAGAGCGCTTCCAAATTAGAACACCACATCTTCTTTAATATTGTTACACCTGTACACCAACTTTCATTGATGTAAAAGCATGTTCCACCGCCTCTCGTTTTTCCTGTTAACTCCACGATGTGATCCGCTCTGAACAGCTGAAAGCCCAGCAGATGTAACACACTGGGCTGAATGGCTTCACTCAGCCAGGTTTCTGTGAAGCACAAGGCAGCAGAGGTTGAAATGTCCTTGTTTGTGCAGGTGAGGAGATGTAGTTTGTCCATTTTGTTAGGAAGAGAGCGGAGATTCACAAGATGAATACTCGGCAGCGCTGTTCGAAAGCCGCGCCGATGGAGCTTGACCAGCGCGCCTGCTCGTCTCTCTCGCCTGCGTCTCTTGAACAACACAGCTGCGCCTCCAACTAAGATGTCCAGTAAAACGTCTGAATATTCAAAAACCAGGAAAAGATTGTCTGGTATATGCTGTCGAATGTTCAGCAGTTCATCTCTGGTAAAACTGACTGGAAAAAGATTACTAAACACAGGACAAACAAACAAAAACAATAAAACAATAGGAGCGCTCCACACCGAGGCTGCCATCCACGGCGGCATCATGATGATGGCGCCGTGATCGACATTTAATCGAAATCGATCGAAATCGACATGCTGCTTCCAAATATTCATGTATCCTGAAATCTGCAGAATTACTGACAAGCGTCATCCTTACCATACATGTTTGCCGCAATCCAAGCATGTTCACATTTCCCCTCACCACTTCATCTCCAAGACACATGTTCTGGTCCCATGGAAACCAGGAAGTAATTGCATTCACATAAATAATGGCCATGATTTGGTAGTTGCGTTTCTGCTCTAAAATTATAGTTCTAAAATTATCTCTCTATAATTATCCACTGACGGTTGGGTTTAGGGTTGGACTTTGGGTTAGGGATTAGGTTTACTAAAATATGCAATTCTGTTGACCAGAGCATGTGAGCGGAGCGGAGCAAGCACAGAGCGTTGAGCGGAGCAGTGATAATTCCACCTGAGTGGAGAGCGCCTTTTTGAAGATTCCGCTCAGCTCGCTCAGGCCACTCAGTGCCACCCGCTCAACCCAGAATGCACTTCGTAATATGCTGGTTTGGGAATCTGCTAAATAAGCAATAGGCCTGAAGTTATGGAGCTCTAACATTGTTTTAGTGAAGTTGAAAACCTTATAACCTCAATAAATGCAAAGTATTAATCAAAGCTAAGAATGAAGAAATTGAAAGGGAGAGTGGAGAGATCGTGAGAATTAGCAAATATTCCTTTTGGAATCGTACGCGTCACATTGCCAGAGAGCACGAGGATGTGCTACGCGATGTAGTGCAGCAAAAGGTGAGTTAGTAGACTACACTACTATTCTATAATAAATTAATAGATAAGTAATGTATCTTGTTGTTTTGCCATCATGTTAGTGCAGCTGCCGGCTAGATGCAAGCCCGGTTCTGCGGGGCTGCGAACGTTAGAGCCCGGTTCTGCGGGGTTGCGAACATTAGAGCACCCTCAATTGAATATGTATGCTTAATAATACTGTATATTGGCAAAGCATTTTGCCTTGAATCCCGGCTTACACACACACACAAAACCAATAAACATGTAAGATCAGTGTGTCCCAATTTGCAGGCGGAGCATTCTGCTTTTATGCCTCCATTGTACAATTGATCATTTGATTAATAAAAATTTCCGCTCTCGCATAGAGAATTTCATAGCAGAATGATCTCAATTAATCGACCAGCTTTCGATTTCTGCTTCGGGATAAAGTGGCACATAACTGCTTGTCAGTTTCCCAAAGCCAAATCCACACCTTAACGAGAAGTGAAACTTAAAAAAATGATTCTAGATTAGTGGTTGCAGATAACATCTTCCGACATCGCTTGCTGCATTCATGCACAGAGAAAAAATCTATAAATTATTGTACATTAGAAAAACACTTTTCTTAAATGAAGGCAGTGCCATTTGTGAATTAAATAATTTTTATTTGTTTTAGGATCATTAAACATGATTTCATCTAATATACATATTGGACAAAATCTCACTTTATGCAGGACAAATATTTTTTATTTGTTAAATTCATGGTTAAAACTTACGGTACATATAAGGGGTGCATGCTGAATGTGCATGCACAAGATATGATCATTTGACGCATATAAAGTCCAGATTCACTTTATAATGCTTTAAAAATATCAAGGAAAACAAAGGGGGCACATGGTATCTACTAATATTATAATTATTATACAAATAACCCCAGTCCTTTAGATTGCATATGATTCGTACATATAAAATTGTAGGGAATATTAATAAAGCAACAAAACTGAAAAAGAGAAAAACATTCACTGCTGTTTTCTGGATAACTTAATACACCCTTTAAAACTAAACACAAAATTAGGAAGACAAATTGCTCATTTTACCCCCTGTGTGCGTGTTTGGAACCTTACTACAGAGAAATTTCATGTCGGAACGGGATTTGTGCGAACGCTTTTTTACCGGTGAGTGTGAGTGGTTGAGCGGAGCGCACGTGCATGGAGCTGGTTATTGAGTGGAGTGTCACACCACTCCGCTTTGTTCACATGCTCTGCTTTTGACTGTATTACATCATTTGCAACTAAAAACAACATGCTTTTGGTGCCACTCTGTGGACATTTCACCTCAGCAACACTTCAAGCTTCGGCCACCAGGGGCAGTGGCTTCAAATTTTGGTAGGCACCGACCAATTTCAGCAGTAGAACTTTCAACCTCACCCAATTCACCCAATTCACGGTGTGATCAGTATGCAGTTCTTTAGTAGCAGCAAGTAGGACCATTTAACAATGGTTAATGGTTAAATCGTTTTAATTTAAAGTATACTTTATGTTTCACATGTCAGTGTTTTAATGACAAATTCTCATTACAAGCATGCTTGACTGCAAATTATTGGTCCTTTCATTTTGTGTTTACAGATGGAGATGCGGCACCTTCAAATAGCTCCACCTATTTTCATATTGGGTGCCAAGTGAAGATTTACAAATTTTAACTTTGTGCTGTCTATACCTCAAAATGGACACCTGGTTAAAAAAGAGCACCTTGAAGAAATCAAGGAACTGTAGTAGTGAGCCATCTACAGTAAATCTTCTGTAGAGATAAGCATCGGCTACAACCGTGAATTTATCACAGAAACAGATTGAGCGGAGGGTAATAAAGGGGGTGAGGAGGCGGGAGCAGAGAAACCCAATAGAGATCTCTTGGGCAAGAGGCCTGCATTTGAGAGCGAGAAATTGTCAAGTAAGAAACGCAGGTACAATGATGGGGGGGTGCTTGACAGATGTGAAAGATTAGAAAGGGGTACACATTTCTAAAAGTTTGGGAACCGCTGCACTAAAGAAATGCAAAGGCTCAGCTTGGTCGACAAAGCAACAACCATGGTGTTGCCATTCCAAAGAGAACCGGTTATGCCACAAGGGATGTGGGGATTCAATTCAGGATCCATTTGGTGCTGGCCAATGCACCAGTTCCAGGCCTGGCAAACATGTCCAATTTGGAAACGATAGCTAGATGGATGGTGGGAGAGTTTCCATTGATGTCAAAGTGATTGGTTTATGGATCACAGTGGATGTTGAGCATACGGCCAATTACTCAAATGAGGGGGGGAAAACAAGTTTGTGAGATAGAAGGCTGAACCTTCTAAAACTGCACCTCTCCTTCTCAAATCTGTTCCTTTGTCTTCATTGTCATATTCTTCTTGGAGTGTCTGCACCTGTTTGGACTCCTCTAAAAAATGAAACTTAACTGAGAAAGTCTTTTGATATTGATAATGCAATCTGAAAAGCCATATTCAATAAATCTCTTTTTATTTTTGTGTCATAATTTGCTAATAGTCCATCATTTCGAAAGGAAAAATGCAATTTTAGAATTAGGTTAGGTTAGGTTAGGTTAGGGTTTGATGGATTCCATTAAAAAAGATTTCACTATGTTGATCTATTTGTTGTGCCAAAAAACAATCCTAAACCAATAATTAAGCATTACTCAAACTTACTCAGCAATTATATGTACTGAAAACTCCAAAATGCATTTTGAGTTAACTGTGGGGCTGGGTTGACCCAGGATAAATAAAATCTTCTTGAGACAAATTGATTAAACAGGAACTGGTTTAGAGGAGCCAGCGCACAGGGGAAGACTGTATTTCCTGCTATGGCCAGACTATGTGCAAGGGACCTCTAGGCTTGGAAATGCTTCTCAATTATAGTCAGGGAAGGGTGAAGGTTGAAGGAAAATGAGTTCCATTTACAAAGCTAGTGTGGCCATTCCTAAATGTGGTGTGGTCTTTGATTAAATTAAGACCAATTCTGCTCTGTGCACATTACTCTGTGCACGTTCCATCTCATTTCACATTGGCAAGTAAAAACTCATTAACGGAAGCTGAAATAATTTCAGAAATTATTCCTCCATTTAAATGGTAATAAATTAGAGACTCTGGACAATTCATTGAGTGCTGCCTCCTTCACCAAAAAATCCAATTTAATGCTGCCTCAACTTCCAAATGAGCATCATATTCATCCTACCTACATACTAAGTAGAGGAAGAGAGGGCAAGAGAGGAGGAGAGGTGAGAAAGAACAAACTTATTTCAGAGCTTTCTAAAATGTCCAATATGGCAGTCATATTGGACATATACTGACTCCTGTGTACATGCAGCATCAACAGCAATAGTATTCAGCTGCTATTGTAAACTTGGACTATTCGCATTCACCCATGATTCGCTTTTATGAGCGAAAGTTTCCAATATTGGGGGGTTACTAAAATAAAGTGAGTAGTGTTCATCTGGTCATGTAACCACATTCCTGCTCCATGTAAAATGATCTTCATCTCGTGAGTGCACATGATTTTAAACAGATTTTTCTGTTACTATTCATTTCATTAATGGTAAAACTTGTTTAATTAAAAAAAAAAAAAGTGTGCATCATTTAATAATGTTTAAAAATGTTCCGTTTGCCTGTGGATTGATATGCTTTGATTGTTGGTAGTTTAGGAATTCAGAGATAATTGAACACATGCAACACCACATTCCATGTTGTTAAAGTTGGTGATGTTGTAAGAATTTAGGGAAATACAGGCAGCTTAAGACATCTGAGGCAGACTATCTTTTACTGTTGTCAGCAGGTCGATGTTATTGTGAAAATGGTTAAGAGTACTAGGAAGTGACAACTTTCCTGTCAAATGGTGGCAGTCAGCATTTCTCCAGTTATATGGCTTAGATCTTTAGGATGTTGAAGAAGAGGGGTGACACTTCAGTTAGAAATTAGTTTGGAGAAAATTTTGTTTACAATTCAATATGGATTTTAACATTGATGCTGAACAGGAGACATCTTAGATGAGTCAGTTTATAATGCAATGATAACAATAACTAGATTACATTATTTTGGGTTGTTTCCAGGGGTTCACTATGTGTTTGCTAACCTGCTATGCAGGTGTTCTAGGTGGTTGATAGGGTGTCACTGGGGTGTTCTGGGTGACCAAAGTCAAAACAGCTTAAACGAACACTAGGATAACGTTTTTACCACACAGAAGCATTCACTGTGTTTTAGCTGACAGAAGTTCCCTATCTGTCACTCACTCGACGTTGTGTCGATATAGTGACACTAGGGGTCACCCTTGGGAGCCCGAGACATCTCTGGTCTTTGATAAAAGGCCAACGAAAATTGGCGAGTGGTATTTGCATGCCACTCCCCCGGACATACGGGTATAAAAGGAGCTGGTATGCAACCACTCATTCAGATTTTCTCTTCGGAGTAGAACGGTCATGCTCACTGAGCTGAATTCTCATGACTGTTCATTCACCTCTGCTGGATCTGACGGCGCATTTCAGCGGCTTCTCCCTCCTCTGCACTGGTGCACTGCAGAGAATGCCCCTGGGCGCTTCGGCAGAAAAAAGAGAGTATATTTTCCTGAAAGAGTATATTTCTGTAAAAGAGCGACACACACGGAACATCTTTTTAAAGATGCATCTTTTTAAAGATGCCTTTCCGATTGTGTGTTATTCCTGGTTGCGGTCGTTACCTCTCAACTTCAGACGGTCACGATTGCTATCTTTCGTGTCTGGGCGCGACCCACACGGAGGCAGTGTTCGTGGATGGTTCATGTTCTCACTGCGAGAACATGACCATGGCAACGTTGTGGTCGCGGCTTGCTTTCATAAGAAAGCAAGCCAGCCCAGCAGCTCCCCGCCTCGGTCCTTCTACCTACAGGTTTGAGGCCAGCGCGGCTAGCAATGGGGGCGATTTGGGGACTCCAATGGGACCTATCCCCCCGCAGACCTCCCATTCCCCAGCATGCTCGTCTGCCCTGATCGGGCTTCCGGATGAGTCCGCTGGCTCATCTCACGGCGAGTTCGACCTCTTGTTCGGAGCCCGCGAAGCTGATGAGGCTTTGCCCAGCAGTTCTCAACAGTGAAGCAGCAGATGGAGGCTATCCAGCATATCCTGCCCCGGCGCAGCTCAAGATCCCGCACCCCATCTGCTCATCGCCAAGGGCGTCCCCCTGCGGTGACTGCACCGGCTCCACCGCAGCCCGCCCCTTCGGCTCGGCCCCGGCGTGTAGCCCACCGCAGGAAGCAGACACCACCCGTCTCACGGCCGGCCACCAAGAACCCACAAAGGTCATCAAAGCGCCCCTGAGACGGGCGACCAAGGGTCGATGAAACCCACTGCATTGGAGCTGGTAGTAAGACCACTCCATCCCCCAGTGGAGGGCCAGGTGGAGAATCTTTTGTTGCCTTTTCATTTGATTTCGCCACATGCCCAAGTGGCTGCGGTACCCAACAGTTCAGCAAAAGAGCGGTTTCCTCCTTCCCTGGGTCACATACCCGGTGTGCACGGTCGTCATCACGACCACCATCCACCTTTTTTCCCTTGCAGGATTGGCACTCCAGCGGCGGTCTCCCAGCCCCTGCGCACCCAGCTGTGGCACACATCCGCCCCTGATGTGACAGTCTCCACGGGTTACGAGGACAGACCTCTTCCTCCCCCATCCCAGGCTGTTCCAGGGGTGGTCACAAGGAGCCAGTTAAGTACTTCAATGTCCCTAGACTCAGCACGGCCACGACATAGTGTGGCACCTCAAGCTCCAACCCACCGCGAGGCCCCACCTGCCGGTACGTCCGATGACGTTGTCCCTTTGGTCCCCTCGCGCAGAACTTGGATGCGTGGCTTGCGCTTTCCAATCCGTCGCGATGGCTGGTCCGGACCTTCCGACTCGGCTATGCAATTCAGTTCACCAGGCATCTGCCCAGGTTCAGCGGTATCCATTTCACCTTGGTGAAGGATGAAAAGGCTGCTACCTTGCGAGGAGATCACCACCCTCCTACAGAAGGGTGCAATAGAACCTGTCCCTTCGGCTGAGATGAAGAAGGGGTTTTACAGCCCCTACTTCATCGTACCTAAAAAAGGCAGTGGGTTGCGGCCAATCTTGGACCTGCGAGTACTGAACCGGGCTTTACACAGACTCCTGTTCAAGATGCTAAAACAAAAACACATTCTGGCGAGCGTCTGGCATCAAGATTGGTTTGAGGTGGTAGACCTGAAGGACGCGTACTTTCACGTCTCGATTCTACCTCGACACAGACCCTTCCTGCGGTTTGCATTCGAGGGTCAGGCATATCAGTACAAGGTCTTCCCTTTTGGCCTGTCCTTGTCCCCTTGTGTCTTCACGAAGGTCGCAGAGGCAGCTCTTGCCCCGTTAAGGGAAGTGGGCATTCACATTCTCAACTATCTCTACGACTGGCTAATCCTAGCTCACTCTCAGGAAATGTTGTGTGCACACAGGGACTTGGTGCTCTCGCACCTCAGCCGATTAGGGCTTCGGGTCAACTGGGAAAAGAGCAAGCTCCTCCCAGTTCAGAGCATCGCTTTTCTCGGTTTGGAGTTGGACTCAGTCTCATTGACAGCACGCCTCACGAACGAGCGCGCACAGTCGGTGCTGACCTGTTTGAAGGTGTTCAAACAGAAAACAGCGGTTCCACTGAAACTCTTTCAGAGGCTCCTGGGGCATCACAGCTGGCCTCCTGGCCTACGCAAATATGCGTTTCCCCCAGTGAGCCTACTTGCACAGACTCTGTGCAAGGTCAGGGAGGATGAGGAGCAGGTCATCCTGGTAGCACCCTACTGGCCCATCCAGACGTGGTTTTCGGACCTCACACTCCTCGTGACAGCCCCCTCCCCTGGCGAATTCCCCTGGGGAAGGACCTTCCTTCTCAGGGACGGGGCACCATCTGGCACCCACGACCAGACCTCTGGAATCTCCATGTCTGGCCCCTGGATGGGACACAGAAGACCTAAGCGGTCTACCACCCACGGTGGTAGACACAATCACTCAGGCTATGGCCCCCTCTATGAGGCACCTGTATGCCTTTAAGTGGCGTCTGTTCACTAAGTGGTGTTCTTCCCAACGGGAAGACCCCCAGAGATGTGCAGTCAGATTGGTGCTTTCCTTTCTGCAGGAGAGGTTGGAAGGGTGGCTGTCCCCTTCCACCTTGAAGGTGTACATTGCTGCTATAGCAGCACACCATAACACAGTGGATGGTAAGTCGTTAGGGAAGCACGACCTGATCATCAGGTTCCTGAGAGATGCCAGGAGGCTGAACCCCTCCAGACCGCACCTTGTTCCCTCATGGGACCTCTCTGTAGTTCTTCAGGGTCTACAGAGAGCCCCCTTTGAGCCTTTGCAGTCAGCTGATCTTAAGGCACTCTCCTTGAAGACTGCCCTCCTGACTGCGCTCACTTCCATCAAGAGGGTAGGAGACCTGCAAGCGTTCTCTGTCAGCGAAACATGCCTGGATTTCGGTCCGGGCTACTCTCACGTGATCTTGAGACCCCGACCGGGCTATGTGCCCAAGGTTCCCACGACCCCTTTTAGGGACCAGGTGGTGAACCTTTGAGCACTGCCCCAGGAGGAGGCAGACCCAGCCCTGTCGTTGCTGTGTCCGGTGCAAGCTTTACGCATCTATTTGGATTGCACGCAGAGCTTTAGGATCTCTGAGCAGCTCTTTGTCTGCTTTGGTGCACAGCGGAAAGGAAGCGCTGTCTCCAAGCAGAGGATCGCCCACTGGCTAATTGACGCAATAGCTATGGCATATCATGCCCAGGACGTGCCGCCCCCGGTAGGGCTACAAGCCCATTCTACCAGGGGTGTAGCGGCCTCCTGGGCCCTGGCCAGGGCTGCCTCTCTAACAGACATTTGCAGAGCAGCGGGCTGGGCAACACCCAACACCTTTGCAAAGTTCTACAACCTCCGGGTGGAACCTGTTTCATCCCAGGTAGTGGCATGCAATACAAGCGAATAAGCATGGGATAGCCGGCCAGGTGTATCGCTTGCACATAGCACCTTTCACCTCCTCTGAGCTGAAGACATGCACCATAAATTCCCAGTAGTGTTCACAAACTATGTTCCCTGGTTGACTTCTTCCGAGCCCTGTGGCAGTCGAGTTTTCGGAGAGACTTGCTGCCGGCCCAGTACACGTGCTAACTAAGAGCCCTGTTCTGGGGTAGGTGCTCCGCATGTGGCGGTTCCCTGTAAGGTAACCCCATGCAATGTATATCTTCCGCTAATTCATTTCCCTGTTGGCAAACTGCATCTTCCTTGGGCAGAGCCCCCTCTGCCACAGTCTCCATGTTTGTAGTAACTCCTCCACCGTTGGGTAGGATCTACCATGAGACTCTCCACATGGTCGGCAAGACAATGTGACATATTTTCCAATTAAATATCCCTCCCTCTCTTTGGGTGGTGTGTGGTCTCTGCTGTGTCCTCCCCTTGGGAGGGACACCCCCTGGCTAGACCTGGCCCTTGTTTTTTAGGGAGTGGAAAAAAAGAAGAGGAAAAGAGGCCATGACTGGGTTAGCCTGTCTCTATTTTTTGGGTAGTCGACTTGTCCCCAAAGGGCCGTTCAACATTCATAACTATGTTGGGGGAGGTTACGTGTCGAGCCTGGTGCACTGGCTACGAGGCACACAGTTGTCTGCCTGTCACACACCGCCAGTTCATGTAACACAGTTCAGTCAGTTGCGGCGTTTTGTATAGGGACCCCTAGTGTCACTACATCTACACAACGTCGAGTGAGAGACAGATATGGAACATCCTGGTTACTTGCGTAACCTTCGTTCCCTGATGGAGGGAATGAGACATTGTGTCCCTCCTGCCACAATGCTGAACTACCTGCTGAAATGGCCGGACCTTGTCTCAGCTATTCAACATAAAACCTGAATGAGTGGTTGCATACCAGCTCCTTTTATACCCGTATGTCTGGGGGAGTGGCATGCAAATACCACTCGCCAATTTTCATTGGCCTTTTATCAAAGACCAGAGGTGTCTCGGGCTCCCAAGAGTGACCCCTAGTGTCACTACATCGACACAACATCTCGTTCCCTCCATCAGGGAATGGAGGTTACGCAAGTAACCAGGACGTTTTACATGCATGCAATGTCAAGCAGCTAGCTTTAGCATGTTAGCCAACCTCAGTCCAACATTTACATCTCAAATAATGTACATATTCATACAGCGTGGTGTGATGGTAAAGCATTCAACTAACATTTGTAAGGTGCTGTTTTCACAGACATTTAGCTTGTTCCCACATTTACCATTAGTCAGGCCAGCATCACAGTCAGTTTACCCCACCCCTTCTGCTACGTAGGGCTAGCTGTGACCACTGAGTGCATGAAGTGTCCAACATTGCACACTCCATAATTTCGGTTGAAGTGCATAATTTGTGTACTTGTACTCTTCGCTGCATTTTAAGTGTGAACACACTACTCACCCTTCTTACACTACAAAATGGCATAGAATAGTGCAGACGTATATGCGATTTGGGATGCAGCTTCTAAGATAGGCTTGTCATTAGATATGGCTCAGATCCCTTCCTTAGTGTCTATGGTATTTTTCAGCCCATTTTATCATCAGCCAGACAACAAGAGTTATATGCCAGAGTTAATACTTACACCCTGTCTACACCAAACGTAAGTGTTGCAACTTGTTGCGTCAAAGAAAATCGCTCACATGTCAGGCTGACAGACTTTCTATTTCACAATTCAAGTGGCGCTACCGCTCACAGAAAAATGTCCAAACTGAAACTTTGGACATTACAGATCTTATGAAAACATTAACTGCTGTCACTTTTGTAAATAACCAAGCATCAAATAGAAGGCCAGCACTCTTTTGAAATGATCTGTGGCCACAGAGGCCACTAATTCCTTCTTTATCTATACTTCTGTCCTCTGAGCCAGGTTGTGGTAGGGTAATGAGGCTCACTGAGCAGTCTTTTAGGGCAGGAACACGCACCACACTCCCCTCCCAGGGCAATGGGATGGCACATATGTAATAACACTTACAGTAGTTATAGAGAGTGAAATTGTGAGAAAGAGAACAGGACAGTGGCCCTCAGGCCATGGTCTTTTCCCAAAGCATGTATACTCAGTGCTCCAGGGAGAGAGGTTGGGAACATTGAATCTGTGGAGAGATGGTTTGGCTGTTCACAACAACCCAAAGGCTTGACTAATGAGAAACAACTGGAGAGCAATGACAGATACTCCAGAGTGCTCATCCACCTGCTTGTGTCTCAGCCTCCGGCGATATCAACCAAAACATGTTTGGCAGTAAGCTAGACAAACTGCTTATGGAAAGTATTCATTTAGTGTCAGGTAATATAATGGGCAGGGCCGGCTCTAGCATTTTGTTGTCCTAACCCTAAACAGAATGTGCAAGTAACAATCACAAAAATTAACATGAACAAATAAATATCTTAAGTATGTTCATTGGGACCCGTGCTACAAATGCTAAGGTTTTATAAATCGGTATCCAGCTGTTTATCCTAGCTGAGATAGCATATGCTGCACCATAATCTATAAGTATTGAACTGTTATTAACAGATGAAACGTTAGAATGAAATGTATTACTCAGATGTTGTGGGTTTGCTATTGGGTACAACATAGCTAACACTGCCCCATCACCGCACCAATGAAAGTTAGTAAATCTTTACACCAATTTCAATACCACAGCAAAACCAAATATGCTAATAAAAACCAAATATGCTAATAAAAACACTCTTCACACTCTAAAAACACTAAAGTAACACTTTACAATAAGGTTTTAGTAAATTCAATAGTTTTTATATATATATATATATAGAGAGAGAGAGAGAGAGAGAGAGAGAGAGAGAGAGAGAGAGAGAGAGAGAGAGAATTAGCATGTATTAAAGTTGCTGTAAGTATTATTTTTTATGAAACGACACACAGAAAACGTCCCAATTACCAGTCAGATTTCACTGAATTGGATGCCATGAAATATCACACCTATCTTTGTAACAGCCCTAGGCTCTGTAAACAGCTGGAAAAAAAATGGCAGCAGGCATTACGTAATGTTAACCAAGATTAATAAATGCTGTAAAAAATTATTGCTTTTTGTTATGCAATAATAGTTAATACATTAACTAATGTTAACGAATAGAACCTTATTATAAAGTGTCACCAATATAAATGTCAATATTACCAAATGAAAATGTGTTTAATTTGTCCATTATAAAATAAATAAATAGTACATCAAAAAACTGCGTATTTATCATTTATTTTTCTCAAGTAAACTCAATAATGCCACTTAAACTGGTTACCATTTTAGATTAAATGTTTTTTTTTTATTTAAATGTTTTTATTTATATTTATTAATTTCACACCCATGATTTTGACCATCACAGCTTGAGTCTTGTCAGGGCCCAGAGACCGAGGATGGACCAGGTTATGGGGCTCCACACAACAGATCTCACAGTGTCTCTGAGCCTGGGTCCCCACATTGATGAATGATGACTGAAGTCATCCACCTACTGAGGGGCTTCATCCACACAAGTTGACTGATTGCCATCACTGACATAGACATCCAGGGTCTGAGATGCTCTTTGCAACAAGGCCATCTTCTGGAGTGCCTGGGAGTATAGAGGCTTTATGTTTATCCTCACAGTCTTCTGACAGCACTTGTTCTGCTGGCAGGCACTCAACTATCTCAACAGCCTGATGATGGTTGCACCGGACCTGAGCTGGAATGAGCTTTGTGGTGGTGTTGCCAATGGCTTGATGGGACTCAAGCATCAACACAGTTGCATCCATCTGAACAAAAAACAAGACGAGAGCATCCATGGAATTGCACTCTTCAGAGTGTCCAGCAGTGTGGCAGAGCTGACAAGGTAAAAACTGTCACCTTGAAAGAGGACACTTACTGCATTCCAACGAGTGCTGCGTGGGAGCCATGCAAGCTGGTTAACTGTGCAGACTCTCACGCTGTTGTCGACCTTTTGATCACCCATACAAGTCCTAGTTTGTAGCTCAGGCTGTTTGGTGGTAAGACAGGAGGAGTAATTTTAGAGCTGTCCAGCAGAGTCACTTCAATGGCAGTGTCAGGCGACTGGAACTTCTGAGCTCTCCTCCCAAATTGCTTCAATGATGACGTTAGGTGAGGTGTCGGAGCTGTCCTGGTTGTCATTTCGGAGCTAGTTTCTTATTCTCCTCATAACTGAGACGCTTCATTCTGAGGCAGCAGAGTCAATAGGCAGAGTGAGTGTCAGCTGCAGTAGTCATAAAAAGTTAGGATACTTGAGATGGTACACTTCAAAAGATCCATTTCAGCTGTCACAAGCTGAGGGTGTATGTTAAAGCTTGCATACATATCTAATAGTGGGTTTATTCCCTTTTTTCACAATTGATTACAGCATCACACACTACACTCAGGGCCATTGCTTCACTTGAAAATCTCCTGTCCAATTCAGCCAGCATAGTGTCTAACAGTGAGTGGTAGTGGGCTAAAGCACATAACTGTTAAAAGGTTGCTGGTTCAATTCCCACAGCCATCACCATTGTGTCCTTGAGCAAGGCACTTAACTCCAGGTTGCTCCAGGAGGACTGTCCCTGTAATAAGTGCACTGTAAGTTGCTTTGGATAAAAGCGTCTGCCAAATGCATAAATGTAAATGTAACACAGGGAGAGACAAATAACATTTAAATGTGCGAGCTTCTGATTCCCAGTGTATTTCATTCTCATCTCGCTGCCAGTGCTTTTGCATCATTAGAAACCTGTGATGGTTGCTTGGCTTAGCAAACATTGAGTACAGTTTGTCGATCACATTTAAAGAAGTTTTAATGTCTCTGTTCACTGTTCACAATTCAACCAGAACAAGACTAAGTTTATGCGCCATGCAATGCACATACACCGCAAACGTGTACTTCTCTCTGATTCTCTCATTACTGAGCCTCCATTTTATGAGCAATTATGGAAATGTCCTGCAGCCCACATGATTGCAAACCTGCCTTTATGCCACGAACAATCCCTGCAGCATCACGGGATCGGAACAGTCTATAAAGCATAGGAATCGCTCCTTAATATGAAGCCCCTCAGTATATCTAATGCAAACAGAAAGTTGTTCAGTCTTTGAGGACTTTGCTTCATCAGCGATAACCATGAGAAAACTGGTCTCGTGCACAGCATTTGATATTTCCTCACAAATTTGCTCTGCACACAATGCAATGATTTCGTTCTGAAAGTCTCGGCTTGTGCAGTACTTTGAGAATATTTGCATATACCCAAATAATTTCCGAATCAACATCTTCATGGTGTCCACGGAAAGGCAGACCTAATTTAGTAAGCAATTTTACAGACTTGCACAAATACTGTTGTTTTTTCTCTACTGCATCTTGATAGTGGGATAATTTTGCTGCCACAGATCCCACTGCCTCAGCCTGCTTGTAGCTTTCCCACATCTGCATGCTCACTAAATGTGCATGTGATGAAGCATGTTTTACCAGCTTGTCTGACAGCTTTTTCCAATTCTGTGCCCCCACTTTACTAAATAGTTCATCTGTATCTGATCTTGCAACATTTGAATAAAAGTGGCGACAGCTAAAACAAAATCCCATGAAAGTGAGTACTCCATCCATGGATACTTTGAATAGTAAAAAGCTGAAAAGGCACAATTAATGTTGCCAGTTTGGTGTTTTGGGAAAGAAGAAAGCTTGGGCTTTCCTTTTCTCCCCGAGGTCGCTGATGTCCCCAGGTATGTTAACGGGTTGAGCGGCCAGCCCCCTTCTGCCGACATGGTTCCAAGGCAGGTGCTGCAGCTCACAGAGGCAGAAGCATTGTCCGTATCGGCAGCACAGGAATTACTGGCGGCAGCGTCAGTACTGCAACATCCTGCATGTTTTTTTAAACATGGATAAAATATCCATGTTGATCAGGTACAATTTCCACATCGAGCAAGATGTGGCCACGGCATGTGGTACTTTAAGACTCGTGAGAAAAATGCATGTCACTAAAGTCTAATAGTGTCCTAGGTTTAAAAATAGTAATAATCAGAATCAAATTATTTTAGTATAAAATACATAATTCTACCCACTAAAACGATTAGAAAATAAAGAAAATACATTTGATTTATTTATTTTGTATTTTGTTCATTCACAGCTCATGAATAATTCAGCAGATAAAATAATTTTGGATTTATCATGGGGGGTAGGGGGGTAGAGCCAAACTCTGCGTATGTCCGGGGGTATTCAGTTCTTACCTGCTCATCTGAAATGCCTCCCTGGCTGCTATTCTCAATATCCCTCACTGTGATATAGCCACATGAGCCAGACAAAACAACAACTTACAACATTAGGTTTGGAACAACATTTGGGTGAGGAAAACTTTCAGCACATTATCCCCAAATATTTTTGTTTGACAGTTTGAAGAGAATATAAATGAGCAAGTTAATTAAAGTCAGGATGTTTATAGCAACTCACCTCAACACATCTGGTTACATGGCACAGCCATTTGATGTAGGACAGGTGATATGGCCAAAATTATTATCACAATTTCTTTTTTTTTTCCATATAGTTCGATATCGATATTTATCATGAATATACATTTCATACCATTAATGAGAAAGGAAATGCATTCCACATGTTTGTAAGGCCTCAAGAATGAATGTAAAAATAACTTGTTTGTTTACAATTAATCTCCATAGGGTAAACTATCTTTTAATTTGAAGTTCAAGAAGTATTCTCAGTTTAGGATTTAATCCTACATAAAGTGTGTGAACTCTTTTTGATTAAATTTCGCCAATTTCATCGTCTACAGCGGACATTTGATTCCACTGAAAGACTTTGTTGTGACACTCCACTCTCCAGCTAATAGGTGGTAGTAATGCACCATAAGCTGGATTGCCAACCACCAATAAACATCACAAGATGAAAAAGAAGTACTTTCTTGCCTGAGACAGTGATATGGATCATGAAAAAACATTTAACTGTTGATGTCGGATTTGTTGTTGTGTTCAGTCGATAGCTATATTGCAATGTCAGTGCTGTCTTGTTCGATACACAATGATATAATGTTAGCCGGATAGCTCAGATAACCCACATATTAGCTAGCGGCTATCTAGCCTGATTAATGGTTTCCGCGACATCAGGGCTATGTAGCCGCTAGCCAGCTAATACTTCCTAACCAGCTGATTTCATGACTGTGATTCAGTTAGCTAATTGTGTGTATAACTTATAGTTACAGCAACACATCCTTGATCCGACCATCTAGATGTAAAACACAGGCTAAATAATTAAAATCATTGAAGTTTCATCGGCCAGCCCTATCTTTATTGTAACTCAATCGCCCTTTGAGTACTCCAACTCCCTAGAGGTGCACCAAAAACTCCACCGGCTGCCCTTTCACGAATGTTATACATTATTCAAGGACCCGATAGTAGTCACGGAACAAAGACGATCGCCTCGCAGCTCACACCACATCAGATTATTGCCTTGTACCGTTGCGACACTGTCAGATCAACATAGGGGAAACCAGGGCTAGTTGACACACTCCAGTGAAAATTTCACAGGGCAGGTGGTAAATTTATTTTTGAAAGTCTTGGCTACAAACAATCAATTCAGCAAAATTTAAAAAGAAAAACAATCATGATGCACAAACCAATTCATGAAACAACAAAAATGGAAAATGTAACAACAATTTGAAGCCATTGTCCTGGCAAACAAGTAATGTAATTAATAAATTGCATCATTGTATGAAATTTAAATCATATCAGCCTGACATTTATAAAATATACCCTTTCCTGAATGTATGCCATAGTGGTTTTATTGTGTTGTTTACCTTGAGCATGCACCAGCCGAGCAACTGCAATTAAGATGAACGGGAATGCTGACCGATATCTCTCTTCAGATATTCTAGACCTCTTTGATGAGCACCTGTTTGAACACATACTGTAGTGATTTACCAAAATACTGTTCACATGACCTGTATGGAAAGTGAAAAGCGAGAACGAAAGCATTTTGATAAGAAATATTTGTTCAGTACCATTAAGCCCATAAAATATCAAATACCATTCAGCTACAGCTTCTTTATTCATCTCCTCCCTAACTGTAATAATAATAAAAACATCTGATGACACCTATTAAGTAACAGTCACGTTTCATATTGAGGAAAACAGCCTCAAGCTAGGAGGAAAACGTATCATCTATGATGCGCATTTATCAGCATTTTGTTCTTTTATCTTTTTCTGTCTTTGAGGATAACAGTTAGTTTCTTGTTGTATATTATATTACAAACAATCAGTTTTTTATAAAGCTAAGTTTGAATGTTGATTTGGGTGATGAGAGTGTTAGGGCATTTTTTTTAATATAATGATGTTCTGACCATGAGCTTTTTCCTTTTCAATGTAATTTTGAATTCTTCAAGAAAAGGTCACTTCAGTCCTTTGCAATGATTTGTTGACAGTGTTTGTAATGAATTGGAAAACAAACATTTTACTGCAGATTTAAATAAATCAATTTATTTTAGTAATCAGAATACTTTGGATTCCTATTTCAACACTTGGACATTAGATCAATCATATTTCATATACACCTTGTTGCACACTAAAGGAACAATAGAAAGCATCAATCAAAGACACCTCCATGCAACAGTGATTACTGCTTTCACGTCTTTCCAGGATTAGTAAATCAGACAATATACAACCTCTCATAATTCAACATTCCTCATAAGCATAAAGAAGATTACATCTTTAGAAGACATAGATCATTTTCAAAGATTATAGTTACCAAATGACGACAGTACAGTTATCCTTCATTGCAGATGCTTACAACCTTGAAAAGCTTTTGTGATTGTGTTTAAGTTACAAATTACTTAGGATATTGCACGTCCTCATGAAAAAGCATTAGACACTAATACTTCAAGGAATGACCTAAAGGGGGGAAAAAACATGGATGAAAAATAAAAGCATGAAATGAAAACAAACGTCCCCCCATAAAAAAAAAAAAAAGACATTTGCATTTCACATGCTTTCCTTGCAGTAAGATTTTCTCCATCTTAAAGGGATAGTTTACCCAAAAATCAAAATTCTGTCAAAAAGAAAAAAGTTGGGGTGAACTATCCTTTTAAAGGAATTTCTTTCTAAATAAAAGAAATACATGTTTTGAATTTGTCTTGTTTCAGTAGGGTGGGCTCTCTGGTGGTATAATAGGTCTCTCCACCATTACACTTTCAACAGCCTGACTGCTAAATTCAAATCCACTCAGGTCAGGTGAGCTTATGATGGAGCTCCAGCTGGGAGCATTTGTTTTTGTGTGTGTGGTAGATAAGCAATGGAACCGTGTCTGATGTATTCCTGCTGTCTTTTTTCCACTACATATAGGGTGACATTGAGGAAAGTGAAGCCAAGGGCAATATGATGAAGCCCTCTGCCTCCACTATTACACATGGGACCGCTGGGTCTCACACTAATTTTCTCCCTTCCTCTCTATCTCTTACTTGCAGTCTCTTTACTTATATATACACTGCTGTTCAAAAGTTTGGGGTCACTTGAATGAAATGTTTCTCATGATCTTAAAAACCTTTTGATCTGAAGGCGTATTCTTAAATGTTTCAAATGAGTTTTGTAGACAAAAATATAATTGTGCCAAAAAAAAAAAAAACAAACAAACAAAAAAAAATGTTTTTTTAAATGGATGACTTTGACCGAATAATAAAGAAAAGCAGCCAATAAGTGCCAGGCATATATGGGAACTCCTTCAATAGTGTTTAAAAAGCATCCCAGGGTGATTCCTCAAGAAGTTGATGGAGCAATTAGCAAATTCTAGGCAAAGGGTGGCGACTTTGAAGATACTAAAATATAACACAGTTTTGATTTATTTTGGATTTTTATAGTCACAGCATAATTCCCGGTTCCATTTCTGTTATTACATAGTATAGATGACTTTACTATTATTCTAAAATGTGAAAAAAATAAAAATAAAATAAAGAATAAGTAAGTGATCCTAAACTTTTGACCGGTAGTGTATGTATGTATATATACTGTATATATACTGTATATACACACAAATAACATTGAAATGAACTCATGGTCAGGATTGTTAAACAGTACTTGTACATTGAGGCTGATGAAGTGGAACAGAAGCATCTTTAAAAGCCATTCCTCAACAATTTGGTCTTTGCACCATAAACAGGAATATTGACAGGAGACCATGTGTTTGGGTGTTACACCTGCAGCGTCTGCTATCTCTCCAGAACGCCGCCAGAGGTCTCCATCTCCGGAATTCTAGCTTTCCCTTCACGAACTACATTTCCCATAATCCCCCACACACTGATTACTCACTCACCTGTTTCATATTATTCCAGACTATTTAAGTTATCTGTTTACCTGTATTTAGTGCAAAGTCTTGTTCTGCCTAGTCTGCAATTTTTGGCATTATTACCATTCCTGTTCTTCCTGTGTTTTTGACTCCTGCCTGTTTATCATATTTCCCTGCTGGCTTGTGAGTTTTTTGGACCTTTTGCCTGTTTATTGGATTACCTCTCTGTCTCTTGGATTTACTTGGTTTGCACTTCTTGGACTGTCTCCTGCGTACCGGACCCTTGCCTGTTTTGTCATTTATCCTTTTATTTGCTATTTTACTGTTCATACTTTTATTAAACTACACATGGATCTTAACACAACTGCCCTGGCATCTTTGCTATATTGGGATTTAATTTTGATCACTTTTCATTATTTTAAATAACTACTTACTAACTGTTTACTCTTCCATCTGGAAAATGCTACAGGAGTCTCCACTGTCGAACCAGCAGACTCAGAAACAGTTTTTTCCCTTCAGCTGTCAGCCTGCTGAACACAGAACTCAAAAACAACATGTAACTTTTACAAAAAATAAAATAAAAACTATCATACCAGTTGCACATTATTGTAAACTATTTACTTCAAACTGTACTTCTCCTGTTATACTTGAATCAATGCACTTGTCTCTTAAACATGCTATTTGCACTGTATATTATTTTTCACTGTAACAGTCATTTGCCATTTCTACCTCATTCAGTACCAAAGCACCTTCTGTATATACTATTACTTATTTGCACTGACTGGTCTACCATCTGAATCTTAAACATGCACTTTAACAAAGTTTATAATCTATAAGTCAGAAGTTTACATACACTTGAGCTGAAGTCATTAAAATTAATTTAACCACTCCACATATTTAATATTAGCAAACTATAGTTTTGCCAAGTTGTTTAGGACATCTACTTTGTGCTTGACACAAGTAATTTTTCCAACAATTGTTTACAGATGGATTGTTTCACTTTTAATTGACTATATCACAATTCCAGTGGGTCAGAAATTTACATACACCAAGTTAACTGTGCCTTTAAACAGCTTGGAAAATTCAAGAACATGATGTTAAGCCTTTAGACAATTAGCTTCTGATAGGAGGTGTACTGAATTGGAGGTGTACCTGTGGATGTATTTTAATGCCTACCTTCAAACTTAGTGCCTCTTTGCTTGACATCATGGGAAAATCAAAAGAATCACCCAAGACCTCAGAAAAAAAAGTTGTGCACATCCACAAATCTGGTTCATCCTTTGGAGTAATTTCTAAATGCCTGAAGGTACCACGTTCATCTGTACAAACAACAGTACGCAAGTATAAACACCATGGGACCACGCAGCCATCATACCGCTCAGGAAGGAGATGCACTCTGTCTCCTAGTGATGAACGTAGTTTGGTGCGAAAAGTGTAAATCAATCCCAGAACAACAGCAAAGGACTTTGTGAAGATGCTGGAGGAAACAGGTAGACACGTATCTATATCCACAGTAAAACGAGTCCTATATCGACATAACCTGAAAGGCTGCTCAGCAAGGAAGAAGCCACTGCTTCAAAACCATCATAAAAAAGCCAGACTACAGTTTGCAAGTGCACATCAGGACAAAGATCTTACTTTTTGGAGAAATGCAGTCTGGTCTAATGAAACAAAGTGAACTGTTTGACCATAATGACCATCGTTATGTTTGGAGGAAAAAGGGTGTGTCTTGCAAGCCTAAGAACACCATCCCGACCGTGAAGCATAGGGGTGGCAGCATCATGTTGTGGGGGTGCTTTGCTGCAGGAGGGACTGGTGCACTTCACAAAATAGATGGCATCATAAGGAAGGAAAATTATGTGGATATATTGAAGCAACATCTCAAGACATCAGCCAGGAAGTTAAAGCTCGCTCGCAAATGGGTCTTCCAAATGGACAATGACCACAAGCATACCTCCAAAGTTTTGGCAAAATAGCTTAAGGACAACAAAGTCAAGGTATTGGAGTGGCCATCACAAAAACCTGACCTCAATCCGACAGAACATTTGTGGGCAGAACTGAAAAAGCGTGTGCGAGCAAGGAGGCCTACAAACCTGACTCAGTTACAGCAGTTCTGTCTAGAAGGAATGGGCCAAAATTCCAGCAAATTATTGTGAGAAGCTTGTGGAAGGCTACCCAAAATGTTTGAGCCAAGTTAAACAATTTAAAGGCAATGCTACCAAATAATAAATTGGATGTAAACTTCTGACCCACTGGGAATGTGATGAAAGAAACAAAAGCTGAAATAAATCATTCTCTCTACTATTATGCTGACATTTCACATTCTTAAAGTAGTGATCCTAATTGACCTAAGACAGGGAATGTTTTCTATTATTAAATGTCAGGAATTGTGAAAAACTTAGTTTAAATGTACTTGGCTAAGGTTTATGTAAACAAATGTCTTCAACTGTGTGTATATATATATATATATATATATATATATATATATATATATATATATATATATATTAATCAATATCACATATCATAATATCACATGAGCAAGAGTGCGATTATGGCCCTACATCAGAACTGCTGTGATTCGGCCATGGGTAATCACAGCAGTGCTGATTTAGGGCCATATAGCACTGTTGTGAGTGTGATATTGCTTATATACAACAGTTTAATAAACAAGTAAATAAAAAAAAATATATGAAAAACTGAGTACAGTAACAAAAAACACATTTGTGCATGGAACTACTTTCTTACTTTCTTGTTTGATTGTGGACTTTAGGAGGAACACCACAACACTGACCCTCCTCACCATTCTAAACAGCACTGTGGCAGCAGTGGAGTCATTCAGGTTCCTGGGAACTACCATCTCACAGGACCTGAAGTGGGAGACCCACATTGACTTCATTGTGAAAAAGGCCCAGCAGAGGTTGTACTTCCTTTGCCAGTTGAGGAAGTTCAACCTGCCACAGGTGCTGCTGATACAGTTCTACTCAGCAGTCATTGAGTCTGTCCTCTGCACTTCAATAACTGTCTGGTTTGGTTCAGCTACGAAATCATATATCAGAAGACTACAAAGGACAGTTTGGACTGCTGAGAGTTGTATTGGTTGCCCCCTGCCCTCCCTTCAAGAACTATACACTTTCAGAGTGAGGAAAAAGGCTGGAAAAATCACTCTGGACCCCACTCACCTTGCCCACTACCTTTTTGAACTGTTGCCTTCTGGCCAGCGCTTCAGAGCTCTGAGCACCAGAATCATCAGTCACAGGAATAGTGAATCATATGAAGCCATTTATTATCACATAGTTGTTTGGCTTATTTTTAAATCATAATGATAACAGAAATCACCCAAATGGCCCTGATCAAAAGTTTACATAATGTTTGGCCTTGTTACAGACACACAAGGTGACACACAGGTTTAAATGGCAATTAAAGGTTAATTTCCCACACCTTTTACATTTTACAGCAGAAAAAGGTGAAGGTTCTTGAGTGGCCATCACAGTCTCCTGACCTTAATATCATCGAGCCACTCTGGGGAGATCTCAGACGTGCGGATCATGCAAGACGACCAAAGACCTTGCATGACCTGGATGCATTTTGCCAAGACGAATGGGCAGCTATACCATCTGTAAGAATTTGTGGCAACTATTACTATTACAAAAGACTGCACGCTGTCATTGATGCTAAAGGGGGCAATACACAGTATTAAGAACTAAGGGTATGCAGACTTTTGAACAGGGGTCATTTCATTTTTTTCTTTGTTGCCATGTTTTGTTTTATGGTTGTGCCATTCTGTTATAACCTAGAGAAAGAAATGTGTTTTGCCTGCTCACTCATGTTTTCTTTAAAAATGGTACATATATTATCAATTCTCCAAGGGTATGCAAACTTTTGAGCACAACTGTATATAACAGATTTGTATTTAGATTTGCACTACGTATGTGTATGTGTGTATGAATGTGTGTGTCTGTATATATATATATATATATATATATATATATATATATATATATATATATATATATATATATTGTCTTATCGTGTATTCTATATATACTTTAATTTTTATTTATTAATTTTATACTCAATTTTTATTTATATTCAATTTTTAATTATTATTTATTATTATCTACTGTATGTATTGTTGCTGTTTTGTATTGTTGTGCACTGAAAGCTCCAGTCACCAAGACAAATTCCTTGTATGTGTAAGCATACTTGGCAATAAAGCTGATTCTGATTACGCGACTAATCAGAATCTGCCGTTGCTGGTTCAAACCAAATCATGCATCCAAGCCTCTCAAAAGCATCACTTTAAAACTACTAATATCACGGCTTGAGCTGTTTCTAACATGTTATTGGAGAAACAAGGATGTGTGTGTGTGTGTGTGTGTGTGTGTATGAGTGAGAGAGAGAGAGAGAGAGAGAGAGAGAGAGAGAGAGAGAGAGAGAGAGAGAGAGAGAGATGGAGCTTGTGCAATCATGTGTTGATGATGCTGTAGTCTGTTAGTCAGCTTTCTGAAAATAATGTCATTTTGGTGAAATGCATCCTATTTTCTCAGTGGAAAAATATCCATCCAAGAGGGGGTATTCCTCCCTATTTCGCGATAGCCGGTGGGCAAGAGTCTTTCACTATAGAAACCGCAATGTCCTCCGCCATTTTGTCTTCTCCAATGTGAAAACTCCGGTAAGAGGTAAGCACCTTGAGTAGTGTAATTAATCAGTCTGTTGTGTCTCTCAGCTGTGATGAGCCTTAATGCTGAAGTTGTTAGTTTAAAGCCGTTTAAAGCTATTTTCTAGCTTTAGTAGTTTAATAGTAATACGAGTGATCACGTAGTTCTGTTGAATATAAACACTGAGTTACACTGACGCACTTCACGTCACCAACTGGCTCATATTATACGCAAAAATGGTCTTTTGCCTCCATCTGCTAGCTAAAATATGTAATGTTACAAAATTAAATGTAAAGAGACAGATGGCTCTTAACACATCTGCACTGCTCTTACACTTTAGTTTAGAATAGCACAAACACAAGCAGAGTGATACACACAGTGAAGCGTCCAAGTGCTGATGGTGTGAGACCATCAGTACTCATGGAAAGTCTCTCGTCCAACGATATACACTGAAACTGGTGTTGAGTGGGTAGAATTCAATGAAGCTGTCAGCCGAGGACATGTGAGGCGTCTGTTTCTCAAACTAGAGACTCTGATATACTTATCCTCTTGTTTAGTTGTACATTTGGCCTTCCACATCTCTTTCTGTCCTTGTTAGAGCCAGTTGTCCTTTGTCTTTGAAGACTGTAGTGTACACCTTTGTATTAAATCTTCAGTTTTTTGGCAATTTCAAGCATTGTAAGCCTTCATTCCTCAAAACAATAATTGAGTGATGAGTTTCTAGAGAAAGCTGTTTCTTTTTTTACCATTTTTGGCCTAATATTGACCTTAAGACATGCCAGTCTATTGCATACTGTGGCAACTCAAAAACAAAGACAATGTTAAGCTTCATTTGACGAACCAAATAGCTTTCAACTGTGTTTGATATAATGGCAAATGATTTTCTAGTACCAGTAATGGCAAGTTATTTTGGTGAATTAAAGTACCAATTTCCTTCCAAAACAGCAAAGTCTGTACATTATTCCAAACTTCTGGCTGCAAGTGTATATATATATATATATATATATATATATATATATACAGGTGCATCTCAATAAATTAGAATGTCGTGGAAAAGTTCATTTATTTCAGTAATTCAACTCAAATTGTGAAACTCGTGTATTAAATAAATTCAACGCACACAGACTGAAGTAGTTTAAGTCTTTGGTTCTTTTAATTGTGATGATTTTAGCTCACATTTAACAAAAACCCACCAATTCACTATCTCAAAAAATTAGAATATGGTGACATGCCAATCAGCTAATCAACTCAAAACACCTGCAAATGTTTCCTGAGCCTTCAAAATGGTCTCTCAGTTTGGTTCACTAGGCTACACAATCATGGGGAAGACTGCTGATCTGACAGTTGTCCAGAAGACAATCATTGACACCCTTCACAAGGAGGGTAAGCCACAAACATTCATTGCCAAAGAAGCTGGCTGTTCACAGAGTGCTGTATCCAAGCATGTTAACAGAAAGTTGAGTGGAAGGAAAAAGTGTGGAAGACAAAGATGCACAACCAACCGAGAGAACCGCAGCCTTATGAGGATTGTCAAGCAAAATTGATTCAAGAATTTGGGTGAACTTTACAAGGAATGGACTGAGGCTGGGGTCAAGGCATCAAGAGCCACCACACACAGACATGTCAAGGAATTTGGCTACAGTTGTCATATTCCTCTTGTTAAGCCAGTCCTGCCCACACTGCCAAAAGCACCAAAAGTTGGTTAAATGACCATGGTGTTGGTGTGCTTGACTGGCCAGTAAACTCACCAGACCTGAACCCCATAGAGAATCTATGGGGTATTGTCAAGAGGAAAATGAGAAACAAGAGACCAAAAAATGCAGATGAGCTGAAGGCCACTGTCAAAGAAACCTGGGATTCCATACCACCTCAGCAGTGCCACAAACTGATCACCTCCATGCCACGCCGAATTGAGGCAGTAATTAAAGCAAAAGGAGCCCCTACCAAGTATTGAGTACATATACAGTAAATGAACATACTTTCCAGAAGGCCAACATTTCACTAAAAATGTTTTTTTTTTTTATTGGTCTTATGATGTATTCTAATTTTTTGAAATAGTGAATTGGTGGGTTTTTGTTAAATTTGAGCCAAAATTATCACAATTAAAAGAACCAAAGACTTAAACTACTTCAGTCTGTGTGCATTGAATTTATTTAATACACGAGTTTCACAATTTGAGTTGAATTACTGAAATAAATGAACTTTTCCACGACATTCTAATTTGAGATGCACCTGTGTGTATATATATATATATATATATTTGCACTTCTGTTTAGATCCTTTTGTATTTCATCGGCTCTGTACTTTACTCTGCAAAATGACAATAAAATGGAATATAATCTAATCTAAAAATCTCAAATAAAAAAAAAAAACCCTTTTCTCTACATTTGCTGAAACAACACAATGATGACTTTAGTGGTAACTTGGACAATTAAATAAATAAATAACAAAGGAATCTCCCCTAGATTATGTTTTCAGTCAGAGACATAATTTTTATATATATATATAATAAAAAACATATTGATGAGCTTACGTCGCAAAAGCTACCTGCATTCTATCACAAACATAATTTATATCTTCCTAAACTTATAAACATGAATCGTTAAGCTAGCAAGGGGCAACTTTTTACTTTTTTACTGTAAAACTGTGGCAAAAAGTTGGAGTAGATAAATGTATTTCAGTGGCCTGTGTCCCACCATATTTTTTTGCATTCCTCTCATGAATTAATATACACTGGCAGCCAAAAGTTTGGAATAATGTACAGATTTTGCTCTTATGGAAAGAAATTGGTACTTTTATTCACAAAAGTGGCATTCAACAGATCACAATGTATAGTCAGGACATTAATAACGTGAAATTGTGATTACAATTCGAAAAAAAAAAACTTCTTAAACTACTTCAGAGCTCTCATCAAAAAATCCTTCATGTGCAGCAATGACAGCTTTGCAGATCCTTGGCATTCTAGCTGTCAGTTTGTCCTGATACTCTGGTGACATTTCACCCCACGCTTCCTGTAGCACTTGCCATAGATGTGGCTGTCTTGTCGGGCACTTCTCACGCACCTTACAGTCTAGCTGATCCCACAAAAGCTCAATGGGGTTAAGATCCATAACACTCTTTTCCAATTATCTGTTGTCCAATGTCTGTGTTTCTTTGCCCACTCTAACCTTTTCTTTTTGTTTTTCTGTTTCAAAAGTGGCTTTTTCTTTGCAATTCTTCCCATAAGGCCCCTGAGTCTTCTCTTTACTGTTGTACATGAAACTGGTGTTGAGTGGGTAGAATTCAACGAAGCTGTCAGCTGAGGACATGTGGGTGTCCATTTCTCAAACTAGAGACTCTGATGTATTTATCCTCTTGTTTAGTTGTACATCTGGCCTTCCACATCTCTTTCTGTCCTTGTTAGAGCCTGTTGTCCTTTGTCTTTGAAGACTGTAGTGTACACGTTTGTATGAAGTCTTCAGTTTTTTGGCAATTTCAAGCATTGTATAGCCTTCATTCCTCAAAACAACGATTGACTGATGAGTTTCTAGAGCTGTTTCTTTTTTGTCCTTTTTGACCTAATACTGACCTTAAGACATGCCAGTCTATTGTATACTGTGGCAACTCAAAAACAAACACAAAGACAATGTTAAGCTTTATTTAACGAACCAAATAGCTTTCAGCTGTTTGCTATAATGGCAAGTGATTTCCTAGTACCAAATTAGCAATTTAGCATGATTACTCAAGGATAAGGTGTTGGAGTGATGGCTGTTGGACATGCGGCCTGTCTTGATTTGATCAAAAATTACTTTTTTCAAATAGTGATGGTGCCATTTTTTTTTACATCAGTAATGCCCTGACTATACGTTGTGATCAGTTGAATGCTACTTTGGTGAATTCAAGTACCAATTTCCGTCCGAAACAGAAAAATCTGTACATTATTCAAAACTTTTGGCCGCCAGTGTATATCGTTTAGATATGCTGGATTATATAACATTCTTCACTCATCGTAAAACTATAACGTAAGTCTTTTAACTTTTTATTGTTTCATTTTCAAATTATGTGCAAGGTGAATTTCACAGTAGAGATCAATGAATATTTTCTAAACTCTCACACAATACATACCAGCAAACCAAAGACAATAATGAAAACAGAAATGCAAAGAAAAATAAAACAGTTAACTGTATGTAGAAGTTCTAACTTTTGTAGAAGCATTATAAAGACGAAGTGGCTGTATAGCATTCATTCTCGCAGCAACCAACAACACAAACTGTACAATTATATATATATAACACCTAGACAGACTGATGTTTTGGAAAGTAGCACTGATAACTTATTTTCTGTATAATGCTTTGTGTTTTTCAAGACTGAAGCAATAAAAAGAAAAATTTAAAAAAACAAAACTGTGATTCACAATTATTTTTTACAGAGCAAAATCATAAATTCTAACAAACCTAAGAGTAAATAAAATAGAAAAAAAAAAAAAAAACACCAATCTGAAAGGAAAAACGATCATACAAAATTGTTTTTATATTTTTCAAATTGGAAAAAAAAGGACAAAGAAAATCCTGTAAAGAAAATAAAACTGTGCAAGTACAGCAAACATATAGTACAGTATATTACACATATAACAAACCATTTAAATACAGTACTGTGTATCAATATTAATCCTGAGAAGAGTCCGTTTCTGGTTCCCATGCTACTGAGCATTTGACTGTGAACGGACATGCTGGCAACTGCACCAAAGCCAATGCAATTTCTCATCCCTCTCCCTTCACCAAAGCCACAGATGAAGCTCTTGTCTCGGAGGTGCCAAAGAGTAAAACCCAACACGAGAGAACATTAGCTGTCATTCGGTGGCATTTACCATGTCCTCCGTCTCTGTATCTGAAAACAGAGCGCTGTATTCTGAGATAGTTTAGAGTGGGAATTGATTCAAGGGAGATAATGTAGTGCAAAATCTGTGTTGCCACAGGGAACCTGCATATGACATAATAAACATGAGGCCAGAAAAATTAACAAAATAATAATATTGAGACAATAACTTATAAGACCGACTTTTGGAGGTAAAGAGCAATGAAAAATCCTTTGACAAATGGCTGTAAAGTCAATGTATATTCTGTACAAGATTGTCAAAAAAGCAGCACCAAAAACAATTCTCTTCTATAGCATGAGACTGGAAGATTGGGGTGGGATAAAAAAAGGGAAACTAACATAACAGGACTGGATTCATTTGCAAAATAGGCCTTTTGAAAAGTCAAACACACCTTGGTGCAAAAGCATTTCACATAGGCTTTACTTTCTCCATTACTACGCCAAGGACCGATGTCTGAGTTTTTGTTAACAAGCACAGTAACATCCCTGGATAGCAAAACTTCAACACATCTAACTGACTCCCAACACCCAACTGTAACCAACACTACACACAAAAGCAATTCAAAGGCCATGATTCTGGAATTATTACTGAAAACTTCACTGCAGTTATGCTTAAGTTTCTAATGCACTTTATCTAAGGAACAATGACGCAACACACCTGTTATTGCTGCCAAGGGATGCAGCTTGAACATATTTTGGCATTTTAATTAAACTGCACCCATATGTTTGGGATACACAATAAGGAGTCCTTCAACAAATGGTAGTGGAATGTTAAGCATCCACATTTTGGCCAACTATCACCATCTCCACCTGGTCGATGTTCTCTCCTGTCCTTATCTGATTTCTCTTGTTGGGTTTTGGCTGTCAACAAATTGCCCACTTTGATTTCAGCTACACATAAAGCTGGTATCCTTTTTCTTCTCCAATATGGAGATGGAGTATTACTTTGTAAGCTCACTAAAGATCTGTCTGGTGATGCAACATAGCAAAGATATAGTTTTCAACAAGGGAACTGCACTCAACTAAACACCATAAAAGTAGAATCCAAATGAAAATTAAAAATTGCTGTAATTACATATAGCACACAGGTTGACTTTTAAACAGGGTGAAAAAAAAAAAGTAAATTATTTAAAATAACAGCCACCTACATGTACATTATGTCAACCAAATTAATTTGCTAAGCAAAATTTCCCAACTAAATTCTCAAGCAAACCACACAGTCTCTTTGTTGGCGGCATAGAGAGCCAACTTACAATACAGAAATCCTGAAATTTCTTAAAGAAATAAAAATAGAAATTTAGTCCTCACACTAACAGTGAGCAAAATAGCTCATCAAACCCGTATAAATATTTATAGCTTTATATATTTTCACACCTATTTTTTTATATCAGTTGTTGACATACAAGCATATAAGGACATATGCTTGTCCTTAGCTGTTCCTGTCCCTCAACATAGCATGCCAAAACAACTAAAACCATATTCAACTTGCATTTTAAAGATATAATGAGCAGAAATACTCAAAATCAGCAAAAATATCATAATTGCACTTATGATTCACTTTTTCGAACTGTTAAACAAGCGATAGTGTGGGTGCTTTGTGCACAACTGTCTAATGTAAAATACTGCAGGTTTTTTTAACTTTTTCAACCAGCACCCTCAGCTTATTGATTGAAAACATTAATGCTTTTAAGACTTCCGCTTAAGCTCTTGTGTTGGAGACACAGACAGCACCATGAATAGAACAGCATCACCATTCCCTTTTCCAAAAATATATATCAGCTGTTTCAAACAACATGTCATGTCACAATCTCCTCTTCCTCGCCATTCACAGCACTTTCTGAAGACACTGAGGGTATAGTTTGGCTACCACGCATTCAAAATGGCGGCCAAGGTCCCAGAGGCGGTCCGGCGTCTCGTAGACCTTTGTCCAGTGGTCAGCTTCGTCGTCATACTGGTAGAGAGAGTTCTTGCGGCTGGTTCGAAACACATGCTCTTCTACCATAACTTGCGTAGCTCGAACGAACAGATGCAGTCGATCCTGAAGCAGAAGGATCTTGATGTAGGGGCTGGCTGCTTGGTCAAAGGGGAGGTCTCTCTTTCGGCACCAGGTGTTCTGCTCGATGTTGTACACCTCCACAGTGAATGTGCGCTGGTGATTCCTACATATGCCTGCTATGTAGTAGATGCAGTTTTTATGCAGGGCGGCCAAGCCTTGAGTACGGGGGACTTTCATGGCTGGCAAATGCCCCCAGTAGTCTTTGCGAGGGTCAAAACAGAAGAAGTATTCTCCTAAGAAAGTCATAATAAAAGAAAGATAAGTATTCTGATATACTTGTGCTACAATCTAGGGCTATATACAAATTGGTTGACAAAATGTCTAAAATCTTTGCTTTGACAAAAACGTATTGGGCACCTAAATTAAATGTGATGTGTTATTTTTGGATTAAAATACGTGTTCCTATCCTAGCCTAATTTGCAGACAACTACTGTGTCAAATACATGTAAATTATATTAAAACATTCACTTTGAACTATAAGTCACAGGACCTTTTTGGGGGGGAGGGTGGACTTGTATTCCGGAAAATAGTAATACAGTATAAACCATTTGTAGCACGATTTCCCGTCATATACGTCAAGGCGGGCCAAATCAAAGGGTGGGGTGTGGGGCGGAGGGGGATATTCACTCTGGCACAATAAGTGCTGTTTGGTGTCCTGACCAGCCAGACAGAGCAAGTGTTTGGGAAACCGGTTTGAAAGCATTATTTTCTCAAGTTATCATTTATTATTTTTGCAATTTCATTTGGTGGTGCAGACATTTCACTTTAACACTGCAAACTACATTTTATATGGGATACTACTCTACGGATACATTTGCCCACTCAGTTCTGCTGATTTTACTGAGTGAGGTGAACCTACCTGACCTTATCATCTAAGCAGAGCTAGAGGACATGACAGGGCATGAATAAAAAGGATGTATGCATTTGTACACTTTGACATCCTGTCATTATAAGTAACTTTGCAATAATAAACCCACTCACCTTGCAATACATAGATGCGGTCCTTATATTCTACTGCACTGTGGAACTCCATGGCCACAGGCATGGGACTGACTGATGTCCAGCAGTTGTCTCTAGCATCATAGCACTCCACAGATTTCAAAGCATTTCGTCCGTCCCCTTCATAAACTCGACCACCAAGAGCAAAGAGTTTCCCGCAGCAGTGCACCAGCCTGCAGCCGATGCGTGCCCGCAGCATGGGTGAACGTGGGAGCCACCTGTTCCCAGCATGTTCGTACTGCCAGAAGTCGCTCTCTGCACGGTGGTCGATGCACACTTCGCTATTGCTTGGCCGATAGCCTCCAGCAATGAAGATGTCGTTCTCTGATGAGACCAAGATGCCGACCTCTCTGAGGTCATTGGGTGGCTTGCACAACTTGTACACCTTCCCGGCAGAAATGTCCAGGCAAGGCACTGTCTGCTTCTTCCCTGAGTGCTTGTGAGCCGCGTCGAAGCAGATCACCATCTCGGATGCAGTCATACCCAGCCGCTGAGAGCAGCCGTTGGTGCCACTGAGTCGGCCCTTATCTGAGGAATTGCTGGACAAGGCCAGGGCAAAGGCTGGGGGTATACGGGTCAGAAAAGCCTCATCCAAGAGGGGCAAGCGAATGCATTCAGCAAAAACCTCAGGTAAATCTGCCTCCCGGCGCAGACAGTCGTACTCCAACCAATGCACTATGCTTTCGTACACGTGCTCCTCTTTTTCCACATTCAAATCATCACTGTTGAGAATGCTGACCAGCTGCTCTTTGGTCAAATGAAAAAACTCTTGCTCTCCCATCACACATAGGAACTTCTTGCGGATGTAGTCCTGCGAGCGCTCCCGCAACTCCTGGTGGCCATAGGCATCTGCAAATATAAAGACCCCAATGCAGTTCTGAGGGTCCAAACGGCTGATCATAAACTGGGCACACTGGTCTTGGAGGGCTGGGATCTGGAAGATGCTGGCGGCGGTGAACAGGGCCTGCACGTTAGACTCAGTGAGGGTGACCCGTGAGGTATAAGCATAGTCCAGAACAAGATGCATGGACTCCGACTCCACTCCAACAATTCGCACCTCCCGCTGACTGCTCTCTGTAAGGCCACTTGTGAACATGGATCTTTCAAAAGATCAAACAAAACACCATTACAATGTAACTACAACAAATGAGGTTCTATGCATTGGCGACTGCATTTCAGAGTTTCAGCAGAGAACTAGACCCCCCAAGTAATTAGAGGGGTCAACAATAAATTGTGCTTAAACATTATCAATGAATTCAGTTAAATTAGTATGAATTACACTCATTTATATAATTTATATAATTTATATAAATGTGTTCAATAAAATTGTCTCTAAGACTTAAAACTGAAGTAACTTTTTCATTGTTAAAATAATTTCTCCTACCCCAGCTTAATATGCAGAGACAAACTCAGCAAAAAAAATAAACGTCCCTCTTTCTGGACATTGTATTTTAAAGATAATTTTGTAAAAATCCAAATAACTTTATAGATCTTTATTGTAAAGTGTTTAAACAATGTTTTCCATGCTTGTTCATTGAACCATAAACAATTAATTAACACGCACCTATGGAACGGTTGTTAAGACACTAACAGCTTACAGACGGTAGGCAATTAAGGTCACAATTATAAAAAAAAAAAAAAGATGCCCAAGATCCCTGCTCATCTGCGTGAACGTGCCTTAGGCATGCTGCATGGAGGCATGAGGACTGCAGATGTGGCCAGGGCAATAAATTGCAATGTCCGTACTGTGAGACGCCTAAGACAGCGCTACAGGGAGACAGGAAGGACAGCTGATTGTCCTCGCAGTGGCAGACCACGTGTAACAACATCTGCACAGGATCGGTACATCCGAATATCACACCTGCGGGACAGGTACAGGATGGCAACAACTGCCCGAGTTACACCAGGAAAGCACAATCCCTCCATCAGTGTTCAGACTGTCTGCAATAGGCTGAGAGAGGCTGGACTGAGGGCTTGTAGGGCTGTTGTAAGGCAGGTCCTTACCAGACATCACCGGCAACAATGTCGCCTATGGGCACAAACCCACCTTCGCTGGACCAGACACGACTGGCAAAAAGTGCTCTTCACTGACGAGTCACGGTTTTGTCTCACCAGGGGTGATGGTCGGACTCGCATTTATCGTCGAAGGAATGAGTGTTACACTGAGGCCTGTACTCTGGAGCGGGATTGATTTGGAGGTGGAGGGTCCATCATGGTCTGGGGCGGTGTGTCACACCATCATCGGACTGAGCTTGCTGTCATTGCAGGCAATCTCAACGCTGTGCATTACAGGGAAGAAATCCTCCCTTATGTGGTACCCTTCCTGCAGGCTCATCCTGATAGGACCCTCCAGCATGACAATGCCACCAACCATACTGCTCGTTCTGTGCATGATTTCCTGCAAGACAGGAATGTCAGTGATTTGCTATGGCCAGCGAAGCGCCCGGATCTCAATCCCATTGAGCACATCTGGGACATGTTGGATCAGAGGGTGAGGGCTAGGGCCATTCACCCCAGAAATGTCTGGGAACTTGCAAGTGCCTTGGTGGAAGAGTGGGGTAACATCTCACAGCAAGAACTGGCAAATCTGGTGCAGTCCATGAGGAGGAGATGCACTGCAGTACTTAATGCAGCTGTTGGCCACACCAGATACTGACAGTTACTTTTGATTTTGACCCAACCTTTGTTCGGGGACACATTATTCCATTTCTGTTAGTCACATGTCTGTGAAACTTGTTCAGTTTATGTCTTAGTTGTTGAACATATATACAGGTGCATCTCAATAAATTAGAATGTCGTGGAAAAGTTCATTTATTTCAGTAATTCAACTCAAATTGTGAAACTCGTGTATTAAATAAATTCAACGCACACAGACTGAAGTAGTTTAAGTCTTTGGTTCTTTTAATTGTGATGATTTTGGCTCACATTTAACAAAAACCCACCAATTCACTATCTCAAAAAATTAGAATACATCATAAGACCAATAAAAAAAACATTTTTAGTGAATTGTTGGCCTTCTGGAAAGTATGTTCATTTACTGTATATGTACTCAATACTTGGTAGGGGCTCCTTTTGCTTTAATTACTGCCTCAGTTCGGCGTGGCATGGAGGTGATCAGTTTGTGGCACTGCTGAGGTGGTATGGAAGCCCAGGTTTCTTTGACAGTGGCCTTCAGCTCATCTGCATTTTTTGGTCTCTTGTTTCTCATTTTCCTCTTGACAATACCCCATAGATTCTCTATGGGGTTCAGGTCTGGTGAGTTTACTGGCCAGTCAAGCACACCAACACCATGGTCATTTAACCAACTTTTGGTGCTTTTGGCAGTGTGGGCAGGTGCCAAATCCTGCTGGAAAATGAAATCAGCATCTTTAAAAAGCTGGTCAGCAGAAGGAAGCCTGAAGTGCTCCAAAATTTATTGGTAAACGGGTGCAGTGACATTGGTTTTCAAAAAACACAATGGACCAACACCAGCAGATGACATTGCACCCCAAATCATCACAGCCTGTGGAAACTTAACACTGGACTTCAAGCAACTTGGGCTATGAGCTTCTCCACCCTTCCTCCAGACTCTAGGACCTTGGTTTCCAAATGAAATACAAAACTTGCTCTCATCTGAAAAGAGGACTTTGGACCACTGGGCAACAGTCCAGTTCTTCTTCTCCTTAGCCCAGGTAAGACACCTCTGACGCTGTCTGTGGTTCAGGAGTGGCTTAACAAGAGGAATACGACAACTGTAGCCAAATTCCTTGACATGTCTGTGAGTGGTGGCTCTTGATGCCTTGACCCCAGCCTCAGTCCATTTCTTGTGAAGTTCACCCAAATTCTTGAATTGATTTTGCTTGACAATCATAAGGCTGCGGTTCTCTTGGTTGGTTGTGCATCTTTTTCTTCCACACTTTTTCCTTCCACTCAACTTTCTGTTAACATGCTTGGATACAGCACTCTGTGAACAGCCAGCTTCTTTGGCAATGAATGTTTGTGGCTTACCCTCCTTGTGAAGGGTGTCAATGATTGTCTTCTGGACAACTGTCAGATCAGCAGTCTTCCCCATGATTGTGTAGCCTAGTGAACCAAACTGAGAGACCATTTTGAAGGCTCAGGAAACCTTTGCAGGTGTTTTGAGTTGATTAGCTGATTGGCATGTCACCATATTCTAATTTTTTGAGATAGTGAATTGGTGGGTTTTTGTTAAATGTGAGCCAAAATCATCACAATTAAAAGAACCAAAGACTTAAACTACTTCAGTCTGTGTGCACTGAATTTATTTAATACACGAGTTTCACAATTTGAGTTGAATTACTGAAATAAATGAACTTTTCCACAACATTCTAATTTATTGAGATGCACCTGTATATATATTTTTTTTGGGGGGGGGGTTTCCCCTTTTTCACCCAATTTGGAATGCCCATTTCCCAATGCGCTTTTAAGTCCCCGTGGTTGTGTAGTGATTCGCCTCAATCCGGGTGGTGGAGGACGAATTCCAGCTGCCTCTGTGTCTGAGACCATCAACCCGCGTATCTTATCACGTGGCTTGAGCGCGTTGCCACGGAGACATAGCGCGTGTGGAGGCTTCACGTCATCCACCACGGCATCCACGCTCAACTCACCATGCACCCCACCGAGAACGAACCACATTATAGAGACCACAAGGAAGTTACCCCATGTGACTCTACCCTCCCTAGCAACCGGGCCAATTTGGTTGCTTAGGAGACCAGGCTGGAGTCACTCAGCACGCCCTGGGATTCAAACTAGCGAACTCCAGGGGTGGTAGCCAGCGTCTTTACCACTGAGCTACCCAGGCCCCCGTTGTTGAAAATGTACACGTTATGTTTGCTGAAAATAAAAGTAGTTGAAAATGAGAGTACATTTCTTTTTTGCTGAAGTAAGCCATTGTAGGTTAATTTTCTTAAACTGTGAACACTATGTCTCTGTGGCGCTATAAAAATTCCTTGTTTTGAGCGACCCGTCCAGCCCCACACAGGAACATTGACTCAACTAATAGTTTGGCCAGGAACTATCTTTTTTTTCAATCAACAGAAGATGAGGGCATATTCAGAAGGCTGTTTAAAAACAATGTTTATTTACACGATTCTATTCGGTGGTGCACAAAATACATAATTAAGCTTTAAATTTACTACATTACAGTTTGGTCATTTCTTAGGGCATGTATGACAATACGTTGATAGTCAACTGTGATATGCTCATGTAAATTTGATCAAATACCTTTCCAGGCAGACAGAGACAAGTGTTGATTCTAATTATATGCGCTCCAATGCTTTTCAATTAAGTATGAACCACATACATGTAATTATTAGTATGTTAAAGGACTTTTCTGGGTTCAATAAAAATTGAAATCTATCAAAAGCATTTGTTCAATAATGCAGATTACCACTACAGAGTAAAATTTGGACTTGTTTCTCTGTTTTTGTTTTTCTTTTTATTCCGACCTATACAATCTTAGGTAGGATCAATTCTCGGACAAGCATTTATATCTTTCCAATGAGTCGATGGGACGAACGTATGTTTGAGTAGTTGTAATAGTTACACAAGGTACATAGAGAATATCTAGGGTGTTCCAGTTTGTTTTCTCTTTCTTTTTTTATCTTTAAATAAATCTTGAGAAGAGCATGATATGGATTATACTGTATCAGCTCTCATACTCAAATAAACATGTATAACACCAGCAAGTACACCTACATTTGCTCCAAGGTAAATTAAAGCTAATAACTTGGTGTTAATTCATTTATGCATTGATTAAGGTCTTAGTAAAGGTGATAGTAAACAAAGAGTTCACAGTATCATAGTGACTGTGTTATGAGATGTTATAAGCAGTTCTGTTCACTTACACTAATGTTATCAGGTGTGTAATTGCAATCATTGATGCTTCTCTTTTCAAGAGACAGACAGTCTGATTCACAGTCTCCACAGTATTCAATCAAATTACTGTGTAATTTATCAATTTCTTACACAAAAAAAGTCAGATAAATATGCTTTAAAATGTAACTCTTCATTCCAGCCCACATAAGAATATTATCAATTCCATTTATAAGAACAGTTTGCCAAAAATCATGCAGTTCACGGCAATCTCCCATTCATTCCTATGGGACGTTCTGTAAAGCCCGTCACAGCGAGCAACGGTAACCAAAGGAGGTGGAGCTTAGTGAAGGGTCAATTGCTCAGGCCCATGTACTTCTATTGAAAGTGCCTAAATTAGAAAAAATAAATAACCTGAGGGATGTCAAAAAAAATTCTGTTGTAATTTGCCACAAATGTGATCAATAGACTTAATTTGTATTCAACCCAGAACATGTCTTTAATGCCCAAGATTATTGAATTAAATTTTGATAAGGTATTTGTATCAGCCAAAATGAATATGAAAACACTGATCATAAAATCACTTCTTAATTAAAATTTAAAAGTTTCATACATGTCATTTCTATGTCATATTGGTAGCAAATGGAAGGTAAGCTTGCTCTGTGCTGTAGCATACATTTAATTCCAAGGTGATTTCACTTTGCAAGTTCTTAGCAAATGTTAGGCAAATGGTTTATACTCAAAAGATGATGTGTGCAGCTGCTACCTGAAGTATGGGCTGATGGCAGCAAGGACATTTCTGTGACAAGAGAATGTCTTGCCATGGTCCACTTCCACGACAATGTCAGTCAGCTGAGCTTCGTCGTACAAGGCTTTAAGCTGCTGGAGGATGTTACAGGCATGTAGGGCATCTACCCCGCTGTAGCTTGAGCTTGCTGGAGTTCCATTCTGTACCTGTAACAGCTTTACAACGTCTGCAAGACAAGTGTTATTAAGTAGAGATGATTTCAGAGATCTACACACAATCTTTCGAACTGATAATTATCCACTGTGACCAGATCAGTGGATCAGGAAATAATAAATCCTCATGTAAAATGTATAAAATGTATGGGCATAAAATGTTCACCTTTTGCAAATACATATTTACCAAGTATGACCCTTTTTAAAATTCCACCATACTCAAGTAATCAATTTTAAAGTGGAAATTGAGCCTGCCCTGAGCAATGTTTTAGCCCTTGACTTCTTCAGTCTATTAAGACAGAGCCCAAAATTGAGTTCCACTTTCAAAGAGCTAGTCCTAATAAAACATCACTTTTACAGGGCCTGACAAAACAAAAAATCTTAAGTCAAAAGCTCACTGGGATTCAACAGATGTTCCAAAATCACCAGCGCTGCAACTTTAAGAGCCAGTGACATCTAACTTTCCTGACTAATATTGTTTTCAGAGCTATTCAGAGAGACCAATAATTTCATTATAAAACACCTTTTTTCTACTATGCAGCCAAAAAGTTCCAACATGACATTAGCGTGCGACCTTTCCTGAGTCATACAAATAAACCAAATGGTCAAAAGAACTACTTCTGCTTTTGACAACCACAGACATTTAATGAGTCTTTTTTTTTTTTTTTTTTTTTTATCTCAACATGAAAAATGAAAATATGTTTATCACTATCATCAATCTAATTTCCGTGCTTAACTTATTAACTGTGCTAATCTAGGTGGTGTTTTACCGGCTAGCGCAACATCAGGCTCGTCCGGTTTCGAGCCACTTAAACAGCCGCGGAATAAACCATGATACTGCGTTAAATATCGCTAAAGTGTACAGATACACAAACGTGTAACTCGACGAATTCATTGTATTGTAAAGCTGTGAGCAGACAAGCGATTAAACGTTGAGTGTTTACACAGTCTCGCGCTGAGCTAGTCTCGCTAGCTACCTCGCCGTACTTTTCTGCCTACATCCAAACAATCAGTGGAGTTCACCGTATAACCGAACAAACCGTAAAACTCCCTCTCATTCTGTCAAAATAAAATAATATCGCTGATATATAGCGTATAAACAGGCCGGAAAACTTTTTGGTAATAAATTTGGATTTGGAAGAGAAGCTCTAACCTCCACTGGCAGCCATTCTCCCCAATCTGTCTCGCGGCGACTGGGAAAACGTCACTACTGGAATGGAGCCCCGGAAACAGGCAGCAGCCAATCAGCGTCGTTGAGCGTGCGGGACAGCCAATGGGCTCTCTGAGGAAGTCTTTTGCGAAATAGCTCAAAGCGAGAACTAGGGAGTTTATGTTCAATTAGTAACCTCCGTGCTTATGCTTGTGAAATTGGCGGAAAAAATATAAATAGAGAGAGAGAGAGAGAGAGAGAGAGAGAGAGAGAACAAACGTTTGGGGAGGTTAAAATATACGGTTCGTTCGTTAATAATATTAGGCGACGAAACTTAAGACACGTTGCCTTGAAACGTTTGTGCCTTAACTATTGTGCAGATGTATGAAACTTGGTTAAAATATATTCAAGGAATAGTTAACCCAAAAATTACAATTATTTAATCATTTCCATCCCAGATGTGTATGACTTTCTTTCTTCTGCTAAACACAAACAAAGCTTTTTAGAAGAATATTTCAGCTCTGTAGGTCCTGACAATGCAAGTGAATGCGTACCAAATTTTTGTACCAAAATGCACATAAAGACATCATAAAAGTAATCCATAAGACTCCAGTCGTTAAAAATATATTCAGAAGCGATATGATAGGTGTGGGTGAGAAACAGATAACTATTTAAGTCCTTTTTACTATAATTTCTCCTCCCTGCCCATTAGGTGGCGATATGCATGAAGAATGTGAATCGCCTAAAACGACAGAAGAAGAATGTGAAAGTGAGGGTGCGTTCCATTCCGAAGGGCTCATCCCTATGCCCTAATCCCTTCAGACGGTTTGCCCTCCAGAGTGAGAGCTTTGGAGGGTTGAAGGGTGTAGGGCTCAAAAATACCAGTCATTCCGAATGCACTTCAGCGACATCTAACCAAGCCAAAGGAGCCGCTACCGTCGCACAAAGGCTGACACTAATGACCATCACCTGCACCTAGTCAGAAATATTTAATGAGTCTGCCTTACTATTAACTATTTTCAGAATGCAAATCCAAACGAAATGCTTTAAAACCTTTAGACTTTCTGAAGAAATGTAAGCTTCATGTTTAAATATTTGTTTTATTATAAAAAAAATAAATAAATATGAACCAAAAATTAACCAGTATACAAATGTACAGTATATGTTCAAATATTAAATAAAAAAAAAATGCCACTGTGTATATTTATTTTATTTCAACTCTTTTATTAAAATAACAAATCAAGCGAATTTACAGGAAAATAACACAAGCAAAAGCCATTTTCAAACAGAAAGCAAGGGGTTTAAATGTTTTTTAAAAAGTTCATAATAATAATTAAAAGCCTTTATAAACCACAGATTTTTGTTTATAGAACCGGAGTGTGTTTAGAGGTGCAGCTGGTTTAATTTACAACAAACCTGCTGATTTATGACATATGAGCCGGTTCCCGTCCTCTTGGCAGCAAAATGTCCATCAGTTGAACCCTACAGAAACGGCCCTTTTGAAGTGCCCTACAAACAGGGTTGGGAGGGTTACTTTTGAAATGTATTCCACTACAGATTACAGAATACATGCTGTAAAATGTAATGTGTAATGTATTTCATTTGATTACTCAAGGTCAGTAACGTATTCTAAATACGTTGGATTACTTCTTCAGCACTGGTACATTTTTTCACTTGTTTCGACTGTAAAAACTCTGAAAAACCTAAATATCTTATGCAGTGTTGTTTCTAAAACAAGATAAATCAAATTGATCTTGTTTTAAGGATTTTTAGATATTTTTTACAGGAAAACAATACAAAAATTATTATCAAGAATATGATTTTTGCCATAATATCAAAGGTCTGACTAGAAAAAAGAAATTATGATCTAACGTGAGTTTTCTTGATAGAAAAAAAAATATGATCGTGCCTGGAAACGTGCATGTAAAATGGCTAGAAATAGCATTTTAGCTTAGCGTAAAGCTGACAATTTACACAAGGTTTATTTCTATTTCTTCTGCTCCAAACTTCAAACTTACTTCTCTGTCTGCTCGTATGAATGTAACACATCATAAGAAAGTGTTTCACTGCTGTTCAAATGCACTTTGGATCGCATCATTTATATGTAAAAATGTTTTCCATCTGAAAGGACTAAATATTAAATGAAACAAATGACAATAAAATGCAAAGTAATCTCTTCAGTAATCAAAATACTTTTTGAATGTAACTGTATTCTAAATACCAATGATTTAAATTGTAACTGTAGTGGAATACAGTTACTTATATTTTGTATTTTAAATACGCATTCCCGTTACATGTATTCCGTTACTCCCCAACCCTGCCTACGAAGCAGCTATTTGTGATCCCATTGGTTTGGAATGACCCTTCAACATGGCGGCAATGATCATTCCCCCTTCAAACTGCCCTTTGGAGGCAGATTTATCCCGTCTGGAACGCATGGACAAAGTGGAAACTCATAGTAAAAAAGGACTTAAATATTGATCTTTTCTCACCCACACTCATCGTGTTGCTCCTGAATATATAGATTTAACCACTGGAGTCTTATGGATTACTTTTATGCTGCCTTTACGTGCTTTTGGAGCTTCATAATTTTCGTACACATTCACTTGCATTGTCAGGACCTACAGAGCTGAAATATTGTTTTAAATATCTTCGCTTGTGTTAGACAGAAGAAAGTCATACACATCTGGGATGCCATGAGGGTGAGTAAATGAAGAGAGAATTTTCATTTTTGAATGAACCATCCTTTTAACATCTTGTGGTGGGTTCGTGTTTTTGTGGTTATCTAACCCATCAACCTTTTTAATGATTTGTGTATCTTACTAAATACTAATGCTAAAATTCAAGAAAACAAAATTTTTATTTTTTAACTGATTAAAGCTTAAAGCTTAACTATTTCCTTATTTTATTGTATATATATATACATATGAATATATGAAAAAAAACATATATATATATATATATATATATATATATATATATATATATATATATATATATATATGTTTTTTTTCCTCACCCACTCTTCTGGTTTAACTATAATCTTGAGCTCTCTCTCTCTCTTAATATATTTAGTCACTACTACTAAAACTACTATATTCAGGCATAGTTTACTGATAAATGAATTACTAATTAACTACTAGTTTACTTTTCTTAGCCTCATTATTAGTCTAGTTATCTTCCATTTGAATTGAATTACAATACACATTTATGCAATTAAAAGTCTCACCACTTCCACAATTTTAAACTTAAAGTTAAAAACTAGCTCAGTAAACAGACATCCAGCTCCCCCTCTTTCCTTTCTTATTCAGTTCATTCAGGGCTTATTTGTCTAGCACTTTTAACAATAGTAGTTGTGGCAAAGCAGCTTTACATAATTTTAGGCCCAGACCCCCAGTTAGCAAGCACAATGCCACAGTGGCAAAAAAAGCTTCTTGAAAGTAAAGAAGAAATGTTGAGAGTAGGGGTAAACTGGAAAACTTGTGGTCAGAAAGAATTAGGCGTGGCTTGCAGAAAGAGCAAAATGTTTAATTACATTTTTTTCTGTAGCTTTCAGGCAGAATAAAAAATTGTAGCCTCAAAAAAAAAAAAAAAAAAAAAAAAAAAAAAAAGATAATAATATTTGTTAGTAGTTTAACCCAATGCCTATTTTCATTCACCTATTCACCCTTTATTCATCCTTTCTTTTATAGGTTTAGAGTTTTTGTAAACTCATTTCAACCTCTAAAACTATAAATCTAATCACACCTGGCAAATAACCACTGCTTAATCGTAGTGGTTGACCGACATGGATTTCTTAATGACTGATACCGATAACTAGAAAGCAGGGTGGTCGATGGCCAATTTAATGTCAATTTAATTTGATATAAGCAAACAGAGTTTAATCATAGCCACTGGGCCACCCACTGGGCATTCAGGCCCACCCAATCAGTGCCTTATGCCCCTGTTCCACCAACAGTCAAAATCTTACTGGCCTTGAACTGATTACATCAGAGGCAACATGTCAGCACCTAGCTTTCAAAAAACAGCAGCTCAAAAACTTCTGTCTATTACATCAAAAGTAGCTTGTAATGGCATAAATAAGCTAAACTGAGTAAAATTATTGTACATAATAAAATATTTTTTCAAAACATCTAAGACTTTTAAACTCCAGCCTCTTTATTTTCCCCGTCCGTCTAAAATAAAAAGATGTTTTTCAAATGGTGGGCTGTAAAGAAACAACACGGATACATAAATATCTTTTAAGGGCTTTATTGCGACTGCTGTTTAAAACAAAAAAAAAAAAACAAAAAAAAAAAACAGCGGTCAATGGGGCTTTATACAGTATATACAGTTGTGCTCAAAAGTTTGCATACCCTTGGAGAATTGGTAATATATGTACCATTTTTAAAGAAAAGAGTGAGCAGGCAAAACACATTTATTTTATTTCTTATGGGATTCATATTCAACTGTAGGTTATAACAGAATGGCACAATCATAAAACAAAACATGGCAACAAAGAAAAAAATGAAATGAGCCCTGTTCAAAAGTCTGCATACCCTTAGTTCTTAATACTGTGTATTGCCCCCTTTAGCATCAATGACAGCATGCAGTCTTTTGTAATAGTTGTCTATGAGGCCCCAAATTCTTGCAGGTGGTCAAAGTCTTTGGTCGTCTTGCATGAACCGCACATTTGAGATCTCCCCAGAGTGGCTCAATGATATTAAGGTCAGGAGACTGTGATGGCCACTCCAGAACCTTCACCTTTTTCTGCTGTAACCACTGGAGGGACAACTTGGCCTTGTGCTTAGGATCATTTTCGTGCTGGAAAGTCCAAGAGCGTCCCATGCGCAGCTTTCACGCAAAAGAATGCAAATTGTCTGCCAGTATTTTCTGATAACATGCACTCTCTTGTTGACCCCTCTCCAAACATAGCGCTTATGGTTGTGACCATAAAGCTCTATTTTGGTTTCGTCACTCCAAATTACAGTGTGCCAGAAGCAGTGAGGTGTGTCAAGGTGTTGTCGGGCATATTGTAACCAGGCTTTTTTGTGGCATTGGCGCAGTAAAGGCTTCTTTCTGGGAATTCGACCACGCAGCTCATTTTTTTTTTCAACTATCGTTGTATTGTGCTCCTTGAAACAACCACACCGTCTTTTTCCAGAGCAGCCTGTATTTCTCCTGAGGTTACCTGTGGGTTTTTCTTTGATCCCGAACAATTCTTCTGGAAGTTGTGGCTGAAATCTTTCTTGGTCTACCTGACCTTGGCTTGGTATCAAGAGATCCCTGAATTTTCCACTTCTTAATAAGTGATTGAACAGTACTGACTGGCATTTTCAAGGTTTTGGATATTTTTTTATATCCTTTTCCATCTTTATAAAGTTCCATTACCTTGTTATGCAGGTCATTTGACAGTTCTTTTCTGCTCCCCATAGCTCAGTATCTAGCCTGCTCAGTGCATCCACGTGAGAGCTAACAAACTCATTGACTATTTATACACAGACACTAATTGCAATTTAAAAAGCCACAGGTGTGGGAAATTAACCTTTAATTGCCATTTAAACCAGTGTGTGTCACCTTTGGGTGATTTCTGTTATCATAATGATTTAAAAAGGAGCCAAACAACTATGTGATAATGGATGGCTTCATATGATCACTATCCTTAAATAAACTTTTTCAAAATTTCACAATTTCTGCCAGGGTATGCAAACTTTTGAGCACAACTGTATATATATATATATATATATATATATATATATATATATATATATATATATATATACACACCATGGGTCTATTAAATGCTTGATTCTGATTAGTTCACGGACATTCTAAGGTGTGCAATTATTTTTCCAGGAATCGCACGGCTATAAAGTAGTTCCAGGTCTTGACCGCATAACGGTTCCATATCACTTCGCCAAATTATTTCAGTTATTTCAAAGAGCCCTACAGGCTACCACAACAAAAAAACTAATTAAAACAAAGTCATTGGTTAAAGTAAATCGCTTAAGAACGTCAACCAATATCTAAAATATCTTACATATATTTCAGTTTCGGTTAAAAAGAGCTCTCGCGCTTCCTCGTCTCACCCGCACATACACGCGCTCATACACACACACATGCGCACACACACGCACACACACAGGTCACATTTGTCGGCCGCATACGTCATCGAGGCTGTCTCATTTCAGAAAAACGAGTAAGTCACTTCGAATGCAGCCTTCGTATGCGACCTTCTTTCACAGGAATTTGGAGGATGCATGAGGTGTTCTTTGCTTCAACAAAAATTACGCCAATCTGCCTGTAAATATGATGCTCAAACGCAAGGAATGTTAACTCCCAAGTTGAAGTACCTCAGTAGATGGGTGCAGAGTATATAATATGTATAATTATATTAATATATAATTAAAATAAAGTATTAGACTAAAAGTACACCTGTAAAATCTATTTTCTTTTCTCTTTACATCATTATAACTCTCCTAAAATGTGCCTCATGCATTGCCTTCCAGAGGGACTTTGTTCCCTTCTCACTCAAAGCGCTCGCACTTGTTAAAGAGTGGCGTGCTGTCATAGCAACCATGTTACTTTCCATTTCCGTTTGTCCTAGGAAGTCCGTTTCATTTAATCGAGGCTTGTTTAAAGGAGGACACTCGGTATACTGCAGCCTTCAAAGGACACATCCTACCTAGCACGCAGCCTTCGAAATGAGACATAGACTCAAGCCGCACACCCGCGACTTGATCAATACAACAATTTCTATTTTTCCACACACACATACGTACACATGCACTCACACACGCTCATACACACACAACCTTTTTACTCCTATGCCGAAAAGCAGCGCATCCTCCGTTGCTAGTCGGACGTTTTCGAATTAGCAACGAAGGCTTGAGCTGTATCAAAGCTAGATACACTTAATCAATACAAAAGTTTCTATATTATCTGAAATATCTGTGGGAAAAACCCTCATGCTCCCCCTCTCACACACAATCCCACACTCGTGGACACACAGACATTATACACTTAATGCACACACTTAAGGCCCAAACATACTGGTGAGAGAAAAACAGATGTCAGCACACTCCTGGGTAGGGTTGCACCAGCTGTGCGTAAGTTCTCACATAAGTTAGGACGTAAAGATCACACTAAGGGCTTAGTAACTACTAGTTAGTTTGTGCTTAATTTGGTTGCACCACCTGTTCTTAAGGCAAGACTTAGAAATAGACATTTATTCATTTTAATATCTTATATATTTCATATATGTTGAAACTTGACACAGGCCGACGCATCCTGAAAACTGCACTGTTAGAATGGTTTCATGCTGAAGAGCCACTTAAAAGTAAGTTTTTTTCTCTTTTGTAAATGTAAACGAGTGTAAATGCCAACATCATCATATATGTCGAAAGGACTGAAGCCTGTCACGCAAAACATGAGCTCATTGATCTCATAAAATATCAGTCTGCTTTTTTATTCCATCCGTTACTCCTGGTTGGAGGCTTCCGTAAATATTTAGTTTATACGTAGGGTTACGTCCTACCTAATTTTAATGGTGCAATGCTCAAATATTTAGTAGCGCGTAAACTGTAACTTAGTGCCCATTAAAGCCACAACTAGGCTAAGTTGTAACGTACGTATAGCTGGTGCAACCGGCCCTGCATCTAAGTGGGGATGAAAAAAAAAGTTGTTAAGGTTCATAATGGGAATATGGTGACACGCATCTTGGCGATTTTGAAGCGATGTTACTTCTGACGAGGGCTGCAACAAAAAAAAAGGTAATCCCAGAAGCGAGATATCTAATTTTCTCAGTTTCTCTCTTTTAATCTCTCAAATACAAACTCTCTCTCTCTCTCTCACACACACACACACACACACACACACACACACAGACATACTAACTTGTTACTCCAGTAAGTGCTCCAGTAAAGCAGTGCAAGCCTCCGTTAATAGTTCTAACATGACGTTTTCGAATTAGCAACGAAGGTTGAACTATATTAAAGCAAGACACTGAATGTGTGGTGAAAGAAAGTAGTTCCTCTCATAAGAGCATTTTAGGGATGAAAACCAAAAAATGTCTTGAGATAAAACCCTGAACGATGTCTTTAGGTGTGGTAACCATGGTATAAGTGGAATAATTGACTCCAAACCATTGAATTGTTTAAAAATAATGCACACCAGTCTTGACTGCATAACCACCTCGGGTGTGCATTATTTTTAAACAATTCAACAGTCGTCGTCAATTATTTCTTACAAACACACACACACACACACACACACACACACACACACATAAGATACATTTCAGCAAAATGAAACACAGTAGAATGAAAAACAATAAAATTAAGAAATTTTTTTTCATGAAATACAAAAGTGAAATATAGGAATGAAATACAAACATTGTATTTATATGGGCATTAGCTTACCCATATACTTCAACACATACTTAATCACAGCATTTTATGCATTTAAGTACTTGCTTAAATCATTAAAAGCATTTTATGCATAGCAGTTAAACAATAAAATTCTCATTACACATGTTAATTGGAAAACACTCTGGGCTATAAATCATTAAATGAGATATGATTAATTCTAAATTTACATACCCAGTCCTTGCATGTGTATAAAATGTGGTCAAACTCCACACATGCAATCCATATGCGTCCTTCAAAAATGATCCATAACAAACACTCAGTTTTTAACAACAACTCTTCTGAACACATATTTAATGCAATTTATAAGCATTTTGTGTACACTTTTATATTTACCCAAGAATTGTTAACCAATGAACAAAACTTGGAGCTCTCTTGCGCAATACATGTTCTCACATTTCTAACCAGTACACATGCGCAAAGAAAGAGTGCCAGAAAGCAGGTGTCACAAAACTCCAGTTTTTAAAGGGGCCACATCCAATTTATGTCTAGAGTTAAATTTCATTAAATTTCTCCACTTGGCTACACAAATATCATATGCTATCTTTGTTGCTTTGAATTTTATTTGTCATAACTCAGGGAAATGGTCAAAGGTGTATTTTTCTCTACATCTGAACCTGATTCCTTTATGCTTTTCCTCTCTTACCCCGCTATTGCAGCATCAGCATCTCTCTCCACTTTAATGAGAGTACAGTTGTGACAAAGTGACATGATCAGGGAAGTCCTTTTATTTACAGTATTCGATACAGTGACAATGCCCATTTCCGTCTTTTTCATTCACCCAAAGACATGCCAACAAATTGAGCAAGGAAAACAATACCAAAAATGGTCTATTCTGTGATTAAAATTTCCATTTACATGTTTTTTTTTTTTTTATTTATTTCTAAGGAAATATCCCCTAATCCCCATATAATAATCAATATCTGTTCTCAGCCACAATGCCTTTTAAAATTTGATATGTTATATACAGTTGTGCTCAAAAGTTTGCATACCCTGGCAGAAATTGTGAAATTTTGGCATTGATTTTGAAAATATGACTGATCATGCAAAAAAAGTATTTTATTTAAGGATAGTGATCATATGAAGCCATTTATCATCACATAGTTTTTTGGCTCCTTTTTAAATCATAATGAAAATAGAAATCACCCAAATGGCCGTGATCATAAGTTTACATACCCTTGAATGTTTGGCCTTGTTACAGACACACAAGGTGACACACACAGGAATGAATGGCAATTAAAGGTTAATTTCCCACACCTGTGGCTTTTTATATTGCAATTAGTGTCTGTGTATAAATAGTCAATGAGTTTGTTAGCTCTCACGTTGATTCACTGAGCAGGCTAGATACTGAACCATGGGGAGCAGAAAAGAACTGTCAATAGACTCTCCATAGACATAATGACTTTTATACTGTACAAACTATAGATTCTATTCCCTAACCCCAACCCTACCCCTAAACCTAACCCTCACAGAAACCTTTCTGCATTTTTACATTTTCAATAAAACATTGTTTAGTATGTTTTTTTTAAAATATTTAAATTATGGGGACACTAGAATTGTCCTCATAAACCACATTTATAGCATAATTCCCTTGTAATTACCAGTTTGTAATCTTGGGGAGCAGAAAAGAACTGTCAAAAGACCTGCATAACAAGGTAATGGAACTTTATAAAGATGGAAAAGGATATAAAAAGATATCAAAAGCCTTGAAAATGCCAGTCAGTACTGTTCAATCACTTATTAACAAGTGGAAAATTCAGGGATCTCTTGATACCAAGCCAAGGTCAGGTAGACCAAGAAAGATTTCAACTGCCAGAAGAATTGTTCGGGATAAAAAGAAAAACCCACAGGTGACCTCATGAGAAATACAGGCTGCTCTGGAAAAAGACGGTGTGGTTGTTTCAAGAAGCACAATATGACGATACTTGAACAAAAATTAGCTGCATATTTACTGCGCCAATGCCACAAAAAAGCCCGGTTACAATATGCCCGGCAACACCTTGACATGCCTCATAGCTTCTGGCACACTGTGATTTGGAGTGATGAGACCAAAATAGAGCTTTATGGTCACAACCATAAGTGCTATGTTTGGAGAGGGGTCAACAAGGCCTATAGTGAAAAGAATACCATCCCCACTGTGAAGCATGGTGTTGGCTCACTGATGTTTGGGGGTACGTGAGCTCTAAAGGCACAGGGATTCATTTGAAAATTGATGGCAAGATGAATGCAGCATGTTATCAGAAAATACTGTCAGACAATTTGCATTCTTCTCCAAGAAAGCTGTGCATGGGACGCTCTTGGACTTTCCAGCATGACAATGATCCTAAGCACAAGGCCAAGTTGACCCTCCAGTGGTTACAGCAGAAAAAGTTGAAGGTTCTGGAGTGGCCATCACAGTCTCCTGACCTTAATATCATCGAGCCACTCTGGGGAGATCTCAAACATGCGGTTCATGCAAGATGACCAAAGACTTTGCATGACCTGGAGGCATTTTGCCAAGATGAATGGGCAGCTATATTACCTGCAAGAATTTGGGGCCTCATAGACAACTATTACAAAAGACTGCATGCTGTCATTGATGCTAAAGGGGGCAATTTTGAACAAGGGTCATTTCATTTTTTTCATTGTTGCCATGTTTTGTTTTATAATTGTGCCATTCTGTTATAATATACAGTTGAATATGAATCCCATAAGAAATAAAAGAAATGTGTTTTGCCTGCTCACACATGTTTTCTTTAAAAATGGTACATATATTACCAGTTCTCCAAGGGTATGCAAAATTTTGAGCACAACTGTACTGTTGTCACAAAGGTGAGACAAAGAGACCCAAGAGCAGAGGAATAGTTCAAAGGATTTATTAGCAATAAATTATAACTTAAGCAAATCCAGGAGAAGTGTGGAGATCCCGGCACCGACTGCAGTAGAAGGATGGATTCAGCCCCCAATAATCGATGTAAGGTCTAAGCGAGCCATCCTTCTTCTCACGAAGAAGAACCCCGCCCCTGCCGGCGAAGAGAAAGGGCGGATGAGACCGGCTGCTAGAGAATCATTGACATACCTGTTCATGGCCTCCCTCTCAGGAGCTGAGATCATATACAGCCGTCCACGAGGAGAAGTTCCAGGGAGCAATTCAATGGCACAGTTGTACAGGCGATGAGGAGGAAGGGTCATGGCGCTGGACTGGCTGAACACCACCCTCAAGTCATGGTATGCCAACGGTATTCCAGATAAATCTGCCGGTTCATCCTGCAACGAAACACAAGACTGGACAGGGGCGACAGCAAAGTTGACAGTGCAACAAACAGTAAGAACTCCAAGCAAGAACAGTATTGGTTGAAGAGTCTATGTGTGGGTTGTGCGTTACCAACCAAGGATGCCCCAGTACTATCAGTGCAGATGGAGATTGGATCAGGTGGATAAGGCTTCGTATAATTTCCAGAGACGAAGGTGACTGGCTTGGTAGAATGGGTGATGATGTTCAAGGGCATGCCGCTGAGGGTGTGGGCTGTGACAGGTTCGTCCAACTGGACCATCGGAACTCACCACTTGGAAGACACATCAAAATCCATAAAGTTCCCTTCAGCTTCTGAATCCACCAATATGGAGACAGTGTGACTGGTTGATCTGTACTGCAGCTGGGCTGGGAGAAGCATGCGTAATCCGGGGTTTTTTTCCAGGGGTGTTGTGCTCGCAAGTAACCCCCTGTCTACTGACGAGCGGTGTCTTTTACTGGACAGTAAACTAAGAAATGACCAGGATGGGCACAATGAAAACAGAGTCCTTGAACGAGGTGTCACTGCTTCTCCTTATGAGAAATCTGAGCCCTACCAACCTACATGGGCTCTACCTCAGACCGTGATTCCGGTGACATGCCCGAAACTTTGGACTGGGTATTGTGGTCAGCCGCCCAGGTAGGTGGAGAACGGTGGTGGCGGCATAGGGCCAGATGTTGATCCACTCAGATGGCCAGATCCACCAAGTCGTCGAAGTGGGAAGGCAGGTCCAATGGATAGATTTCATCCTGGATGTCATCAGAGAGCCCATGCAGGAACCGATCCCACTTGGTGTAATCGTTCCACTCACAAGATGCAGCAAGGGTTCAGAACTCGATGGGATAGTCTGCAACCCGATTTCCCTGAGACAGTCCGGATAAAACCCTTGCTGCCTCACGACCTTGAGCTGAGCGATAGAACACCTGGCAGAGCTCTGTGGCGAATGCTTGAAATGAAGAGCAACAGGGATGTCTGTTGTCCCACATGGCGGCTCCCCATTCACTGGCCCTTCCAGTGAGGAGCGTGATAACGCATTCCACCTTCATTGTCTCCAACGGGAAAGCAAAGGGCTGCAACATGAAGAACAAGGAACATTGTGAAAGGAAAGTGTTGCAGGACCCCGCCACACCTGAGATCGGGGCTGGAGGGTTGATGCGAGCCTCTGAGCATTCAGAAATGTGGGGAACCACTGGAGCTGGTGAGTGCACTTCCTGGGTGGAACTGGAATCGGGAGACTGCCGGAGTGCGACGCAATTATCTCCAGAGCCTGGTTAGAAGTGGAGATCTGATCCTGCTGACATCCCAATAAGGCTCCCTGCTGAGAAAGGATGGAGCGAAGAGTAGATGTGTCCATCCTGGCTAGATTTTTCTGTCATGACTGCGAGACAAAGAGACCCAAGAGCAGAGGAACAGTTCAAAGGATTTATTAACAATAAATTATAACTTCAGCAGATCCAGGTGAAGTGTGGAGATCCTGGCACTGACTGCAGTAGACGGTGATGGGTGTGTTTGTCGATGAGTGCACGCCAACTACACAGTGAGCAGATTTGTAAGGAATCCTTTGTAAAGAGTGTGTTCGTAGGTGAGTGTATGTGTAGTATGCGTAGCATGTGTGATGGCACCCGGGGCGGTACAAACGATTGCTGTTCCACCGACCTCCCGCTAGGGGTGTCTAATTAAATTACCTTTTAGCACACCTCAAATGGGAACACCAGCAGGTGTACCGAGCCGGCAAAGGTTTGGGACAATCACAAGATAACCAGGGTACGTGAAGGAGGCAAAAGTTACACATACACACTCAACAACTGACTTTGGTGAAATAACAGATTTTTATTGAATATCTTGAATAAAAAAACTTCACAGATAAAACAATAGACAATACAACAATTAAATCTTAAAATAATACAGTAAACACAATTAGTTATTAAATTCCCCAATAGATTTATTTCTGTTTCCTTTCCACAAATTAATCTCCCTTTTAGTTATTTAAATTCAATAGTCTTTCCTTCAGATTCTGTTAATTTAATCTAATTATGCCTGTTTAGTTTATTGGAAGCTAATAAAATGTTTATCGATTTTAGTTCCTATTTTAGTACCAAATTTAACTCTTTTGTAACTCTTTTTCCCAAATAACCTCCATAAAATGTCATTGAAACCAACAAATAAAATTACAGTTACCTGTTATTTACCTATAAAATTCAAATAAAGAATTATACAATTAAACAACCAATAATCAATCAGCTGAATTATCAAATGTACTAAATTCAGAGATTTCCAAAAAATAAACATTCAATAAATGTCCAGATTCACAAATACCTCAATAGTTTTGTTGTTGTGTAGCATCTGGACCAATCAGACACACAATTATTCATTATTTAATGAATAATCCAACAGATGTCTCAAGACCGTAACAAGCAAAGGTCCAAGTAGGCCCAAGCAGACTCCGAGATGTCTGCTCTCCCACTAATCATTTTCAGCTTTTACTCTCCCTTTGCTGACACTGGTCCAGCAACTAGTGGACCTCAGAGACATTCCAGGTGGGGAAAGTAGCCACATGCATAAGCAAAGGAATGTGGGGAAAGTTACTCACTCCATTCCCCCATAGGAAAGACACATAAAGCCCATAAAACAGACTTTTCTTCAGTAATTAATAGACAAACTGTTCTATAAATGAACATGCATACCCCCAAGACATTGTGTGTATGATTATTACTGTCTCGTATAGTGTCTTTTGTACTGTATACCGTTTTATGCATGCTTTATGACAGAACCACTAGATAATGTAAAATTATTGGTATCATGCTTCCTATCAAATTAATCCTTGTGTGACTCTCTGCACATTGGTGTATCTCAACGCCTTATAGCATGCATTGTATGCTTGTTATATTAATCAGAGCATAAAGGGGCACAAACTGCCAGCTTACTCCAGTCATGGAGATGAGTCAGCTTCCAAACAAAGGAACTTTTCCCGCTGGAAAATTGCATCTTTCTCATTGGTCAAGCCAAAGTCGAGAGGAGTGGCCTCCCTCAGGAGTTAAAGGGCACTGTCGGAGTGACCTCCCTCTCTCTTCTCTCTCTCTTTCTCCCTTCTGCTCATGGTTGCAGCTCGTGTGGGACCGGATACACCCGGTCTGACCGCGAGGTCACGGGCCGGCAGGCCTCAAACACGTCAAGCCATGTGTAACTTCCTCGACCATAACGGAGTCAAACTAACACCGCAAGTTCATCATTTCTTCATTCAATGCGAAGAAATTGATTGTAACTTCAACACCATCAACTCAAGGAACCATCAAGACTTTCTCCTGAGACTGCATCCGGGCTCTCTCTCAACAGCCAAGACATTGCAAGTATTGTACAATTAACTAACTAAACAGAGGTTTAGTAAAAGCTGTGAACCCCTTTGTTAACAAAGGTGCTTTGAAGTAAGAAACTGATGGTTCTTTCAGATGGTTAAATGACTCTTTTCATAGCTTCATTCCCCTGTTCTATTCCAGTTTCATTCACTTTTCCATTTCCCATGATTGCGTAATTTGTGTGTATGTGTTTGTTTAGATTAGTTATGTGTTTGTGATTTAGTTAAATAAAGCTTTTGTGTACATTCTTGCGTGTTGATTCTGGTCTGCTTGTTCATCAATGTCAATTTAACGATTTGATCACAGCTACATGCTAAGAGTTATTTTTCTGTGGCCACGAAAATTATACTTTCTGAGAGTTGATAGATGATCAATACTTAGTGTTCGCTGGACGAACAGATTAATTGATTGTAATATTAATTCAGCTACATCAAGTTAATTCTGTTGACCGATCCAAATATTTATAATTAATTATAATGAGTTATGGTTAATTATTTATATTCCTCTTTTAAAGATAATTTGACGGTGTTGTATTTTGATAAATAATCTCATCCCTGTTTTTAAAAGATTTCGCTTCAAAGCTGTACCTAAATATGTTTAATATTATTTTCAATAAACCATGAGAATAATATTACTCCAATAAGAGAATTAATCATAATTCCCTTATTAAAGCTAATTCCTTTAAATAGAAATTGTGAGCGGATACAACAAGACGTTGTATTACAATGTTAATGGTGGAGAATTTTATTCAGACAAATAATCTAGTTATTTGTCATTTATCTAATTTATAATGGTTGTCGAACGTGACTAATTCCATTATAAATTTCCTTACATAATAATGTAGAATAAGGACAGTTTAATTTAATTCCTAGCTCACACATACTGTTTCCCTACAGTTAAATAAATTCAAATGTAGAGATGAACCGAAGATTATTCAGAAATCCACGAACAGAAGATATTCACAGTTAGATAAGACTCTTGGATTTGGCTGACCATCAAACTTTCCAGAAGGTTCGTGCAGAAACATCCACAATGAAAAGTCCACTATCCTTGTTGAAAAACGTGGTCCAACTCGAACAAAACTTCTTTTATACAAAAACTGACAGATTTCATCGATAATTAACTAAACTTGTTCTTTTCTTCCAGGTTCTATCCGGATGAACAGCGAAGTAAATGACTCCATCACTCGGCTTTACCTCGGTTGAACATCAAGATTCACTTCTCAGGTAAATATCTCTCTCATTTCCTAGAGCTTTAGATTAAGATTAAACTAATCTTTTCTATTTTCCAGACTTTTGCTGCTATAAATCCCTAATAGCGCAGTTGATCGGCATTTCGTTGCTCTTCGCTTATTCATCTGTTCTGTTCTGTCTGCATTAACTCTAGGGTGGAGTCAGTGACTACAGCAAGATTGGCTGATTGGATAAATCACATTTGCAGCGCTGATCTAGACTCTTATTGGTCAAGTTTATCTGCAATATGTTTATTTACATATATTTTCAAGAATTAATAATAAACAAATTTGCATATTTTTCGGACTCTTTGATTTTCATTCTGTTTTTAGTTACTTGTCATTAGTTTCTTCACATATTTTAGTTAAATATGCACTTTTTAGTTTGTTTTACATCTGGGATAGGGGGAGACTGGGGATGAAAGTAACACCTTTTGTTTGAGCGTCAGTAACTCAGTGGTTGTTTGTGCTAGATCTCTCAAACTTTGATACATACTACCCATATCTGTCTTCTAAAAATATAACTCACTTGGACATCTACTACACAATCACAGATTATGTGAGTTAGTGTCCAATACAAAGAGTTCCGTTGTTACAACCTACCCCACAACTGGAGTTGTAACACTAGCTGGGGATGGATGTAACAATGAGAGGTAGTTTGCTAAAATAAGATCCACACTATACAGTTTATACAAGAACTTTATTGAAGAATAAAGAAGACATTGTTTTGAATAAGCTGAACAATTTAAAGTGCCAAAAACACATATTTTTTTTCAAAACTTTACATTAACTGAAAAACTATTTCTGTGTGTGTTTGTTTGAGTGTGTGTTTGTGTGTGTGGACTGTATTCCTGAATGTGCATGTGTCACAGGTTCAATCACTGTCACAACTGTGGCAAATGTAGATGGCTGCTCCTGGAGTGCAGGCTTTGTGAGCCCAGAACTGACAGTTTACACACTTGACCCACATTTCTTTTGGCCTCGAGTTTGCAAAGTGTTCCATGCACACAATGCAGAAATTCTCATCATCTGAGGTTTCAGAATCCTCTTGATCATTGGGCTTGGGCCTTTTGCTTGTTTGCTTTGCTTTCTTCTTTTGCCCCTTTGTAGATGGCAGGGTTATTCTTTTTTTTTTTTTTTTTTTTTTACACTTTTTTTAATGGTCCTCTTCTTTGCTTCCTCTTCAAGTGCCTGTTTCACAGGTGTATCTGTCAGGATTTCTGATTGCCTCTTCTTTCTCCTCCCACTGGCAGTCTTCCTTGGTCCTGCTTTGGGAAATGGATGGAGAGCAGACTGAAACCTTTTTGAGCAGCTTGATTTGAGAGGTCTGGCTGAGTCTGAGAAAAGGCTTGACCTGCCTGGTCAACTGGAAAAGAGGTTTGGGCTGCCTCAGCTGAGGTGGAGGCTTGCGGTTGCTGGTCAGCTGAGGTGGAGGCCAGAGAGGCAGATGGTTCAGGGTGATCTGTGACCTGTGATGGTGCATAGTCACACTCCTGGAAAATGTCTGGATTGAAAGGCCAGATGCCTATACATCTAAAACCAGCTTGTACGTTGCTTGGCGTAGCAGCATTGGGGAATGCAGTCCTGACCAGGCTTGGGATGTCATAGATTGTCATTGTTTTGCAGGATTCATTCTCATCCATGCATCACTGGCTGTGTTGATCAACTTCTTGAATGGACCATGGACGCTACGATCAAGGGGCTGTAGCTTATGAGAACAGTAGGGTGGGAAAGAAAGGAGCACTATCCCATTTTCTTTGCAGTACGCGACTGCCTTAACTGAAAGATGAGAACTGTGGTTGTCCAACAACATTAACACCTTCCTCTCAGGACTTACCTTTGTATGTTTAACAAAGTGATCCAGGAAGATGAGGAAATCCTCCTCCTGCATCCATCCAGAGCCATTACCACACCTAACACTACCTGGTGGTCCATCGTTTAAGAAGTGGTGTGACATGACAAATGGAATGGGCCTTGGCGACTGATCTCACAGATTTTCCCTGTGACTTCAATTGCAACCTTTCTCAGAATATCTGCAGGGACACCCCTGTCTGTCTTATGATTCCACTGCCTAGGCATGCTAGCAAAAAGGTGAAAAGTACTAAAGTACAAAAAACATTCTGAGTCATCATAAGGGGATGGTTGTAAAAAATTTTATGAACTGTTACAACAATCCCTACAACAACCAGCCATTACATAGCTAACTGTTTAAGGAATGTGGGTTTGAAGTTAGCATGAATGCAAAGCATCAAATTAAACTAGAGAAACGGCTACTTTAGGTGATATAAGTTGCAACATTGCATCTACAATAGAATGAACGCTAGGCAAAAAGTAATTTTGATTAAAAAAAAAATACTTTCTTACCTGAAAATCAATTTTTGGGTTGTAAAATTCACAGTGTTGCTTACAGAGACATGCCACTTCTCATGTGAGCTCGAAAAGGAAATGGGAGTCTACGATATTGATGACATCACTGAAGCTCTTTTCTGATTGGTCAAACTGACAGTGTTACAACTAACCCAGTGTTACAACACTCCCCGGTCTCCCCTACATATGCGTTGTGGTAGTCAGGAGCAGATTCATGAGGAATCCTCTGTTGAAGAGATGGAGATGGAGAGACAGGTGCTGCTAGCACGCTAATTAGTGGCGTGATCAGCGTACACCACCGTAACACCTGTATATATACAGTATATTGTCTGTTTGTACTCAAACATGAATAATGTTGATTGATCTTTTAATATTTCTAAAGAAGTCAACTTTTAGTAGATGTCTTAAATATGCCCCAGGAAACAATTAGCTAATTTAAAGTTGATCAAATGGGATGGCACCATTTTTTTTCTTTTTTTCTTTAGATCCATACTAATCCTTATTCTTTCTTACAACATATATAACAGTATCTTATTACATGTAGCTTGTAGTAAGACATAACAATGACCAACCCTTCTCGAAGTTCAATTCATCTTTTTTTATTTGTGGCAAATGGACCTTAAAAGCAGAAGTGACAAAATTGAAACGCTGTTGTCTTGTCAAACAGTATAAGGAAGCATTAGGATTGTTTCAAAGACTCCTCTTCAATTATACAGACATTTGAAAATTGCGGTATACAAAAACAGAAAAGCTGCTTCACACCTTGTAATTCTTTAAGGTAATTTATTACCTAAAATCAACATTGGGTGCTGTTACAAATATACAGTAAGCTTGCATATGAATAATTTATTTATAATAATACATTGTACATACTTGTATCACATATAGTATTGATACACAACAATGGAGTGTTGGGATACATTGTGCTGTACTAATTCAGCAAAAGCCATCCATTACCACTCTCCTGTTTTGCTTCCTGATCCACAGGCCAGAGAATGAAAGCACAGTTTTGGCAAAGCTCAAACCTCTTCCTTTTATTCTGTCAGTCTTGCACAGACTAGTTATCCATTCTGACACTGTCTGCACAAAAGAGTAGTCCAATAAGGTAGAACTGCTATTCAGACAATCAATTTTTACAATCCCTTTCCTGCACAGCTGTTAGAACAGGCCATGAAATTGGGCCCATCCACTCTGAAATGAAGGGCTTTCTGTTGCTTGTGCTGTATAATATCTTTTTGCTTATGTTTACATTCCTATAGTCTGCTACTTTTATATATAGCAATGGATTTCCTGATATCAGTACAACAGATCATCATATGTCCCTGGGACTGCACACTTTGTACAAACATCAGTGCAAAGCGGATTTATTAATTCAAGCCTTGGCAAAATGTGAACAGGTCAAACTTGAAAAGCTATATTCCTTGGTGAATTCCAAATACATAAAAAATGCCCAGGACAGCTGAAAGCAACAATAACACAATATGGTTTTAACCTTATTCAGTATACCCTAAGGAAAGTCTCCCTGTTCAATATGGCAGCGCTAGTTGATAAGGCACTCTACTTTTTATCAAAAATTGCTTTAGGCTTTTATGGTAATTCCATTTCAGTTGTTGAGAGCAAAGACATTTGTTTTGTTAGCTGGTTACATTTGTAAGCAAGATATGCATTTACACCCTCTGCAGGGACAAGACAATACTAATGACAACAAATACGGTGGAAGTGTCTATTTAGTGTTCTGTTTTACCCTTGTTTGCTTTCATGAGATGAACACTGCATCTGAAAGTAATGTATGGCATCACTGGGGTAAGATATAAAATATTGGTTGTATAGCAATCTACTCCGTAGTAGGTGTAGTGCCCAGAAAGTTGGGCACTACACTACATTGAATGCAAAAATCAATGTGAAGTAAACCTGGTTCATATGTGTGCAAGTTAGGAGTAGGAAATGTGTGTAAAGAGCAATTACACTGGGTAATAAATTGGTTCACCAAACTCCTCTCAGGCTGTGAGATAATCTTGCTCTGCTTTTTGCACCGCTTGATAAGAGAGAGAGGGCAAAATATGCCATCTGATTTATTTTCCCAGACCTTGAATTTAAAAAAAACTCCAAATTAATGATTTTGAAGAAGACTGAGGGTAATTTGATGTTATAGAAAAAATTTGCTGTTGATTTTAAATATTTGAAAACATTATGTGTGAATTCACCTCATAGAAATTTAGGTTGTGTAATTAAAGTTTTAATTAATCAGGTGGTGGACTTCAGGTCGTGAAACTCAGGTCTCAATATTCAGGTTGTTAAACTTTTCCCGTAAAAGAGTAGGGAGTATTGGCCCTTATCAGTCATGGCCTCCTAATAATCCCCATGAACTGGCTCTATCATTCTACTCTCTCCTCTCCACTGATAGCTGGTGTGTGGTGGGTGTTCTGGTGCGCTGTGTCTACCTGGTGGTTGAGGAGAGCCCCCTGTTCACTAGGTAAAGCGCTTTTAGTGTAGTGTCAGAAAAGTGCTATATAAATGTAACGTTAATTCAATAATTGTTTCATTCATTAAATACAGGTTGAGAAATCCAGGTTGCAAAATTCGAGGATGACATCTGGGAATGCAAGGAAGAGCAAACAAGCGTCGATGTAATCCATCTCTCTCTTGGACAATCGCAAAGCAATGGAAACAGCTCAAAATAATTGTAAACAACTGTGACTGCAAAAACACAAAAAGGTATACTGTACGGGTATTTAATATAATGTTTCAGTAATTTGTTAAGAAGAAAAGATCAAGTTAATCAGGGAATTGGATCCTACACCTAACAGCAAGTTTCAGCAAGAACCTTATTTCACAATCATATTTGTGAAGGACATTTACCAGTGGTGATCAAACTACCTAATTTTAATGGCATTTCTGCAAAAAACACATTTTAGCAGCGGAGAATTATTCAATAATAAATCTAAAAATAATTTAAAAAAAGATTGTAAACAATTGTTTAATGGTTGTGAAATCAAAAATGGTTTGTATTTATACATACAGATATAGAACACACTGTTGTTCTGAGGGCAGAGAGCTTTATATACAGAATATGCATATACATATACAGTATATATATATAGTATATACATAGTATATACTGTATATACTGTATATAAATTGAGAGAAGTGATCTGTAATATGTGTATTTGTATTTTACCCTTTACTTAAAGCAGACAGCAGAATTCCATTATAGTTTCTTTTGTCTTGCATGCGAGTAAGAACAAAATTGAAAAGTAATCATTACACGTGTCATTAACCTTATATGTCAGTCTTTTTATTTCTCACATTTTCTTAACAGTGTTAATAACACAACAAAAATAATAATACTACAGAGGCCTATAATCGCTTTCCGATTGTTCATGAGAGATGGATTGCATCAACCCTCATTTGCTCATCCTTGCATTCCCGGATGTCATCCTTGAATTTGCAACCTGAATATCTCAACCCGTTTTTAACAACCTTAACACTGAGACCTGAATTTCACGACCTGTAATCCACCACTTGAATAATTAAAACTTAAATTTCACAACCCGAATTTTGAGGTGAATTTACACAAAATATTTTCAAATATTTAAAATTAACAGCATCATTTTTCGATAACTTCAAATTACAGTCAGTCTCAGTGGCGGGCCGTGCATTAAAAGTTTAGGCCTTCAGTGTGATTCATGCCATTAAGAAAACACAGTTTCACAATGAATAAGACACCGTATGCCTTTGGGCATCATACATTATGTCGCAGCTAACAAATATTTCAAATTGACATTTTGAAAACATGTCCACGCACGAAAGCCAGAACTTGAAACGACACTTAATGCTCAAGCAAGCCTAATTTTAACTGAAGCATGACTGTTTTGTGAAATGAACGTCTCCCAAACAGACATTCAAAAATCATAATTTTTCATATGAATCTACCAAGGAGGTCTATAATACCTGGAAAAATCTATCTAATAATATTTGTGATTTAAATGTTGCTTGCAATACATTTCATTTTGTCAGGGTACATGGTTATGCTGCGTTCCATTCAAATCAGATGTGGGATATTTGATATCTCAGACCATAAATGCATTCCATTCTCCGATATTCAGAACTGCAACACTTCCGTTAGCTTAGCAGTGATTTGACACTCATTAGAGATGTAACCCAACTGATAAACAATGCTGCAGTGCTAGCATTTGTGCTTCAGGTTTACGATTATCAAAAGAGATTATAATGTTTTATACACCTGTTTCTGCAGGCGTTTGTTAAACAAGCTTTAATATCATGTAATGTGGAAACAAACTCATTTATCGATATTACTTAATAAAGTGAATGTTTATCACTTACTTGATCTCCCTGAGTGTCGACATGTTTGTGTGACATCATGCCCCTGCATCTTGGCGAAATCAGAGTTGAGAATTTCTGCACGAGCCTACAAGTTGTAATTCTGACTTCAAGATGCATTCCATTGCACTTTTCCTAGTAGGAAGTTGTAAAATCCGACTTTCCGAGTTGAATGGAACACAGCACTACTTTTCAAAACTTGATCCAACACTGAATGCTCCAGCAGCCTAATTTACACTTAGAAAACTCCTGATGTTGCTATAACAATGCGAAAAGCACTTATCAATTTGCTTGAAGTGAAATTCAGTCCTCCTTTCCTGATTAATAAATTAAGCAATCACACGGTCATGCAGAACATCTTGAGTTTTTAAATCCATAAGGATCTCTTTCTCAATGGTGATAGCGGCAGTAATGACAATCGACTCGTCAGCAAGATCTCGCGCTCTTCGCTTTCAAATTACTTACATTACTCAAGGCCAGCTAGAAGGCCTCGACCGGGACATATCCTAAAGATCATACCCACCAAGAACAAATAAATCAATCTGATTGGCTGATGAATCTGACAATCTTACTTTATTTGCCCATTCATTTGCACTGTTGAGGGATTCTGTAGAAATTCTGAAGGCCTGAGGGGGTGGAGCTCAAACTCATGCGCTGCTTTGGGCATATGATTTGTGAAACAGTTGTCACGCTTCGCTTGTAAGCATCAAGGAATACATTCTGACTGGATAAACTTTTTGTTTTTCTCTATTTGTTTGTAGATTAATTAAGAGTGGAAAGTGATTAAAAATACATAGGCAAAAAGGTGATTGAGAATGAAAGGATGAAAAATATTTGTATTTATTTGGCATGTTAGGTCAGCAGAGAAGGCTTTGCTGGCCCTGAGAATTCGCCACTGGTCAGTCTTTTTTCAAGATGATGAATTCAAAGGCTTTTTCAAATTCAAGATCCGGCGATATAAATCTGACACCATGGGAAAAGAGACAGACAGACAGAGAGAGAGAGAGAGAGAGAGAGAGAGAGAGAGAGAGAGAGAGAGAGAGAGAGAGAGAACACAGCTGCCACAGCTGTAGAACTGAATTGCAGAGGAGACACTGTAGGGGAATGAAATGAAGAGAAAGCAGGGGGTGTAATTTTGGTTTAAATGTGTGTTTTAGTCAGAGATGGAGGTAATAGGTTATTATATGCCTCCAGAGACCCATGTTAGAGCATCTGCAGACGCTCAGAAGAACTGTTCAGTCTCCTGCATCTTCCTTGGTCACCCGTGATGAGGTAAATAGGAGCACGATGGGAGGCAGCAGTAAATACCTACCTGAGCTTCCCGCCTCATGTTTAAAAAGTGCCTCTCTACCCCCCATATGTGGAATGAATATGCAAGCATCCATGAGAAACATGTCCATCACTCATGGCTCTGTCCCATTGAGAGAGCAATCTTGTTCCCCGACATAGAAATGAAGCTGTTTTTGTCCTAACAGTGGTTATCATACATTCCAGGAAGCCACTTATTCAAATGAGTCAACAATTACTTGTTAATTTGGTTGCAGGGGAATGTTGAGGATAGAGGTGGGAAGTAACGCACTACATTTACTCCATTACATTTACTTGAGTAAGTTTCTGGAAAACAATTACTTTTAAGAGTAGGTTTAATAGTGGGAACTATTTACTCTTTATGCAAGTAAATTTCTAATGAAAAAATATACTTTTACTTCGTTATAATGGGCGACGTTCCTGTCGTTACATTACTGGTTTTAATTCTGTAAGTGTTAATAAATCCGTAATTTATTGAGAGATTGTTGAATGGGACTTTTACGACAGCGGAAATTCATAGCAGCATGTTGTCACTCGAGTTCATCATGCAATGCCTTCATTTGACATCAAGTCAAGCAGATATGTCAAGATTAAAATCGCAGCTCCAACTTAAATCTGAAGTTTGTAATTTCTGCACCACTACCGCTACTAAATGGAATTGTTTTCAAAGCAGCTTTCCGAACAGCTTTTCATTGGTCCAAACAATTTCATTGTGTTTGTACAGATGGTCGCTCAAAACAAAAAGTTGTATACTTCAGCATTAAGAAAGCACGTTGCCGTAAATTGTGGTGATTATGATAACATAATATTTGTCTGTCATGGTGATTATTTTCAGGGTGAATCTGTAAATATGGGCTCTTATGACCAGTTTTTAAATATACATTTTTAAATCATTGCTGCGGTTTATCAGTGCCTACTGTGTAAATCCATATACACATCCACCTTAAATGCTTGACATTTGGAGCGTGAGCAGACAGCTTTTCTGTGCGTGCATCGCAACTTTACGCATGACATATGTTGTGTGTTTTTCTAACCAACCTGCTTCCAAACTCAGAGATAAGGTGCAGTTTACCCTTGGTGTACAGAACTAATGATCTACTGTACATTCTTTAGATACTGAAAATACTGCATCTACAATGAATTAAGAATCCATGCAGGACTTTAAAAACACTGTGAAATTGTGACAGTAGGCATTCAAGGGTTAGTTCCAAAAATGAAAATTCTCTCATCATTGACTCACCCTCATGATATCCAAGGTGTGTATGACTTTCTTTCTTCAGCAGAAGACATCTGAAGAAAAACTGAAAAATATCTTAGCTCAGTAGGTCCTTAAAATGCAAGTATATAAGTATGCATATACAATTCAAATGTCTCAAACAGATTAAAGATAAATTAGGATTCTTGTTTAGTTCCCATGTTCCTGTTTCCTGTTAGTTTGTAGTCCTTTGTAGTTTCATTTTATGATTGGTTTTCTCCTGATTGTTTCCACAGGTATTCCTCATTCCCTTGTTTGCCCCTGTGAATTTAGGCCCTTGTCATTCTTTACATGTATTGTGCTGTGCTCTGTACGTTTGTTCCCTGTGTTTTGTTTCTTTAGGTTCTGAGTTACCTGGTTTCCTTTTGTTTTATTAAAGACGCTGCATTTAGATCCTCCATTCTCTCCTGACTCGTTACAGAAAGACTGAACCCCTCCGAAATGGATCTAGCAGCGTTCTTTATCCAGTTGAGTCGAGCGAACTTACCAATTAGGGAATACTCTCATCTGTTTAGCACCGTCGCCAGATACATGGGATTTACCGATACCCACCTGAAATCCCTGTATCAGATTGGACTCACAAGTGGAGGGAATTGCCGGAGACCGGAGATTATACATGGGAGGAATATGTGGAGTTAATATTAGAGACATTCGCTTCAGAGGATCCTCCTCTCTCAATCCCAGTTCCGGTTTCCGAGTCTTCCACGCCTGAGTCCACTCCACTCCATGTCACAGCAACGCCTCAGCCTGCTCCATACCATGTCACAGCTACACCTGTGTCTGTTCCACGCCATGTCACAGCTACACCTGAGTCTGCTCCACGGCATGTCACAGCTACGCCCGAGTCTGCTCCACGGCATGTCACAGCTACGCCCGAGTCTGCTCCACGGCATGTCACAGCTACGCCCGAGTCTGCTCCACGGCATGTCACAGCTACGCCTAAGTCTGCTCCACGGCATGTCACAGCTACGCCCGAGTCTGCTCCACGGCATGTCACAGCTATGCCCGAGTCTGCTCCACGCCATGTCACAGCTACGCCCGAGTCTGCTCCATGGCATGTCACAGCTATGCCTGAGTCTGCTCCACGGCATGTCACAGCTACGCCCAAGTCTGCTCCACACCATGTCACTGCCAAGTTTAAGTCTACTCCATGGCATGTCACAGTCAAGCCTCCCGCGGCCCTTGTTTCCAAGTTAAATTATCCACCACTTATTTCGGTGCATAGGGTCATGAAGACCCTTCCTCACAGCTTGTCAGTACTCATGCCTACCCCGGCCAATGAGCCAACGCCCATGCCTGCCACGGCCAACATACTGGAAGCCTCGTCTGTCCCAGAGCCAGCATTGCCAGCCTCATCCATCCCAGAGCCAGCGTTGCCAGCCTCGTCCGTCCCAGAGCCAGGATTGCCAGCCTCGTCTGTCCCAGAGCCTGGGTTGCAAGACTTGTCCATCCCAGAGCCAGCGTTGCCAGCCTCGTCCGTCCCAGAGCCAGCGTTGCCAGCCTTGTCTGTCCCAGAGCCTGGGTTGCCAGCCTTTTCCGTCCCAGAGCCTGCGTCACCAGCCTCGTCCGTCCCAGAGCCTGCGTTGCCAGTCTTGTCCGTCCCAGAGCCTGCGTTGCCATCCTCAACTGTCCCAAAGCCTGCGCCGTCAACTTCGGCCATCCAGAGGAGGAGGAAGAGAAGAAAAGTTTCTGTTCCCAATTCTCTTCCTGTGTACACGACCACGGAGGTCGTTTCCAAGTCTCTGCCCATGACTACAGAGGTTGTTTCCAAGTCTCTGCCCATGCCCACATCTACAGAGGTTGTTCCCAAGTCTCTGCCCATGTTCACGACCATGGAGGTCATTCCCGAGTCTCTGCCCATGCCCATGACTACAGAGGTCGTTCCCGAGTCTCTTTCCATGTACACAACCACGGAGGTCATTTCCAAATCTCTGCCCATGCCCACAACTACAGAGGTCTTTCTTGTGTCTCTTCCCATGTTCGTGACCACTTAGGTCATTTCCCATTCATCCAGAACTCTTTGTCTCGAGCCTCCTACGGCTCCACCTTCCATGGCTTCGCTCCTCCAACCTCCCACAGCTCCGCCCCCAGAGTCTTCCATGGCTCCGCCCGCTCCCCCAGAGACTATTTCCCCAGTGGCTCCGCCCGCTCCCCCAGAGACTATTCCCCCAGCGGCTCCGCCCACTCCCCCAGAGACTATTCCTCCAGCGGCTCCGCCCGCTCCCCCAGAGACTCCTCCTACAGCGGCTCTGCCGCCTGACCCAGTCCCTGTCCTGCGACCACCTTCCAGGCCTCCTGACCCTGTCTCGGCCCTGCGGCCACCTCCCAGGCCTCCTGACCCTGTCTCGGCCCTGTGGCTGCATCCCAGGTCTCCTGACCCTGCCTTGGCCCTGCGGCCGTCTCCCAGGACTCCTGACCCAGTCCCCACCTTGAGGTGGTCTCCTTGGTCTCCTAACCATCCACCTGATCTACTCTGGTCTCCCTGGTCTCCTGGCTGTCCGCCTGATCTGCTCTGGTCTCCCTGGTCTCCTGGCCATCCGCCTGATCTGCTGTGGTCTCCCTGGTCTCCTGGCCATCCGCCCGATCTGCTCTGGTCTCCCTGGTCCCCTGGCCGTCCGCCATGTTTTTTGGTAGTGTGCTGAGATCCAGGAATTTTGGTTGAAGGTTCAGAGTTTTGTGTGTGACGTGTTGGGCACTTGGGTTTTGTTTTGCCCCAGACTCTGTGTTTTGGGCGATGGGGCGGTCATCGATATAGGAGATAAATACATAAAAAGTTGGGTCCTGACCAGTGTTATGACAGGCAGGCAGATTGATTTATGGGGATGGAAGTCGGCTGGAGCGCCCTCAGTTTGGGAAAATTGCAAGGAGATGGGGAGGGTGGCAGCTTTCGAGGAGGTGTCATGTAGAAGGCTGGGGATCTGGGATTCATTTGATGGGAAATGGGGCAGTTATTTGACATTTTTGGGGGACACTCTTTTTCTTTTCTTTTTTTCTGTGTGTGTATACTTATGTGAGACCACAGGGATGTTTGTTGGGGGTCGGAGTGGGGTTGTTGATTGGAGAGGGGTGGTAGTGAGAGTTAAATGTTGATTCATTGTATATATGTTTTGTTTTTCTTTGTCATTTCTATGAATCAATAAAAATGTTAATCTTAAAATAAATGTTTCAAAAGTAAAAAATTAAAAATTAAAAATGCAAGTATATAGTGATCCGACTTTTGATGCTCCAAAAATCACAGACACTCAGCAGAATCGTCATCCATATGACTCCCGTGGTTAAATTAATGTCTTCTAAAGCGAAATGATCACTTTTGGTGCAAAAAGATCAATATTTAAGTACTTTTTAACTAAAATCAATCGCTTCCGGTCAGCAGCGGTATGCGCATGTGATGTAATCGCATTGATATTTGAGACGCGCGAGATTTGATGCACGTGCGACACACCCGGAAGAGCAGCGCTGTTTACAACTGAGTAGGAGGAACACTGCACAGAAGCTTCAATGGTTTTGGTTTAGATCTGTATTTGTATCTGTTTATTCACTCACAATGGTACCTTTGTGTGCTTATCCTGGATGTCTCAACCAAGAGAAGAACATGAGATTACATCCGTAACATAGCAATGTGAACACGTCACACGAAAGACCACGTGAACTCAGCATTCTCGTGAAGCTTACTGAAAGTGATGGTTTATAGTTAAAAAGTACTTAAATATTGATATTTTTTGCACCATACATGATCGTATCGCTTTAGAAGACATTAATTTAACCGCTGGAGTCATATGGATGACGTTTCTGCTGACTGTGTGATTTTCAGAGCTTCAAAAGTCGGATCACCATCCACTTGCATTTTAAGGACCTACAGAGCCAAGATATTTTTCTATTTTTGTTCAAATGTGTTCTGCTGAAAACAGAAAGTCATTCACATCTGGGATATCATGAGGGTGAGTACAACCCCAATTACAAAAAAGTTGGGACAGTATGAAAAATGCTAATAAAAACAAAAAGGAGTGATTTGTAAATTATATTCACCCTTTGCTATATTGAAAGCATTAATGTTTTTCCTTTTTTAATGTACAGCAATGTCAAATCAGACGATTGCGACACACTCCAAAAAAGTTGAGACGGGCATTTTAAGACTAATAACAATTTGACGAGTTGAAATAACAAGGCGATGTGAAACAGGAGATGTTAAACAGGTGAGGCAATCGAGTCATAGTATATAGGGAGCCTCCAAAAACAGCCTAGTCCTTCAAGAGCAAGGATCATTCGAGACTTGTCAATTTGTCAACAGATGCTTCAGCAAATAATCCAGCACTTTGAAAACAATGTTCCCCAAAGACAAATTGGAAGGATTTGGGGCATTTCACCCTCTAAAGTGCACAATATAGTTAAAAGATTCAAGGAATCTGGTCACATCTTGGTGTGTATAGGGCAAGGCGAAAACCATTACTGAATGCGCGTGATCTCTGATCCCTCAGACATCACTGTCTTAAAAAAACGGCATTCATCTGTAATGGATATCATGAACATGGGCTTGGGATAACTTTAGTAAACCTTTGTTAGTCAACACCACTCGCCGCTGCATCCACAGATGCAAGACTTTACTATGCAAAGCAGAAACCCTACATCAACACTGTCCAGAAGTGCTGCCGACATCTTTGGGCTCGGTGTCATCTTAGATGGAAAGTAGAACAGTGGAACTGTGTTTTTGGTCTGAAGTGTCCACATTTCAAAAAGTTTTTGAAAAACAAAGTAGTCGTGTTATCTGGGCCAAAGAGGAAAGGGGCCATCCAAGCTGTTATTAGCATCAGGTCCAAAAGCCAGTGTCTGTATGGGCCAGGGGTGTGTCAGTGCCCATGGCATGGGTAACTCGCACATCTGTGAGAACACCATGAATGCATACATATATGTACAAATTTTGGAGTAACATATACTGCCATCTAGCACTGCATTTTCCAGCAGGACAACTTCAAACCACTTACTGCCCGGATTTCAAGTGCATGACTGTGTAAGCAGAGAATTTGGGTGCTAGATTGGCCTGCCTGCAGTCCTGACCTGTCTCCAATTGAGAATGTGTGGCACAGTATGAAGCATACCAAACGGCAATGAAGACCCTGTACAATTGTGCAGCTAAAGATCTACATAATGGTGATGATTGGGGGAAAATTCCACTTTCTAAACTTACCAAACTTGTGTCTTCAGTGCCCAAATGCTTAATAAGTGTTATTAGAACACTTTCAGTGATGTTTCACTGTGGTAAACACTCAACTGTCCCAACTTTTTTGGAGCATGTTGCAATCATCTGATTTGAAATTACAGTACATTTTCAGAAAACGGTTAAATTCACAAGGAAAACATCATATAATGTGTAGTTTTAGTGCTTTCAATATAGCAAAGGGTGAATATAATTTACAAATCACTCCTTTTTGTTTTTATTAGCTTTTTTCATATTGTCCCAACTTTTTCAGAATTGGGGTTGTACATGATGAGAGAATTTTTATTTTTGTGTGAACTATCCCTTTAATAAAGCAGGATCTTGTTTTGGTGTCTCTTCCATGGCTTCCATTGTAAAAAGCTGTATAAATCTCCTAGATCACATCTGATTGTCCACAAATCATGTTTTTTGTCAACTTTTGTCAGTTTCTTGGAAAGAAATGTAATGTTTAATCAGCAGAATGATTCAAAACAGTTTAAACAACAGTACAACCCATTGAAGAGACCAAAAGTCTATCGAGTCTATGCCTCACAGTCTCGTTGTCTTCCAAAAAAAATTGCCACTGTAAATAAGGTCCATTATCACAAAATAATACCCGACAGGAGTGATTAGGAAATCGTATTCTGGTCGGTGACAATGGTTAATTCTGCAGTTTAGTGATCATTATTATACAAATTATACTGTACAAGCATTTAACATATCCATAAAATATTATTATATTATGTTTTATCATATTATATTACATTATATTACATATACAGTATATATATTTAACAGTTGTTACGTGTTTGTTATATCCAGAGGATGTTTTATATATGTTGTATTTAGGCAATGCAAAAGCATCACCAAATGGCAAAAATAGTCTCAGTTGCATATGTTCCCTGAGATAAATGGAATGAGACATTGCATCACTAAGCTGACGCTATGGGAGTGTCCTTCTACACGACCTAGTTGAAACCTTTCTACAATAACACCAGTATTGGCAATGGTGTTTAAGCCCCGCCCTTTTAGGTGTGAAGCTGACCATTCCTCAGAATTTTATGACTGAGGGACAAAGAGCACATCACTCACACCTCAAGTCCGTAGTGCGGCCAGCTTATGCAATGTCTCGTTCCCTTCATCTCAGGGAACCAAGGTTACATACGTAACCGAGACGTTCCCTTACAATTCAGAACACTTGATATTGCATCACTAAGCTGACGCTATGGGGAACAGATTCCCATCATGCCACACTACACCACATAACCTTCCCAGAGAGGAAACATGACGCCACAGTACCGCAGGACGGCGACCGACATGAGTATGCCGCAAGTGAATGACCCCAATGATGAGCCAAGATGGGAACACTCAGAATATATATATATATATATATATATATATATATATATGAACTATGGTCATATAGTATGAATTAAGCCCTTCACATACCCAGTAGGAAAGGAAGTTTATTTGTAATGAAAGTGCCTGTGACTTTTGGGAAATACAATGGTCTGAATGCAGGCGGTTGTGTAAAAAGACAGGGAGCCCGTACTTAAAAAGAGGGACATAAGTATATGTTTGGTCAATGTAATAGCAAGTGCTCTAGACAGAGATGACTTGCTTTGAGAGAGATGTTACGTCTAGATTGTAAAACCTTGCAAATGTGTTTTGAGAAGACCATCCTGCTGCAAAACATATTTGTTGTAAGGACACACCGTTCGTCCATGCCCATGAAGAGGCCACACCCCTAGCTGAGTGTACTTTAACGCCAATTGGGCAATTCGCACCCTGCGACTCGTAAGACAGGGCAATTGCATCAACGATCCAGTGAGAGTCTTTGCTTGGAGACGGACATTTCTTTCATGCGTCCTCCATAGCACACAAAGAGCTGTTCAGACAGTCTGAATTGACCGGCGTGCTCAACGTATGTGTGTAGTGCTCGCAAAGGGCATAAAAAATGCAAGGACTGTTCCTCATCCGAATTAAATGGAGGAGGAAAAAAAGCTTGAAGGTGAACCACCTGCGCTCTGAAGGGCATGGTTAGAACCTTAGGAGCATAGCTTTAATTGGGTTTGACAGTGGTTTTTGAAAGACCCAGACCAAACTCCAGACATGAATTGTCAACTGACAGTGCCTGCAAATCACCGACCCATTTTACTGAGGCCAAAGCCAGAGTAATGCAGTCTTAGGAGAAAACACATGCATTTCAACATAGTCCAGAGGCTCGAAGGGAGGTCCTGCAAGCCAAAGTTAGGACCAAAGTTAGGTCCCAAGTCTGGACTGTAGTCAGGCAAGGGGGATTTAACCGCCCCGTCCCTTTAAGGAATTATATTATCAAATCGTATTTTCTATAGAGGTGCCGGCTTCAGGTGCATGATACGCAGACATAGTCGACACATTGAGCATTGACGGAGTGAGCCCTGCATCCAATCGCTCTTAAAGAAATGTAAAAATTTCAGGTATGGGGCAGTTCACTGGGTCTTTGCCGTGTGAAAACCACCATTTAGTGAACACATTCCATTTCAGTGCGTAAGGCATCTCGTGGACGGTGCTCTAGCCTGTAAAATGGTATTCATAACAGACAGATCCCATTGTGGCTCGTCCCCTGTGCTCCGATCAATGGCCACACGTGCAGGCTCCACAGCTCTGGCTGGGGATGCCAAATCATGCCATGTGTTCAGGGTTGGGGAGTAATGAAATACATGTAACGGGATTACATATTTATTAGTATTCCACTACAGTTACAAATTAATTCATTGGTATTTAGAATACAGTTACATTCAAAAAGTATTTTGATTACTGAAGAGATTACTTTGAATTTTATTGTCATTTGTTTCATTTAATATTTATTCCTTTCAGATGGAAAAATGTATACATATAAATGATGCGATCCAAAGTGAATTTAAACAGTAGTGAAACACTTTCTTATGAAGTGTTACATTCATACGAGCAGACAGATAAGTTTGAAGTAAGTTTGGAGCAGAAGAAATAGAAATAAACCGTGTGTAAATTGTCAGCTTTACGCTAAGCTAAAATGCTATTTCTAGCCATTTTATATGCACATCTGACCAGGCACGATCATATTTTTTATCAAGAAAATTCCCATTTGATCATAATTTCTTTTTTTCTAGTAAAACCTTTGATACTAGGTCAAAAATCATATTCTTGATAATAATTTTTGTACTGTTTTCCTGTAAAAATATCTAAAAATCCTTAAAACAAGATCAATTAGATTTATCTTGTTCTAGAAACAACACTGCATAAGATATTTAGGTTTTTCAGATAATGTATTTTTAACATGTGTATTTTGTCTTACTGTACTGGCAGTTTTTATAGTCAAAACAAGTGAAAAAAATCTAACAGTGCTGAAGAATTAAACCAAAGTATTTAGAATACGTTATTGACCTTGAGTAATCTAATGGAATATGTTACAAATTACATTTTACAACATGTATACAGTAATCTGTAGTGGAATACATTTCAAAAGTAACCCTCCCATCCCTGCATGTGTTTGAGAGAGAAGGTCTCTCCTCAGCAGTATTTCCCATGCAGGATCCTCCAGTATTTCTACCATCTCCAGAAACCAGGACTGATTGGGCATTTCGACGCAATTAATAGAACTGTTTCCATGTCCACTCAGACTTTGCTTATGACAGAATGGAGGCACACCGGGGGAAATGTATACTTGCGTTTCACCGGCAATACGTGGGCCAGCGCGTCCTGGCGACTTATATACATCACTACTGTTGTGTTGTCCACACGAATCAGAATGTGGTGATTCACAATATCGGAATGAAAAGCTCTCAAAGCTAGAAAGACAGCCAGTAGCTCTAGGCGGTTGACATGCCACAACCGTTTCGCACCTGACCAGGTGTCGAAAGTCGGGCATCCATCACACACCATGCCCCAACCTGTGTTGGATGCATCTGTGGTCAGCACTTTCTTTCTGAAAATTTGACCCAGCATAACACCCTGTTGGTAGAAGGCCGGCGCTGTCCATGGTGTTAGAGTAGCCAGACAGCGGTGAGTCACCGCGATGCACATGTGCCCAAGGCTCCAGGCGCAATGTGGAACATCGCTTGAGCCAGTACTGGAGAAGTCTCATGTGTAACAGACCTAATGGTATGACGGTGGATGCTGCCACCATAAAACCCAGCATTCTCTGAAATGATTTCAATATTAATGTTTTTCCAGTTTGAACTGAGACAGACACAGAAGAATGGTCTGAACGCACTCGTTTATGAGCTGTGCATGCATGCTCACAGAGTTGAGACGAACTCAGGAGATTTACTGGCTGGGGAAAAGTGTGCTTTTTGCCCAGTTGACATTCAGTCCCAGATTTTTCAGATGGCAAAGCAGCAAGTCTCTGTGTTCGCTCAGCAGTGCCTCTGATTGGCTAGTAATAACCAATCGCCGAGGTAATTAAAAACTCATACACCATTCATTTTCAATGAGGTGAGTGGTGCATCAATATATTTCTTGAATGTGCGGGGAGCCAGAGACAGACTGCAATTAAGGACTTTAAATTGATACACAGTTCCCTCGAACACTAATCTAAAACCCGCCTGTAATGCGGTGCAATTGGTAAATGAAGTACGCGTCCTTCAGATCTATTGATGAAAACCAGTCCTGATGATGGGTGTGCGATAAGATCTGTTTCTGAGTAAAAATTTTGAATGGGCGCGTCACGAGCACGCAAAGAGTCTCAGAACCTTCTCCAGAACGAGGAAATAATGGTTTTAAATCTTACTGTTTGTGTCGCAGTCTGGGGCGGTCTCTTTTTTTTTTTTTTTTTTGTGAGGAGACTGTGAATCTCTGCGTGCAACACCGGCACATCCTGTGGTCGAATAACAGATTGCAAAGCGCAGGTGAAGCGAGGTGGCCAGTGTACAAACTGAATTATATGACTGTGCTGGATCGTTTTAAACACCCAGTCTGACACGCCTGTGAGGGCTTGCCATGCAGTGGGATAGTAGGCTTATTAATTAATCTGAAACAACCTCTATCACGTTCACTGCGAGAAGATTGTGTATTTCTCATAACACCGGCACATGTTCGGACGGAACCATGGAAGACAGAACACCATTGAAATGGGGCGGCTGATGTGCAAATTGGATCGTATAACCATGTTCGATCATTTTTAGCACCTAGTTGGAAATGCCTGTAAGGGCTCACCACATGTCTGCGTAACAGGACAGAGGGCAATTTGGTTTGTTAATTGTATGATATAATGCGCCGCTCACCATTGGGAAGTGGTTGTGCATGTGCAACTAGAGCTGTACTCTTTTTTGCATTCTTTATTGCATGTGATTGAATGTGAGACACAGAAGCAACATATTGAACAACATTTTGAACAACAATATTCCTTTCCCGACAAACAGCAGTGGGGAAGAGGGCAACAGCATTGTGTGTCAGGAGCGCTTTTGCTGCGTGTGGGGGGGGGGTTTCCCCTTGGCGCAGGGCTTGCGCTGAGGTGGCTGCCTTCATTTGGGCCATGGCTCACATGGCGTTACCGGCGGTGGCATTTGGCGGTGCTGAGGCAGCAGGCGTGGGGTTTTAGCTGGGCGCTGGCCTGAGACAGAGACGGAGCGAGCCGGTTGCGATAAAATACTGCTTCATTTTGGCAAAAATGTCTCATAGCCTGTGAGTGTTGCTAGTCGTGACATATCGCTCAGCAAATCTATCCACAGAGCTGCTGAAAAGGCACCCCGGAGACACCAGAGCATCAAAAAGAGTGGCTTTTTCCACATCACACATTTCCATGAGGGTCAGCCAGATGTGCCAATCCAAAACCACCAGGTTGCTCGTTGACTTGCCATTGGCCTGTGCAGTGACTTTCGTGGCTCACAGCATTAAGTCCATAGTGGTGCGGAGCTCTTTGAATGTCTCTGGATCGTAGTCTTGCTTGTCCATTTGCTTGAGGAGCTTAGCTTGGAAAACTTGGAGCACTGCCATTGCGTGGAGTGCTGAACCAGCTTGACCCACCGCTGAGTATGCTTTTCCAGCCAGTGCGGACATCATTCCACACGGCTTGGAAGGATGAACGGGCCATGATTTCCATGCCCTGCTACTTGCCAGGCAGAGATGTTCCTGTGGTCCACTTTAGTGAGGAGAGTGCAATCGCTGTGCGAGTGAGCTGAATAGGGCACGTGCCAGGATTTTGTCAGTCCGTTGTAAACTTCCGGGAAGAACGGGGCAGATCTGCGGAACGCGGTCGCTTGATGGCATCCAGACTGCAAGAACCATTCATATCAAGAAGAGATTTTTCAGGTTCCTCTGGAGGAGACCACTCGAGACCGACCTCTTCGACCGCCCTTGAAAGGACGCGAAGCATCTCCTTGTCAGTGGCGCATACACACTCCTTGCCCTCGCTGGGGGAAGGGGTAGCAATGTCCTCCATTGACTACTTGCCAGATGCAGCGAGAGACATAAAATCATCATCCCCAGCATCAGAACTGCCGAACGTGACGAGGTGGTTCGCTCCTGCAGAGGGCCGAAGCTCATCACGCACATACTGTATCAGCATAGACATAGTATATGGAAATTGAGGGGCTCACGGGGTGTGTGCCAGCATGAAGTCCACCTTAAATTCATTCTGACTGACCTCTGACCTCCTGATCGATATATATACAGAATGAATATATATATACACACACACACATATATATATATATATATATATATATATATATATATATATATATATATATATATATATACACACACACACACACACACAATAACAACAATAGCAAAGTGTCAAGAGGCGAGGTGGAGTAAATGTTTGCCGGAACACTGCAGGGGAGCAGAGAGTCTTCTCGTTGCCATGAAGATCCTGCCCACTGACTCGTGTATGTCGACGGTGAAGTAGTAGAAGGCTTCTAGACGAGAGATGAATCGCTGTCTTGAAGGAAGAAAATTCTGAGGAATGGTGTTTGCATGCCCGCTTTTATACCAGTCAACCTCATGCCCACATTAAACTTTTATAAAACTGTGATTTTTTATTTCACACTTTCTCTCTCTCGCTCTTATTCTGACTCTCTTTGGTAACACTTAATTAGGCTTAGTGACCACACTACATCTGTCCTTCAGGTTATTAATGCCAATAAATAAGGCACAATGGAACCTGCTGGAAGGGAGCTCATTTGTCAAACCTGTCAAGCTGAAGGATCCAGTTTTGTACAATCATGCTTTATTTGGCGTTCTTTTAATTCTCTCTCTCTCTCTCTCTCTCTCTGTCTGTTTTTCTCTCTCTGCCCTCTTAACAGCAGCGAGTCCCATGAAGCTCAATTCGGTTGCTTAGCTCTAGGAACAGAGAGGAAGGAAGAGGGCAGCGGACCCCCTGGCTGAGAGGTCTACGGCTCTAATAGCAGAATCGGATTAGAGAGAGAGTCCCTCAGCACAAGCGGTGAGCAACTGTGTGTGAAAGCTGTGGCTGTCATCAATATCGCTGCAGCCACATGGAAAGATCCTTCAGCAAATCCAATTGCATGGCATGAATTCTGAGGTCCCAGCAGAAACGTGAATGCCCTTTTTTCATTTTTTATCCCATTCCTCAGGAGGATTTCCGGCAATCATGTCAATGCAATGTATCACACTAAGGCAGTCACACAGTCCTGGAGCTCAGGACTGGAGGCAAAAAAATGCAGCTTTAGAACTTGATCTTCATGCCCATATACTGATTATATGCCAGTCAATCCAATAGTGCATCTCCTGTATGTTGCTTCATCAGATTTTCCTACTAAAGGCAATACCTTTCATATTCCAGAACTGGTCATGATTTTACCCTGGCACCCCATAATTTAGCCCCATATCTAGGGTAGTAACTTAGACTTTAGCTATAATGGCAGTTTTTGTTTTTCATTTCAGAAAATGTTGCCGTCTCAAGGCTTAGCTAAAGTAAAACAGGCCAACACTGATTGCTGTTTTCCAATAGTAGCCGAAACAAGTATTTGGACACTTAAGCCACACATAAAATGTAGGAATGTAATTCCGTAGTGCATAAACTGAACAAAATGTCAACTTAAATAAAAACATGCCTCATCTAAACAACATGTGGTAACATCTAAAATCGAACTGGTTTGATATAAGTCACAAATATTATTTGAAATGTCTAAATTAACCTGAAATCATTTCATCACACCAATGAAACTATTTTTAAGGATTAGGTCAGGTAGAATTAGCTCATTAAGGTAACAATTGCAGGTTGCCTCTTTTTACAGTGTCACACAAATTGGCATTTATTTTAAAGAAATATAATACTTTTTAAGCAAATTATTTTACAAAATGAATTTTATGTTTCAAATTATGCAATGATAAATACACTGTTCAAAACAAAGACAACAAACATTTGGACACTTTCTGGTTGTCAAACCTAATGAGACATTTCCGAAGTTTATGTGGTGAACTACACCTGTGGTTTCTCTGCAGGACACCTGTGTGAACTTTAGGTGAAGTGACTTCATTCATCACCTAAAATTACCTTGGGACCAAGTGGTTAAAAGCTATTGCGAAAAATTGTATGACACTTTGTTATGTAATGAAACAAAATTCATGCATTTTTAAGTGTGGTTTAAGTGACTTATTCTTATATATTTTTTAATTATTATTATATTTCTATAGCTTTTTATGATGACAGTGTGTTACTTTAGACTGGAACTATGAGTTTCCATTGTTTTCAATTTCAAATCAAAACAGTTTGCTATATATATATATATATATATATATATATATATATATATATATATATATATATATAAACAAACCTTTATAGACAAGTATGACTCCTAAAAGCACCACAGCTAACCTCATTAAAAATGACACAAGTGTCCTTATAATCTTGACCTAAACACATCATAGTAAATGGTCACAGTGTAGCCTCAGAGAGCTTGGTTTGAAGTGTCCAGCTGCCCTTGGGAAAGTGAGACAGAAAAATTCATAGACAAACTCTGACCTGGAGAGCAAAGAGGGGGGAAAACGAGGTCTGTGTTTTTTGAAAGCTGAGGGAGAGGGTTGTCAGTATTACTATGTGATTGATTCACTGGCTATGTTTCCAGAGGTATGGACTGATCCTGGGTCAGATGAGAATGTTCCAGCTTAAGATCACACCCTGAATATAGATGCACCTGAACCAGCTTGAGGCATCCATTCCTTTAACAAGGGCACCATAGCTTTATCGCCAGCACTTTTGCAGTAGTGTGCCTTGGCTATGAGAAAACACAATACTTTATCCATCAACAACTCGGCACACCCATTTTGCAAAGAAAAATAACACATTTCTTCACAGGTTTCAGCGAACTTTGTGAAATGGTTGAGTACTGTATGTAGCATTTACTTCATGAATAATGTTGGCAAGAACAAACACAATTAGTAATTAAAAATACTTATTCACATGCAATAGATGGAAAAAATGCTATCCTTACTGTATGCATGCAATATATACTGTAACGCTTTGGTAAATGTAAATGTTAGTGGAATGAAATTATTCTCCTATAAAATACTTTTGTATTGAGGTGGATGCCATAAGGTTAGAGGCACTATTTGAAAAGTGGACCCACTATAAAAAGTGGCCCCATAAATTATTGTATATTTTTGGACATTTAAGTCACACTTAAAAATGTATGAATTTCACTGCATTAGATAGCAAAATATTTGTGTCTATAAACAAATCGTGTTTTTTCAAAACTATCTTCAGTTCTTTTCTCAGACATTTTGCAATGACTTTTAACCAACCAGTCACCTCAAGTTTACACAGGTGTCCTAACAAGATGTAATTCATCACCATGGACATGTTCACAAAGTCTGACAACCAGAATGTGTCTAAACACTTTTTAATCCAAAATTTGAACATTATATCTATTGTTTTATCATTTGAAATCCAATATCATTTACCTGAAAAAAAAAAAAAAAACTAAAACATTAAATTAAATAAAGCTTGTGCTATCATTCTTTAAAATAAATGATATTTGCTTTGATATTTTCTTATATAATGCAACGACATTCATATATTTTCAATTGTGGCCTATTTCTAGTAGGGCCACTATACTGTATATGCAATGTAAAAGTAATTGGAACTAAATGGAGCGTTTATATTGTAATTTTCTAGCGATATTGATGTGATGATTAACATGGTGCTAACATGGTAGATTTTGCTGCACTGATTTAGGGCACTGAATTATAACAGTTTACTATGTCCCAATACTGTTTATTGAGAATTTTGCAACAAAAAGTAGTTAAGTTTAGTTGGCTTGAAATTGCTTTAGCGGAGATCAATTGAGCTGAGGTACTTGTGTTTAGTCAACTGTAGTTAAAGGAATAGTTCACCCAAAACTGAAAATTCTCTCATGCTTTACTCACCCTCATGACATCTGAGATGTGTATGACTGTCTTTCTTCAGCAGAACACAAATGAAGATTTTTAGAAGAATATTTCAGCTCTGTAGGTCCATAAAATGCAAGTGAATAAGTGCCAACTTTTTGAAGCTCCAAAAAGTACATATAACCATCATAAAAATAATCCATACGATTTGAGAAGTCTAATTATTGTAATGTCTTCTGAAGCGAATTGCTAGGTGTTTGTAAGAAACAGATAAATATTTGAAACTTTTTTCACCAAAAATTCACAAGGGTCGAATATTTCAGCTCCGACAGAGCTGAAATATTCTTCTAAAAATCTTCATTTATGTTCTGCAGAAGAAAGAAAGTCATACACATCTGGGATGGCATGAGGGTGAGTACATTATGAGAGAATTTTCATTTTTTGGGTGAACTATTCCTTTAAATTGCACCGAATTGAGCTGTTATAAATGTATGAATAACATTGAGCAGAGTAAGTTGATCAAGTTGTGCTTGAGATAACCGCACTGATCTGAAGTGGTTGAATTGGCTTCAACATTAAGAGCAGGCCACATAGGAATTATAGTATCAGTGTTGATATTTTCATATAATCATGGATAATATCTTTAGTTTTTGCAAATATAATTGGTGATTTAAATTCATATTAGGGCCATGTGATTTAAAACTAATTAATTATATTAAAATTAAAACTAATAAAGTCCTTGTTCCTACTGCTGCATTAACATTTTGAAAATGTAATAGCCTCTCAAATTCCAGATAAATATTCATATATTTCATAAATAGATCTGTTCGTCTGCTAAAAAAACAATTAATATATTAACTGTAATGCAATAGAAGCAGATGCAGACATTTTAGGATTTTCTATTTCCCACCAATCTGCTATTCTATTTCTTAATTTCTTTCAAATTTATTGTATCTTGTCAGGCAGGAACACACACATACTCATGATGTTGTCCAACACAGGCCTGTCTACTGATGCAAAGCCACTCAATGTGGCGTGAAGAGCAGACACATGCAGTAATTTGGGTAAAGGTCATTTCTTTTTGACAACAAGACAACTGTTAGCAGGGGCCACTGTTCTGTATTTATGAGCGGGCATGTGCATGTATGCATATGTTGGTGTGTTTGTGTGTGTGCATGTGTGCATGAAAAACCATCTTTTCTGAAAGGAAATGTTTTGACTCCCTTTACATATTCCATTTGAATCAGACCTAAACAAAAAATGGAACGGATTGAGTCAGGATAGTTTCTGTGTTGCCGGATAAAGGTTTTCGCCTTTCTCTTTCCATTTATATACCTATATCTCATGCTTAAATAAGCCTATCACTATGTGTAGAGGGGGCGTCTCTCTGTGATAGAGAGGAGCTTTTTATAAGCAGGGCTGGTTGTCTGGCGCAAAGTCGTTTAAGGAATACTAATACAGGTCTTTGTGTGGCAAAGGCTTTGACCTAGGGAGAGAAAGAGTGCGCAAACATTGTGAATTTAATGGCAATAATACAAAGACTAAAATAAATACATCTGATTTACTACTCCAGGGGAACTGCGCCAAATTAGCTTGGCATTTTGATGGCCCTTCCAAAAATTTTAGGATAAATCTTGAATACCTTTTCCTAATCTCTCTCTCTATTAGAGCTGTGGTGAAAGTCTTAATCCCCTATCCCCCACAATGGACATTGAGGCTCGACTTTAATATGCAGCCGAGAGAGTAAATTGCCCATTGGAATGAATCTATCTATCTCCCATTGACTCTGGCATGTTACAGCAAGGCAATCTGTTACGAAGATGAGTTTTGTGTTACGCTAACATTGATGGTCCTTTAGACATCATATTCTCATATTAGAAAACCTGTGTGGCATACAAATCAGCTTCTTTTAAAGTGAGGCAGAACAATACCAGGTGAAACATGCCACAGGTTTTCAAAGAGCATTTTCTAGTCGTTTTAATGTACATACGCAATAGTTTCATTTCATATAGCTGCATCTCGGTTATTGGCTTTGCAAGTTCTCAGAAAAGGAAATACTTGTCACATCCACTGAAGAACAAAGTTGCAGCGTGCTGCTTTCATTTAAGTCTAGCACTTTCCTACAAAAGTAAAGATGTTAAACCAAAGCATACCTATGCTCATATTCACGTTAGAGAATGCAAATCTTCTCAAACCAACTTCTTCTGAGTGGAAGTGCAACATTGCCATCTACCGGTCTCAAAAAGAGCAACAAGCCTGCATATCCCTTCACGGTAGATCCATCTCTATTCTTAGAGTCTAAGAATAGAGATGGATCTACTGTGCAGGGATATGCAGAGAAGAGAGAAGTTACATGTCAGATATGTTAATACTGTGATAGCAGGGACAAATTCCATGTTCATGATCCTGCTATCACAATATTAACATATCTGACATGTAATTTCTCTCTGTAAAACAAGGACTGACACACACCAATACCCCAAGCTTGCTGAGTGATGTTAAAAATGATGGATTTCTTCCTACTTAAATATCAGCACTAACACCTCACCCACAGGGGATGTTTTTCAGCTGCAAATGGACTGGGCACTTTTGCCTATTAATCACACGTTGGGCCCAAAGTCACTTCCATTCCGGCCTGATTTGCATGCCGTGTCACTCTCAAAGCACATTCCCATACCTGGATTTCTTACTATGCATTATGAGCCGTGAAATCTATTCCACTGGCCTGCATTTGAACAGCCAATCTCCACAGGTATTGCATTTGCATGGGACCTGGCAGAGGCCAGCAAAAAATGCAGTAATGATAATGCAGTGCTAGGCACTCACGTCTGGTGCTGCCTGTTTAATTTCACCACCTTATTCCTGTGGAACTGGTGAATACTGGGATGGGATTCTTGTATATGTGAGATGGAATTGGGGATAGTGTATTGTACAGCAGAGATGCTGGGAGTAATAGCAAGAATCCATATTTACGTCTTCACAATCACACTCACACTCACACCACACACACACACACACACACAAACAAATATAGACATGCATATTTATATACAGTGGGGTCCAAAAGTCTGAGACCACACTGAAAATGACATTTTTTTTTTTTTCATTTAAACCTGGAAACAAACAGAATATTTCATAATTTTAACAAATTTAAAGGGGTCATGCCATGCCTTTTTAATTATTTTTATATGTTCCTTGAGGTTCACTATTTTTTTACAGCTACATATTTTTTTAAAACATGATAATTTTCCACCATCATTCTGACCTTCTGTTAGAAACGCTCGGTTTTGGTGCTGCTTCTCCTTTAAGACTTGACCATAAACGCAAACTGTTATGATTGGCTCTCTGCTCTTGACTAACCTACCCTCACCTTGCCTTGGGCGAATTTCAAACAGTGTTTTTGTGCCCTTGAAGAGCACTGCGGGAAGAGGACGCCACATGAAGGGGTGATCCAAACAAAAGTGAGCAACTCAAACCAACCATGAAGGGCCTTTCTACAAGGCCTTTATCGAAGGGTACATGCGATGGTCACTTCAAGGAAGTAATTTTACCATTTATGATCACTTGACCCTGGGTGAAATGTCCTCGTGATCAAGGGCGTAGATTTGGCTTGAATATTGGGGGGGGGGTTGCAACGTGAAGCATCTACATGTTTCCACTGAACATGGTATAAATATTGGGGGGTTGTACTTGCTTGTTTTTATTAAGAGGAAACTACGCCCCTGCTCGTGATATATTTTGAAGCAAGATAGTCAGTAAGAACATATTACATGTTCTAATGTTCGGGCAAGAGATATAGCCTTTGTGTAGCAGATACGTCTCCTCCTCCACAGTTTATGTTCGACGTCCTCATACATAAGATACAGTGGTAGACAGCCATAAGAAGATTATTGCTCCAGTCTAAACCCTGAGGTAACCTAATAAGACCTCTCGTGCACAAATAACTTTTGGCAGGAAATGTTCATTCATATATTTTATGTATACATTTATGTAGAACAGCTATATATTATTCTTACTATTATTATAAAAACTGCAAACGGGGAGTAAGCAATTGCACATAAGACTCAAAAGGCAATGTTTGAAAACAAAAATATTTCAAAAAGTACATTTATTTGCAACAACAAATTAACAGCAATAAGTAAGAGATTTCTTTTGTAAGAACAGCTAACGGGGTGATGGATGCCACGCTGTGTCGTCACCAATGGCGATTTCTCAGGGATAGCAAAGCCTTCTCTGCTGGCGTAACATGCCTAATAAATAAATATTTTTTCATCCTTTCATTTCCATTGACCTTTTTGCCTATGTATTTTCAATCACTTTCCACTACTAATTAATCTACAAATGAATAGCAAAAAACTAAAAAATGTATCTAATCAGAATTTATTCCTTGATGATTGCAAGCAAAGTGTGACAACTGTTTCACAAATCACATGCCCGAAGCCATGCTCCTTTGCCGAAGCAGCACGTGAGTCTGAGCTCCACCATGTCAGGCCTACAGAATTTCCACAGAATCCCTCAACAGTGTAAGTGAACAGGCATCTAAAGTCAGATTGTCAGATTCATCAGCCAATCAGATTGATTTATTTGTTCTTGTGGGTGTGGTCTTTAGAATATGTCCCAGTCCAGACCTTCCAGCTGGCCTTGAGTGACGCAATCACACTTTAAGTGATGTGCATAATTTGAAAGCGAAGAGCACGAGATCTTGCTGACGTTGAGAAAGAGATCCTTATGGATTTAAAAACCTAAGATATTCTGCATGATCGAGCGATTGATTAATTAAACAGGAATGGAGGACTGATTTTCACTTCAAGCAAATTGGTAAGTGCTTATTGCATTGTTATAGCAACATCAGGAGTTTTCTAAGTGTAAATTAGGCTGCTTGAGCATTCAGTGTCGGATCAAGTTTTGAAAAGTAACCACGTACCCTGACGAAACAAAGTTTATTGCAAGCAAAATTTAAATCGCAAACATTATTAGAGAGCTTTTTCTTGGTATTAGACCTCCTTGGTTCTGGCTTTCGTGCATGGATGTGTTTTTAAAATTTCAATTTGTATTATTATTTGACTGCCACGTAATGTATGATAGGCATATGGTGTCTTATTCATTGTGATACTGTGTTTTCTTAATGGCATGAATCACACTGAAGGCCTAGACTTAAAATGCACGGGCCGCGGCTGGTTCGTCATGGTAACGTTTCAGGCCAAAATAAAGAGGACATGACTTTTGTCTTTCACTACTCCCTTAATCAACAGTGATCCAAACGACCATACTGTATACTTTATGAAACACGAGTGCCCTGTTCCCTCTAGAGTTCTCACTTCAAGGGCTCTGCATATTGGGCATATTGATGATCAATTCCGATTAAAAATCACCCCTTCTCACTGCTCACCACTACTGGGAGGGGCTACGGAAGCAAAAAGTTAAAGTAGGCATTGATGTGTTGTCGTGAAGGCAGTCAGATGCAAATGTCTATCACAGTGTGAAATCATAATTTGGAGGAAGTAGAGAATGAGTCATTTTGGTAGCTTGGTTTCAACAAATGCTCTTTTTGCAATGAGGAGGAAGTTTTGAGTTCTGAAACTTACAGTATGTTTTTACAATGAACTCTGACATGGGTAAAGATCAAGAAACATTTTATTTTCATGTCATGACCCCTTTAAAACAAAGTTGCATGACGTCAAATGAAGAATTATTTAAGATTCAGCAGTATTTAGTGTACCATGTAAAAACAAAATTGTGAAGTACACATCTAAATTGGTTTTATTAAATAAAATAAAATTATCTCTAAATTTACCTGACAAATTAGTTTATACCAGTGTAAGTATTTTTAATGGGTTAAATCAAGTAGAAATATATCCTTTAGGTAACCATTGCAGGTTACCATTGTTTTTAGTGTAAGCACTAATCATATGTAAACAATTCTGTGGCACTGACCATGAAAGCTCCTTTGTACAAAAGATCAGATTTCCTCACATTAATGCACACAAGATGTAAATATCATTTGTAATTACAGTAAAATTACAATATTTTTGTATTACAGTAAATTAGAACTTATGGACCACAGTGTGTGTGTGTGTGTGTGTGTGTGTGTGTGTGTGTTTGTGTGTACACACACATTTATAAATATATAATATGTTGATTGCAAAGACTATGCTACTACAGCAAAATTGCCCGAATAGGGAATTTACCCAGCTTACAGTAAATTGCAGAGATATTGCAATGTTATTTTTCTGAGTTATTATCACATTGCTGCCCTCACGTGGGAAGTCCATTATCTGGAAAAGCAAACAAATTTCAAAATATAAACTTCTCATAATCACCTCAAAAAGAAACCAATTTATCTTTCCTCTCAACTTGTGCTCAGCACACTCAGAGCAAAGAGCCTCCCTTGTATACTCATGCACTCTAACGCACTATGACAGTTAGAGATGAAATAGAAATTTTGCTATCAAACACCTACACAAAGGGGAGATGACCTTTGATCAGAAGCGCGTTTGATGTTTTGACATGACATTTGCATCAGGGGGGCTGGAGCGGCGGCCAACGCTTCAAGTGGTTAATGATTCATCCTGTCAGAGAGCCACAGAGGTCAAAATCCTTTAGGAAATAAGCACACCTTTAATCCAAACTCCCTAGCCAATGTTCAAACAACCTAACTGCACTAACTACACAGAATCACTTATTATGAACACTGCGTTTCTCTTTTTCTCGCAGCAGTGTGCAGTGTATGAAAACTGAGCTTCATTATTCATCTGGATAGCCTGCATTGAGTAGTCGGCGAAAGAGATTTTGCAGTTAAATTTAAACTTGCAAGATTTGAAGACCTTGTAGGTCAAGTGAAGAACCTGAAAGTCCTTGATTGATCTCTGTGAAAGGGAGAGGGTGTTTAATTATTCAAGCAAGCACATACTTCTTTCACATCTTTCACCTGACAAAAATATACTTGCCACTCTGTTTCTTCTTTGGCGCTAGAGCAATATCTGTCACCATCACTCTTAAAACCCATATTTTTTTTTTTTTTTTTTTAAGAAATATTCGGACCAGTGTTATTTTTGTCTTTGTTGATGTCTCTTTGGGGTTACTGGCATGAATACAGATGCAGTATGCAATGAATACAGAATATGCTTATTAGTTGTATTTTGTGAAACAGCCACAGGAGTATTAAAAAACAATTAACACAACATAACACTTCAAGGACTGACAAAGGAATGGGCAAAACTAGAGGATATATATTCACAAGTAACTAATGGGGGAATGGAAGGCAGGTGCGGATGATGATGAACAGATGGAAGTGATGAGGGAAGTGAAATATGGGAGATGTAGTCCAGGGGAAAACTTCAAAATAAAGGTCCTTGAAGAACATGAGGGAGACAGACTGTGACACTAACAATAAGGGATTAATATATTTTGCAATATTGGCAGGCTGATATTAGATTACCCCGCTTATTTCATGCTTAGCAAATAAATAGATAAATAGACATGAACTTTTGATTTGAGGTGAAATTATCTCATAAAATTATCTTGAGAGAGACAACAGAATGATCAAAGAGATGTTTTTACTATTGAAGTGTACAATATAGAAATTGATTGCTCAGGAACAACTGCCAATTATATTGTTTAGTGGTCATTATATTAAAATTTTTGACGGCAGAATGCTGTGACTGACCAATCAGAATCAAGTATTCCAGAGAGCTGTGTATTACATTTAAGATAATATTCACAAACATCTCAAAAGTGAATAATTTTAGTTATAGAAAAGAATAGTTTATCAATATTTATATCATGACAATGGTCAAAAATTCTCTCAAAAAGAGAGACAAAAATAAATTACATTAAAAACTGATGTTTAAATTCAGATATGCTGTATGCCAGCACATTGTTTTCCAGTAGGCTGTGACATTATTAGGATTAAATTCAGCTGTGTTCACAGAGCAGGTCAGGACTCAATGTCTATACGTCTCTCTCCCCCGGCATCTGTAACCCCAAAAAGAGGAGACTTTGCTGTTACACAGGTTAACAATAAATGATCCCAATCATTAGTTGATATCTCTCTTTATTACTTGTTTATAATTGTTCACTGGTATTCTTTACCTGTAGTGTTACTAATATTTGTACTTTCACTTATTTGCTCTTGAGTAGCCTACACCCTGGGAAAAAATACTACATTGATAAAGTTTTATTGATTTATTAGTCAGACAACCTGTCTGCTCAGGAAAAATGAGTTCATGTTTCCATGACAAAAGCCTACTTTAATGGACATGAGCTATACTAGAAATAGCTGTGTATCTCAGCTGCTTGACAGCTAAAGACAGGTTGAGGGAGTAAAAGTAACACCAAGGTTAATAAAACAACAAATATTAGAGTGCCATCATGTTTTAAAATGTTGGTATCTCTATCCATCAGGCACTGTACACGTCACAGTGCCCTGTCTATTTTCACACAAAATGACATTTAATCAACTATGCATGGAACTGTATAAATGTCACATCACATTGGCAAAATGCATTGGACCCAGTGAAGAGTGTTTTGGGGGATTAAAGTCCTTGGTTTAAAGAAATACTTCTCCTAGAAATATAAATTCTTCATTATTTACTTACGAATTTATACACTCTATTTACTCACCCTCACACTTTTCTGTGGAAAACAATATTTTTTGTAGAATCTTCACACAGCTCTTTTCCATACAAAGGTTTAAAAGGCTGTCAAGCTCCAAAAAGGACCAAAAATAAATAAATGAATTTAAAAGAAATAATAATAATAACCATATAAGTAGTAGACTCATTTGCCATATTCAAAGTCTTCTATAGTCATATGATAGCTTTGTGTGTGGAACTGACTGAAATTTAAAGGAAAAGTTCACCCAAAAATGATAATTCTCTCATCATTTACTCACCCTCATGCTATCTCAAACTCATATGACTTTCTTTCTTCTGTGGATCACAAACAGGTATTTTAATGGTGATATGACTTTTTTTTTTTCCATACAATGCAAGTGAATATTGACCAAATTTTCAAGCTACGAAAATGACATAAAGGCAGCATTAAGGTAATCTATAAGACCCCAGTGGTTTAATTCATGTCTTCCGAAATGATCCAATTGGTTTTGTTTGAGAACAAACCAAAATATAACTCCTTTTTCACTATACATCTTACCATTGCATTCTCTCTACATGATCATGATTTCAAGCTCGATTGCACATCCCAGTGCTTGACACATGCACAGAGCACTAGATGGCACTACGAAGTGTAATCAGGCTTGAAATCATGATCGCCAAGGAGACTGCTGATGTCAAGATTTACTTAAATTGAAAAAGGAGTCATATTTTGGTTTGTTCTTCTCCTCCAAAATCTATTGGATCTGCGTAAGGAGCCACACAGGTTATCTCAATTTTATACACAATGGCAACACCCTCTAACATTATTTTGAGAGCTATTTAAGAAGATGTTGGTAGGAACAGGGCTTTAGTCTGGAGTTTGAGGACTCATTAATAAGATATCTGTCATAGGACGGCAGCCATGGTACATTTGAGAGGTGGGGAACCCTACAGTTAGTCTGCCAAAAGCATAATGTCCCATCGGCAGATACTCAGCAGTGTGTCAGCCAGATGAGTCCTCCATGACTCAATCGATGAGAAATTCAGACAACACTGACTCAAGAGAGAACTGCTTCCTCTGAAGGACCCTCCAAAACATAAAAAAAAACCCATCTAGATCAGTCTAATAAAAAGAGTAGTTCAGACAGAATATCAGACAGAAACACCAGATAACAATGAGACTGGCAGCATGCTCTCGCTACTAAGACATGTTACAGAAATAATATACAGTAACTGCAGCAAGTTTAAATTCCAAGTGTATGTAATTATCTAAATATGTGTGCAAATTATTTGTCAGTGCACTGAAAAGCTGTTCATAAAAAGCAGCTTAAACATGACTAAGGTCTATGAGATGGTCTAGCTGGTCTTCAAGCCTGGCCAAGCTGGTCTTCAGCTGGTCTCCCAGTCTGGCCAAGCTGGTATTAACCCTCTGGGGTCTGAGGGTGTTTTGGGCCCTGGAGAAGTTTTGACATGCCTTGACATTTGTGCTTTTTTCAGTTGCTTAAGAACATATTAATGGCTAAAGTCTGATAACACTGTATTCAGCACAAACTGGGCTACAATAAAATGTATGTATGTAATGTATGTACATTACCGGTCAAAAGTTTTGAAACACTTGACTGAAATGTTTCTCGTGATCTTAAAAATCTTTTGATCTGAAGGCGTAGGCTTAAATATATGAAATTAGTTTTGTAGACAAAAATATAATTGTGCCACCATATTAATTTATTTCATTATAAAACTAAAATTTAATAAAAAAAAAAAAAAAAAAAAGATATAGAAAATAGATATAAAAAAGCTGAATTTTCAGCATCATTACTGCAGTCTTCAGTGTCACATGATCCTTCAGAAATCATTCTAATATGCTGATTTTCTAATATGGGCATATTTACAGCACATTTTACACATTTACACTGAACAGATATTTGTAAGCACAAGCTTCGTTAACGATAATGAGGCAGCATAAACACTAGTTAAAATATAATCTAAACATTCATATTATTTTTATATCATATTACATATCATATTTATATCATACAGCATGCAATTTAAATACCTGCTTTAGCCGAAACAACATTTAAATGTAACTAAAACTTGCCTATTAGGACATATTTCAAATGTCAATACTCTGAATTCTGGCTGGCAAGTCTGGAAATAGTCCAACCAGTAACATATGTACATGTTTATATAAAATAGCATGTCAACTAATGTAAGTAAAGACTTACTCATCCGAAATTGTATCCTCGGCTGGATCAAGTCACTCTTCAAACGTTCATTGTCGGAGTCCTGCTCTTCTTCTGAGGAAAATGTGAACTCTTCATCACTATCCAGGACCATCTGAAGAGGTTCCTCACCTGTGTAGCGTGCCATCTTCCAAACACGCAGGAAAGTGAATGAATCTGATGATGAACTTGATGTTTTTTAAGGCATTGTTGGGGGCGTTTACCATTTGCATTGATCGCCTCAGCACATTACCGTATGAATAGCGCGCTCTGCTGGTGGGTGGGATCACATTAGCGATAATTAGCTGAGCTGAAACTGTACATCGCTTTGTTTCATAAAGATTACATTGCAACAGAATATTTGTTTTAATTTTGAATCATTTTATTTAAAAATATACATTTTAAGCTTTCTTTAGACATATGTTTCATGTTTGTCTGATAAGTATTCGCTGAGTTTCTATTCATTTTTGTGACGTTTTTCAGAAAGATACTCGCGGAGAAAGAGACGGCTGAAAGCGCACCCTGTTTATTTTCTTTATTTTATGAAAGCACAAGGTTTGTTGTTATTGTGAGTGTACACAAATAAAAGTAGACCCTTTATAGTCTCTAATGATGTCTTACACTTACCTGTATGCCCAAAAATGACGAATTATTTTAAGTTGTTTCCGCTGTTATGTTGGAAAAATCCAGCAAGACGCGCTGGCGCATCCATCGACCCCTGAGGGTTAAGCTGGTCGGCCAGCTGGTCTGCCAGCTTGTCCTTGCTGATAAAAATGACTTAAGCCAGCCTAAGTTGGTTTGCTGGTCTCCCAACCCGGTCACCAGCAAAGGACCAGCTTGGCAAAGCTGGGCAACCATCTTAAACCAGCTTTTTTCAACAGGGGTCTCCCAACCAGACCACAACCATCTTCTTTTTCTTCTTCTTTTTCTGAAGTGTGCTGCAGAGCTCTACTATGTGTTCACCGGTCCTGCTTGACCCACTCTGAGTGGGATTCGAACTGCCGCCAGCCGGCATGGAAGGCGGGCACAGTAACAAGGAGGCTAAAGGCTAAAGCCTCTAGCGTCAGTCGCTAGTGCGTCTCTTGAGGCCAAGGGAGTGAGGTTTACACATACCACACAGCTATCATTTATCAGCTGGCTCCTGTTACATATGCAATAAACTCTAGCAATAAAGTGCAGTCTAAGTGGTCTCACTGTAAATTAAATATCACTGCAGGAAGATAAAATGTTGATAATCATCGAATCCTCCTCTCCATATGGACAAGACGATTCACTGCCAGTACAGCACTCAACAACAGATTGGCCCAAACAGATGTTAAATACACACTTAGACACACCGTAGCAGCCCGTTGCCACAGTAACAGCACCAGGCTCTAAAACAGAAACAACCTCATCACTATACGACAAGCACATCATGTGGCTTAGTAAGCTTTCATATTTTAAGTCTTGAGCGCTGTGGTTTTGCATTCTGCAAAAAACATAATACTACAGTGTATGGATATCCTTGAAAATGTGTGTTGATTTGGACAAGATTGCTTATCCTGATTGTTGCTACCTCCTAATAAGTAGTTTGTTTTGGAACTTAGGCACAGGTGTGTGCCTTTAAAATGATGTGTGGTGCTTCTCGGGTAAATAGAGCTTGTTTGAGAGCTGTTAAATAGACATTCACATTGTTTTAAGTGGCCACTATAACTCTAGTGAAGGACATTATTGTGACATCCTCATCCTGTTACCAAGTACAAGTGCTGTCTTTGACAGCTTCCAGCAAAATGCAGTAAAAAACGAATTCAAAGAATAAATTGGATGATTAATCCTAAGTAAATACAATGTATTTACCTAACTAATTAACAATAAATCCACAGTACTGGAAGGAGAGGGATAAATCATGGAACACTACTGACATCTGGTGGGCACTGACATTAATATTGTCTTTTTTTTTTTTTTTTGCATTAAATGTTTAATTACACTTGTTACTGTTAAAGTAAATCACCCAAACAATTAAAATAACATATCTTCATTTGCTCACCCTCATATTGTTCGAAGACTTTATATTTGAATTATTTTATTATCAAGGTAAAGCCTTCATGTTCGATGTTCTATGTACTTGCAGCAATTAGACCAAAAAAAAAAAAAAAAAAAAAACCTGCATTTATTTATGTTTTTATATTGTGATACTTTCTGTTCTTTAAATTAACAGAACTGTTCACAGAATTGTCACTTCCCTAGGCCAATCTAAGTATGCTTACCACAATGAGTAACCATATGGCCATTCACACTGAATGCATCTGTATGTGCTGTTCTTAAAGTGATAGTTCACACAAAAATGTTAAACTCTCTCATCATTTACTCACCCTCATCCCATCCCAGATGTGTATGACTTTCTTTCTTCAGCAGAACACAAAAAAAAGATATATTTTTAGAAGAATATTTCAGCTCTGTAGGTTCATACAATGCAAGTTAATGGTGATCAGACCTTTGTAGCTCCAAAAAATCACATAAAGGAAACATAAAAGTAATCCATATGACTCCAATGGTTAAATCCATTTCTTCAAAAGCGATTCAATAGGTGTGGGTGAGAAACATATCTGAATTTAATTCCTTTTCTTAACTCTAAATCTGAGTTGATGACAAAATTTGCATCACACATACCGTGTGCGAGGCGATCACCAACGCAAACAACCGAAGTACTTTGATCTTTCGAAAAGCGCTTTAAGTTGAAGTCCATTGACCTGACGGAAAACATCCCGATTGTCAGCTTTGTGTAATGGGAGATCTGACATGGTGTTCGCTCCTTCAAGAACACAATTTGGTGACAGTTTAGAAAAGAGCCCCAAGTTGGAGTTCACTGACATGACCCCCATTGTCGTCTGCATGCTAGATCCCGTGTCCCCCTGAGTCCATCCAAAAGCGGCAGCAAGGTACGGGGAACCGCCTGTATCTACAGTTACTCCAGGCTAAGCTATATATGTTCAGACACTTATGTTTACTTTTTGGGTGTGCGGTGGTTTGGAGGTGGAATGATGTCACGACTAGTCTAGCCCATTAGTCGAGTCCTATTCGATTAGTCATGATGCCATTCCACACCCAAATCACTGCACATTATTAAATCCACTATTACAAATCAGTAGTCTTGAAACCCATAATATCTACAGCTCAGAAATTTTGTCTTTTGTCTGCATGGCTGTAAATTAAATGTTGCACTGTAGTTTCCTGAAGGAACTTAGTTTTCTTTTGTTAATCTGTTAAAAATTGATAAGCCTGACTTTGACTTTGTTCGCCCAGTAGTCCTTGATGAGAAGCTGTGTGCGTTGACCATGGTAGATTATCACTCACTGATTGTGCATTTGTTCAATTCGCTGCTGATTGCCAAAGCGAGCAGTTTCAGAGGCTTCTGTTGGGTCTGATATCCTCATACAACCCCAATTACAAAAAAGTTGGGACAGTATGGAAAATGCTAATAAAAACAAAAAGGAGTGATTTGTAAATTATATTCACCCTTTGCTATATTGAAAGCAATACAACTACACATTATATTATGTTTTTCCTTGTCAATTTCATTGTTTTTTGAAAATGTACTGTAATTTAAAATCAGATGATTGCAACACACTCCAAAAAAGTGAAACATCACCATTTCTTCTAATAACACTTATTAAGTATTTTGGGCACTGAAGACACAAGTTTGTTAAGTTTAGAAAGTGGAATTTTCCCCCAGTCATCCATTATGTAGGTCTTTAGCTGCACAATTGTACAGGGTCTTTGTTGCCGTGTGGTGTGCTTCATAATGCGCCACACATTCTCAATTGGAGACAGGTTAGGACTGCAGGCAGGCCAATCTAGCATCAACACTCTCTGCTTACACAGCCATGCACTTGAAATCCGGGCAGTATGTGGTTTGAAGTTGTTCTGCTGCGACGTCCCTGGAAAAGATATATGTTGCTTCAAAATTTGTACATACCCTGGCAGAAGTTGTGAAATATTGGCATTGATTTTGAAAATATGACTGATCATGCAAAAAAAACTGTCTTTTATTTAAGGATAGTGATCATATGAAGCCATTTATTATCACATCGTTGTTTGGCTCCTTTTTAAATCATAATGATAACAGAAATCACCCAAATGGCCCTGATCAAAAATGTATGTACCCTTGAATGTTTAGCCTTGTTACAGACACACAAGGTGACACACACAGGTTTAAATGGCAATTAAAGGTTAATTTCCCAGACCTGTGGCTTTGTAAATTGATATTAGTGTCTGTGTATAAATAGTCAATGAGTTTATTAGCTCTCACGTGGATGGACTGAGCAGGCTAGATACTGAGCCATGGGGAGCAGAAAAGAACTGTCAAAAGATCTGAGTAACAAGGTAATGGAACTTTATAAAGATGGAAAAGGATATAAAAAGATATCCAAAGCCTTGAAAATGCCAGTCAGTACTGTTCAATCACTTATTAAGAAGTGGAAAATTCAGGGATCTCTTGATACCAAGTCAAGGTCAGGTAGACCAAGAAAGATTTCAGTCACAACTGCCAGAAGAATTGTTCAGGATACAAAGAAAAACCTACAGGTAACCTCAGAAGAAATACAGGCTGCTCTGGAAAAAGACAGTGTGGTTGTTTCAAGGAGCACAATATGACGATACTTGAACAAAAATGAGCTGCATGGTCGAGAATGGTTGCCAGAAAGAAGCCTTTACTGCACCAGTGCAACAAAAAAGCCTGGTTACAATATGCCTGACAACACCTTGACATGCCTCACAGCTTGTGGCACACTGTAATTTGGAGTGACGAGACCAAAATAGAGCTTTATGGTCACAACCATAAGCGCAATGTTTGGAGAGGGGTCAACAAGGCCTATAGTGAAAAGAATACCATCCCCACTGTGAAGCATGGTGGTGGCTCACTGATGTTTTGGGGGTGTGTGAGCTCTAAAGGCACGGGGAATCTTGTGAAAATTGATGGCAAGATGAATGCAGCATGTTATCAGTAAATACTGGCAGACTGCACATGGGACGCTCTTGGACTTTCCAGCACAACAATGACCCTAAGCACAAGGCCAAATTGACCCTCCAGTGGTTAGAACAGAAAAAGGTGAAGGTTCTGGAGTGGCCATCACAGTCTCCTGACCTTAATATCATCGAGCCATTCTTTGCATGACCTGGAGGCATTTTGCCAAGACGAATGGGCAGCTATACCATCTGCAAGAATTTGGGGCCTCATAGACAACTATTACAAAAGACTGCAAGCTGTCATTGATGCTAAAAGGGGCACACAGTATTAAGAACTAAGGGTATGCAGACTTTTGAACAGGGGTCATTTCATTTTTTTCTTTGTTGCCATGTTTTGTTTTATGATTGTGCCATTCTGTTATAACCTACAGTTGAATATGAATCCCATAAGAAATAAAATAAATGTGTTTTGCCTGCTTATTCATGTTTTCTTTAAAAATGGTACATATATTACCAATTCTCCAAGGGTATGCAAACTTTTGAGCACAACTGTATCTGTCTGCATTCATGGTGTTCTCACAGTGCGAGTTACCCACGCCATGGGCACTGACACACCCCTGGCCCATACAGACACTGGCTTTTGGACCTGACGCCAATAACAGCTTGGATGGCCCTTTTCCTCTTTGGCCCGGATAACACGACAGCTTTGTTTTTCAAAAACGTTTAGAAATGTGGACTCTTCAGACCAAAAAACACAGTTCCACTCAATTTCTACTTTCCATCTACGATGAGACTGAGCCCAGAGAAGTCGGCAGCGCTTCTGGACAGTGATGACGTAGGGCTTCTGCTTTGCATAGTAAAGTCTTAACTTGCATCTGTGGATGCAGCAGCGAGTGGTGTTGACTAACAAATGTTTACTAAAGTTATCCCAAGCCCGTGGTCACGATATCCATTACAGATGAATGCCGTTTTTTTTTAAGACAGTGTCATCTGAGGGATCAGAGATCACGTGCATTCAGAAATGGTTTTCATCTTGCCCTTTACACACCGAGATTTGACCAGATTCCTTGAATCTTTTAAAAATATTGTGCACTGTAGAGGGTGATATGCCCAAAATCCTTCCAATTTGTCCTTGAGGAACATTGTTCTCAAAGTGCTGGATTATTTGCTGAAGCATCTGTTGACAAATTGACAAGTCTCAAATGATCCTTGCTCTTGAAGGACTGGGCTGTTTTTGGAGGCTCCTTATATACTATGACATGATTGCCTCAACTGTTTAACATCTCCTGTTTCACATCGCCTTGTTATTTCATCTCGTCAAATTGTTATTAGTCTTAAATTGCCCCTGTCTCAACTTTTTTGGATCGTGTTGTAATCATTTGATTTGAACTTACTGTGCATTTTCAAAAAACAATTAAATTCACAAGGTAAAACCTCATATAATGTTTAGTTGTAGTGCTTTCAACATAGGAAAGGGTGAATATAATTTACAAATCACTCATTTTTGTTTTATTAGCATTTTTCATACTGTCCCATCTTTTTCGGAATTGGGGTTGCAGGTGAAGCCTTATACCGTACATATTTATGAGGAGAGCGCTACCTGGTTGGTCAGGGTTAGGTTTAGGGGAAAGGTTGGGTTTGGGTTTTTGTTTCTCCGACCAATCAGATAGTGCTTTCCTGATGAATATGACTAATTCGTCTAATCAGGTATGACTTTCTTCATGACTATAAATGGGTGTGTTTGGGTGTTTGTATTATAAAAGTATAATGTGGATTAAAAACCTTTGAAGCTTGCCCAGTTTCAAAGCTCACGACACATCCCTGTTGCGTTTAGATGGATGTAATCTAGTTACCATTAAAGACAGACACAAAGCGATAAGTGCTTTATTGTGTTAACGTGTATGTGTGTGTGTGCGTGTGTGTGTGAGAGAGAGAGAGAGTGAGAGAGAGAGAGAGAGAGAGAGAGAGAGAGAGAGAGAGAGAGACTTTTCTGCGGCTTTGATCAACTATCCCAACAACTTTCAAGTTTCAGCTCCTGAGAGGAACGAGCCTGAGAGAGAGAGAGGGAAAAAAAAAAGTGTAGGGCAATTGATTTTTCAAACAGAGCATTTCTGACTCCAGCCTGCCTTCAGGGTGTATACAAACCATTACACGACACTCAACACCATATGCTATATTCAACAGTTGTCCAAAGCCTCATAGACAAGTGGGTCATTCAAAGATTTTTGTTGTTGTTGTTGTTGTTGTTTGTTTGTTTTTTTTTACTGTAATTGAAATGTAATTTGGTTTCCATAAATATGTTACTCTTAAACAAATTGTACGAATGTGGAAATGTATATAGAAATTCAGATAGGATTGGGTCAACAGATGGTAAGATGATAAGTGTCTCCCAAGGACCTCAAAAAAAGGAACAGAATGAGGTCGTGCATGTCAATGCATCTCCCGTCCACCAGGGGTCAAACTCTCTCTACACATTTGTCAATCACGCTTTTCTTATGGATCTAATCTACACGTGGATCAATCACTATTTTAATGTTCATAACTGCTTTAAGTTTTGATCCCAGAGAGAGCTTGGGATCTACTGAAAGCTTAACAACACAGATGGTACAGGTCAGGTGTCTTCAAAAGTCCAAAAACTGACCTGGCCACTTGCTGCACTCAACTTGAAATAAGTAGACTTTAATTTCCTTCGTTTAAAGCAGATTAGAAGCTTGTCTGTTTTTACAAACATATCAAAATGAATATAAAATCAACATTAATATTTTAGGTTAAATTTAATTAATGTATAAAAGAAAATATATTTAAAATAAGAAAAAAATTATAATATTAAAATTATTTTAGACACTGTGATTTTACACTATTTTCACTAGTTTTTCATTATTTTAGCCTTCACAAGTTCGTTTTAAAAGGTCATGCAATAAAACAATAAAATGTTTTAAAGTACAAATATTCCATGTAATGTTAATATGAGCTCATTAATACTGAATGCATCATAATTATAAAATATTTAGCAAAATGATGTTTTAGTTTTAGTAATAGTAGTTCAGTAATAGTTTTAGATGGAGTATATCATGTCACGCTGCAGGACGTGTAAAATTTCTTAAAGTATTTCATGTCAACTACCCAAATGCAGATCTTGTTATGTGGCATGTGACATCTATCATGCGGATGAAAAACTGTGGTAAAACATTTCAAGTGCAGTTAGTGGCTCAGTCCAGACTTCGCACAAACAGTCCCTTAACCATAAACATGCCTTTAACCTCAAATCCAGTTAATTGTGAAGGCGTTGAAATTACATGGATTGGATTGTGGTGGAAAGCAGAAACTGTGTTGTGTTAGTCAGTGGGATGTTCATGGTCAAAACCATGACAAGTGGAAGCCAAATGTGAATTATAGCTCTTTTTCCTAAGTATGGCATGTTTCTCTCATTATAGATTTGATTCCTTTAAAGGGGTAATGACATGCCTTTTTTATATTATTTTAATATGTTCATTGAGGTTCACTTACAGTATAATATTAGTAATGTTTTTGCACAAAACACAGTCATATATTTACAAAACACGATCATTTTCCACCTTCATTCTGACCCTCTGTCAGAAACGCTCTGTTTTGCTGCTTCTCCTTTAAGACTTGACAGTAAATGCCCACTGTTATGATTGCTCACTGCTCTTGACTGACCTGCTCTCTCCTTGTCTCACATCTCACCGCTACAGAAGTAATAAGATAAAGTAGGCATTGATGTGTTGTTGTGGAGGCGGTCAGATGCAAATGTCTACTACAGTGTGACATCACAATGTGGAGGAAGTAGAGAATGAGTCGTTTTAACAGCTTTGTTTCATCAAATGCTCTTTTTGCAGTGAGGAGGAAGTTTTGATTTCTAAGAAGCTTACAGTATGGTTGTATAGGACAATGACCTCTTGTTTGTTATAAGATCAAGTAAAATTTGATTCCTAATGTCATGACCCCTTTTAGTATTTCAGCTCCAGGCTGTTCAAAGCATGTGTTATGAACATATACACAGTAAACTGCCTAATTTCTCCTTTAGAGTTGCACAGAAGAAAGCAAACTGTGTGCGCTTGTATGTGTGTGTGTTTTACATTATATGCTCTCATATTTCCCTACTATGTGCTGACACAGCACAAGGGCTACAGGCAGCACCTGGTGTGTGAGCAGTGTTCACCAGATGCTGATGCTCTGGTATCAGAAACAGGTCACACACACACAAACACATCCATTCATTTCATACCAGTATGTCTGTATGCAAATGTTAATATTCAAATATTAATTTCTTTAGTCCTGCATACACATAACATGAAATACTTTTGGAAATTTGACATGTCCTGTGGTGTGACAGGCTAAGCTCCATCTGAAACTATTTTACACAGCATTTTGCTGATTTTTTTAATGATTGTTATGCATACAGCTTTTGTAAACTATTAATAAGAATTTTTGTACATTCATTTGTGTCGCATCGCAGGACCATTTAAAATGAACGTGTGAAGACAAAACGCTGTTTTAGAATACTGGTGAAAAACTGAAAAGAAATGATGACTAATTACAGGACCTAAGATAAACACATTTCCTTATACATTCATATATATTTTAACTGTAAAATGTTCATATTAAGTAAACTGCGCACCTATGATTCACATCTAGGCACACAATTCCTAACTAGCTAACTCATTTTTCAAGTCTGTTCATTGCTGCAGGCGTCCGTATCTAATGACCGTCTGGACACAGCTGCACAATTTTGAAAAGTTCTGAATTTTGGAATGCTTTGAGTGTGACCTGTTTGTTCATATTCCAGACAAGTGTAATTCCCATCTGTGGGTGAGAGTTGATTGCCAGAATATATCAGAGGAATTTGTGGTTGAGTAAATTCAAGCACTGCAAACTCTTTGTTTTTCCAACAATTACACAGTAAATCTTGAGTGCTTTCCTAATGCGTCCATGGTCACCTCTGTAGTACCACAACTGTTACATCATAGTAAAGATAAATAAATCAAATAAGTTTACAACAGCCTAAAGAGAAACTTTGTGTTTATATTTGAAAGTACTGGCTCTGTCATCATTGTTGATAACATAATATTGCCGTCTGACAGGACTTTTGGTCTAGAACTTGATTAAACATGAATGGTTACTTTGAAATGTTGTGTACTGAGAAATGAAGTCTCTCATCCCTGTTGAAATTAAGATGACAAAGCTGTGGTTTACTCAGATGCACAGGTAAATGTCTAAACCAAGGCCTCTTCTCTGTTAGAAAAAACACAAGCTATCAAAATCTGCCTACCACCCGTCCAGTGCCTGTCCTTAAACCAATCCTCCAACAATTTAAGTAGGAGAGCGACGTGAAAGGCAAGCCGTGAGACTGCGTCAGCCACCCCTCCAAAGCCTATCTTGGCCTGGTTTCACTCCCCCACTCAATCCCTCTCCAGACACCCCTGGATAAGGGCAGAGTGGGTCAGCGGAAATAGTTCCTCCCCACCCTTTTCCTTTTCTTCTTGCTCCCTCGCCACATATAGCAGTTGTTCCCAATTCCTACTTTCTCACTTCTGCACACCCCACTTCTCATCCTTCCTTCTTAATCAAAGCCAGAAGCTCCCTTTTTCTGCTTCCTTCAGAGACTTCTTCAATGCTGATCCAAACATACCAATATTTTTCAACAGGTGCTGCACTGATGTTCCAATATACCCTCGACACCCGACCTCACCAGGGTAAGTGGAAGCCCTCCATCCATTTTCCCTGTTGACTATAGTTTGGGAGACATCCCCCATCCAAGGCCTGCTCTTCCTGACTGGGTTCTTCCAACGATCTATTGTTGCTTCAGTCTTGAAACCGCTCTGATTAAAACCTCCACTGCCTTCCAGGAACGGCCTGTTTGGACCTGGGCTTGACAAGCACTCACTAACTGGTCTGTTGATTCCCTTAGTTCTAAGAACAGCCTGGTCTTCTCCTGCTTGTAACCAAGGGTGATAGACTTTATTGACAGTTGTAAGGCATTTCTTCCAAACAATGTTACGTCTGAAAGACAATGCGGCAAGCCCAGACACTTCCTGATGTAACTGTTAGTCTTGGTGTCCATCCTTCAATGTAAATTGGTAACTCCAGACCTTGTATTTGCCTGGGAGATGACAATTGTCTATCTTATCCAAGCCCTCTTTCAGCTGCTTCAGAACCAACCCTGCCATGTGTTTATCTGACAGATCTGCTGCGTATTCTCTCTACGTAAAGTGTGTAATTTCTGCACCACTAGTGTCGCCAAACAGAATTGCAAAAAGAATGTATGCTTTACGGTAATAATTGCTACCAAACAGGTTTCCCAAACACTCCTACTTTTCCGCTATAGGTCAGCTCAACGTCATTGACAGAGCCATTGTTGAATGTCGGGCTGGTTAGGATTCTAATAAAGAAGAGTTTACTAAAGACTACTCACAATTTTAAATAACATGAGATGAGCATTAAAATGTAATACTCATTTAAAATATGGTTTGTGGTTACCATCTTGCTTTTATGTTATTTTGTCTTACCTACAAATGCATGAAAACTGTAATGAGGCCCTAAATAATTTACATGTTTTGTTTTTGTTTTTACACACAATATTTACTTCATTGAACTAATTCAATATTGGCCATCTGAATGCAATATTGTGCTTGTGTAGGTATTTATTCATTCAGGCTGCTTAATGCACACATTAACTGCTTGTCTTGGACATGGTGAAAAGTGGGTGACACTCAAGGAGAACATCTCTGTTCCATCAGGGTTAGACAAGACCCTATTATCTCCCGCTCGCTCGATCCAGTACCAACTCATAATTAGCGGTTTGTGTCTATGTGAATTCTTCGGCTTCACTCTGATTCCCAGACCACAGCGTGCCACCAAACAGATGGAGTCTGTGTTATGTTTGTGTGTGGGGAATGTACATTACTTCACAAGCCATCTCCTAACTCCACAGCAGTTAGCCTGCATCATTTAACCCATTCACAGAATCCTCACAATCTCTCGAAAAGCTAAGAGAAAGATCAGCACTGCATCATAGAGGTGTAATAATTAGTGAAACCCATTCTTACTGTACGTGATTCATTCCAACATAGTGCTATGTTGGAATGCACATGTGTTGCCTGGTAACTAACAGGTGCTCTGAAATGGCATGATGTTGTGAGAACTTGTAGGCTGTCAGGGCCTGATTAGCCAGGTGCACCCTGCAGACAGGTCCAGCTGTACAGAATCCATGTGTTAAATCAACCAGAACCAACCGGAAACCTCTATAAATGGCATCCGTCAGGTTTAGCTGGACCACATGGGTTGAAACCAGCTGTGTGAAACCATAAATTTGGGCTAAAGTGGAAAGAGTCATATCACACAAAAACAATCAAATTATTATTATTATTTTTAATTAATTACATATGCCACTTAGCTTAATACAAACAAAATGCAATTGCAAAATGATTTGGAATATTCTTACGTTTGCCTGACACAGAGCTGCTAGCAAACGGCATCTGTAAAACTATAGATAGAAGCTTTATGCTTTTAAATAATTTTTGGCAGTCGTCTTGGATTATATTGGCAACTATATTGCAAAAACAATAGTTTCAGTTATCAATGCAATTGCCAAAAATACCCATGCCCTATACAATGAGTAGTATTTGGCTGGTCATGTGATAAGGGCCCCTATGAGGCAGCCCAGCTCTATGTAAAGTAAACACAGCTTTTATTCGGTTTCTGATATGATTCATCATCTCATGTGTGTATATCATTTTAACTCTTTTGTAAAAAATAAATAAATAAATTCCAAAGACATCTCCAGCACAACTCCCTTTTTATTATAAACATGAACATTGACACAGTAAACACAAAGCTTTTAAAGTAGCATTTCATCCGGAAAGTGTGCCACCTGTATTTGTCAGTGGGTGTACTATTTTTTTCATTTTTCATTTATTTATTTTTATTTATTTTTTCACTGTAAATCTACAGTAGACCCTTTATTTTGAGTACAAAAAAATTATAATTGGAATACTTTCATGTTGTACTGATGAAAAAAAAGAAGGCAGTAGTGCTGAATCGCATGGGTTTCCAATCCACATTTTTATGGCTGACAGTTTTTAAATTGTTTATATGAAATAGTTAATCCAATAAAGGCATTTTTATCTAACAAATGACGTGTGCCTTGGAACCTATTTTTCGATGAATTGACTTACTGAAACAAATACAGAATAAGGGTTTATATTCTAAAATATGTTTATTTTAGAATAGAAATATCCGCTTTATTGTTGTGGAGAATCCAAAG